>NC_136269.1:105058544-105091274 GCF_964187855.1 Myxine glutinosa | reverse complement strand
GAGGTGTCACAGCGCTCGGAGGGGACGTCTTGCTTTCCCTCAGCTCGGCGCGCATCTGACGTCACCTCTCTCTAACTGCGCATGCTCAGCGGGGAGTGACACGCCCTCGGCTGGTTGGTTCCGCCCCACTGGGGCCGGTCCGCCGCTTCCATTGGGTGCGGGGGTTACCGGGCTCCGCCCTTGACGAGGAGCCGACAGGGAGCCCCTGTTTGGTAACCCCGTCGAGCACATGTCCGATGGCGGCTCGTTGGGAAGGCCTGGTGCCCTCCCACCACTCCTACCAACCAAGCCGGAGTGAGGACGCGCACTCCCTGCGCTCGTTGTTGTTGTTGTTGCTGAACTGTGAGGAAGAGCTACGGGTAGGTATTGGGAGGTCCTAAACTTCCTAACGGTGCCATACAATCACATTCTGGTGCAACGAAGGGTCAGAATTAATGGAAACGAATCCTTAACTGACATAGACTAAGAATAACTAGCAAGATGTCCTATAGTTGTCTTACATGAGATGCGGTGGACCTGGATGCGACATTTAATGGGGGAAATAGGGGGAGGTCGGGTCTACAGAGTGTTGTTTACAGAAAATGGGACTAGGGAATGGGGGATTGGGGAGAGTTGGGAAGTATTGAGGAAATAGGGGAATATTTACAAGTGGATATGGATGGATGCAAATCCCATATCCGCAACACTGCACACCTTCTCGATCTCGGGCGTCCCGACCCGATAAATTTTTACCTACTTTAGTGTGGCACTCAGATGTAGTTCCCTCTACTATTAACTCAACCCTGAGTGCGACAGTTTTACAGATGTTCACAAATGAGTAAATATGTCCCCCTGCGACGTTGCACCCTTCTCCTAACAGAAACACACCCACAGGATAACCGAATCGCGGAAAGCATCCTCAAACTAAACATACAGCCGGTAGGGAGCATCATTTATACAAGACTACACTGATATTTACACTACGATCCAGGACCTGTTCTTTGAGGAACACATGCAGATGTTATGCATAGGGAGAGCACGCATGCCAGCATCGATACACCAACCCACGAGTGCCCTGTGGCCCTACGGCCTTTAATAATGTGCAGAGCACCCCTTCCAAGCACCAAAAGCACCACCCCCTTTATGCACAGTCAGCACCATCCGGTGCACCAATAAAGTGTTCAATAACAATGCACAATCAAGTGTCCATGGTCACCGGTGGTGTCGCAGCCGGCCGATGTTCTGCCGCTGGTCTTGCCTTCATGGAGTGCACTTGGCCTTCTGGCTTCTTTAGAAATAAAGAAAGGCGCCAACCGCGTCCATTTCTTAATTGTGGCCGTCAGGGGGGCCAACTAAAAGTGGTTCACCTGTATGGCATAGGTGCCACGTTGACCCAGAGGTCCATCACGGGTGGTGCTTGACCGCAAAAGAACTGCGGTCCATTGTGGGCGGCCACAAAAATTGCGGTCCATATGGTGTATCGATCCAGGCAGCAAGCAGCGGAAGTACAGGCCCACAACTGTGGAGCCAGCACCTCTCTCTCCTCTCTCTCTGCCCCAAAGCCAGATCCTCGGAGGTGGGAGACAAAAGAAGACAAGTGAGTAAGGTGGTAAGGGCGCAAAAGTGCACGCAATACAAGGTAATGCACACTGGGGGCACATGGGAACCAGGTGAGACAGGTACGTTCCTACCGTACGCCCCCCCCCCCCCCCACCAGGTAACCTACATTGCCCCTCCCTTACCCCTTACTGTATCCACAAAACACAACACTACCCATAAACATCTACTTTACACATCAACAAACGTCCCTACTGTCTTCCCCGTTCCTCCCATAAACCAAATTCGTCTTCTCTCCCTCCTAACCAATCAAATTTGCCATTTCCAACTCTCATCAAAATTTACCATCTCCCACTCAACATCAAAATTTGCCATCACCAATTCATCATCAGTCCCTCCTAAGGAGGGAGAGATGGAATCACCCCAATGTCTCATCCACGTCGTGATGCGTCTCACAAATCCAAACAGCAATTCTCATTTCCTGCAACACAAAACAAAGAAAACACAGGTGTGGAGTCATCATCATCACCTCAGGTAAGTGGCTGCGTATGGTGCGACAGGTTCATCAATCCTAACTATTTCCTAAATGACATTAACACACTTTACACTACCCGGGGTCTTTCCCTGCCAATCCATTGGCCAACTTACACTATGGGTTCTAAAAACCAATTCCCATTGACCAAACTGTGGTGCTTCTCAATTTGGGGTCTCACTCCCCCGATTCATCTCCCGGTGCCCTTGCACAATTTCTGGGCTGCGACGTGTAGCTTTCCCAGCAGGTCTACCCACCTGCACACCTCCATCACTGCAGTTGCCACCCGAGCTTACCTAGCTCCTCACCCTAACCTAACTAACTGGGGAAGGCCCCTCCTGGCTCTGTCACCCCACTCGGTGCCCTCTGGCACTGGGCTACCCGGGGTCCGTCCTCCGGATCCTCGGGCCCCATCCACAACAACTACTACCGGCTCCCAGAGCCCACCTGCGGCCTCACCTGGCTGACATCCTCACAGTGGTGGAGTGCCCAAACCAACTACACACACTAACAGGCTACACGCCCAGCCATTTCCACAACACTAATGCACCCATCCACAATACCATTCTGCAACCGCACCACAAATGCCAATATCAAACCACAATTTACCTATACCTTCTAACTACTCTTTAAACTACCCTCCCCGGGTACTCGTGAAAAGGGTCCACTCTTCCCCCATCCACACCTTCGCACCACGCACACCACTCCGTACCACTTACTCCAACTCTCTCCACACCACTCATTCTCTGCTCCATATATTCCACACACCTGTACTTGCACACCTGTGCTCTCATACTTGGTGCCGCCTGCACCCTTCTCTCCCCCAAAGCTCCTTCAATCATTCAATACAATGCACAACCACAATCGTTCCTCATGCACTGCTCCATACACTTCCACGCTCAAAACCATTCACAATCACCTTCTCAAGCATTGCCTAGCAATTCCTCATTACACCAAGCCCGAGAGGCACCCATCGGCTGCACCACGGACGCACCCACGGGCTGCACCACGGACACACGCACCGGCAGCACCACGGACACACCCACCGGCTGCACCACGGACACGCACCGGCGGCACCATGGACACGCCCATCGGCTGCACCACGGACACGCACACCGGCAGCACCACGGACACACCCACCGGCTGCACCACGGACACACGCACCGGCGGCACCATGGACAAACCCATCGGCTGCACCACGGACACGCGCACCGGCGGCACCATGGACACACCCACCGGCTGCACCACGGACACACGCACCGGCGGCACCATGGACAACCCCATCAGCTGCACCACGGACACGCGCACCGGCGGCACCACGGACACACCCACCGGCTGCACCACGGACACACGCACCGGCGGCACCATGGACAAACCCATCGGCTGCACCACGGACACGCGCACCGGCGGCACCACGGACACACCCACCGGCTGCACCACGGACACGCGCACCGGCGGCACCATGGACACACCCATCCGCTGCACCACGGACACGCGCACCGGCGGCACCACGGACACACCCACCGGCTGCACCACGGACACACGCACCGGCGGCACCATGGACACACCCATCGGCTGCACCACGGACACACCCTCCGGCTGCCCCTCGGACGTACCCACCAAGCATTCCACACACATGTTCGTCACTTGCACCCCATGCAAGCTCATTCACTCAACACAATGTCACTCATCTCACACTTCTCACAATACGCTTCTGAATACACCTCCAACACTCACACGGCATCATCTCTACTACCTGTTGCCCTGCTAACTTAGTGCTCCCCGTCTTCCCTTTAAACTAAGCACATACCACGTCATTATCATCCACACTACCCTCTCTGCGTCCCCACTACAGGTGTCATTGTCACTACCTAACCTTAACGTTACCTAATGTCATCTCTCTAGATCCCTACATTATATAACCAAGCCCTCCCTGGCTCGGTTGTCATAGCCACCCCATAAACTATAGCGCATTTGCCCCCATCATGGGAAGGGTGGCAAGGATGCCACCCTTACCCACCGGGCCCATTGCTCATCAATCCCCCAGTCCTCTGGCACTAATAAGCCCCCCTTATTCAGAGGTACTGGGTCCCGCCTCGGCATCTAAAGCCGAGGCAATCCACGGGGGCGCCTGCTCGCCGGTGTAAGGCCTTATCCGGTCGGCGTGGACGATCCGAGGGAGGGCTCGTGGCCCCATTTTGATTTTTACTACCACGTCACAGACTTGCGACAGGACGACCCCCGGGCCTTGCCAGGGAGAGGTGAGTTTCGGGCACCTACCCTTCCTCCTCCGGGGATTGAAGAACCAAATCTTCATCCCCGGAGTGTACTGACTCCCCTGGCTCCGGTGGTCGTACCTGCGCTTCATCTTTTCCCCCGCCAGATGGAGTTGGCGGTGGGCGAAGGCATGGACTAGCTCCATGCCTTCCTCTAGGTGACGTGCGTACCCCTCCCTCGGCGGGTTAACCACTGTGTCTGGCACGGGACCGCATAGCAAGTCGGCGGGAGCCCGTAACTCCCGCCCATACATAAGCAACGCTGGACTGCATGCGGTGGCCCCGTGCTGGCTGGTTCGGTAGGCCATGAGCAAATAAGGGAGATGTTCGTCCCAGTCATCCTGACGGGTGGCGGTGAACAGTGCCAGTTGTTGGATTAAAGTTCGGTTGAATCTTTCCACCATCCCGTCAGATTGAGGTCTTAAAGGCGTTGTTCTTGTTTTCCGAATTGACAGGAGACTGCACACATCTTTTAGCAATTTGCTCTCAAAATTTCGTCCCTGGTCGGTGTGCAACTCCTGCGGAATCCCATGCCGGCATACAAATCCTTCCACGAAGGCCTGCGCTACCACCCCTGCTTCTTGGTTGGGGAGGGCGTAGGCCTCCGGCCACTTGGTGACGTAGTCCATCACAACGAGGATGTACTTATTACCTAGGCGGGTGCGGGGTAGTGGGCCTAGGATATCCATGGCCACCCGCTCTAGGGGGGCCCCCACCTGGTGTAATTGAAGGGGGGCCCTCATCCTCTGTGCTGGTCCCTTTTTTGCAGTACAGGCGTCGCATCTCCGACACCAGTCCTGTATGTCGCGCCCCATATTCACCCAATAAAACCTCCGGCGTACCTGCGATGTCGTCTTTGTCCTGCCCAAATGGCCGCCGGGGCGGGTACCATGCACCTGTTGCAATATATCGGTCTTAAATTTATTTGGGACTACCACCAGCCAGGAAGTTTTATCAGAGGGAACCTCCACCCACTTGCGATACTAGATGTTATCCTTCAATTCCAGGGTTTTCCACTGAGCCCAATATGCCTTGGTCTGTGCCCCGAGGGGGGTGACCTCTTCCCCATTAGGTCTTTGCCCCAATCTCACCCATTCGTGCACCGGCCCCAGTACGGGGTCCTCCCGCTGGGCCGCGCTCCAAGCCAAAGTTCCGAATTCCTCATCTGCGGTTAGTGGCAAAATTGGCCCTCTCACCCGGGTTGCACGGACAACGAGGATCGGGTCCGAATCGCCCAATTGTTCCCTCTCCTCGTGTCTCGCACAAAATTTGCAGTTTTCTCCCAGACAAGGACGCCGAGAGAGTGCGTCCGCATTACCATGGGCCACATCAAAATCGTACTGCTGCAACTTTTCCAACCACCTTGCAATTTGGCCCTCCGGTTCCTTGAACCGCAGGAGCCATTGCAAGGAGGAATGGTCAGTTCTAACCAAAAATTCCCGCCCGTACAAGTACGGGTGGAAATGGTTCATGGCAGCCAGCATAGCCAATAACTCCTTGCGAGTGACACAATAATTTCGCTCGGGCCTACTCAAGGCCCGGCTATAATAACCAATCACTCTCTCCACGCCCTCCTGTGTCTGTGACAAAACTGCACCCAATCCTTCCTGGCTTGCATCCGTGTCCAGGGTAAATGCCCCGTCACTAGTGGGGTAAGCTAGAAGGGGTGCGGATGTCAAACACCCCTTCAATTGTAATAATAATAATAATAATTCATTTATTTTGTATAGCGCTTTTCCAGAAGCCCAAAGGCGCTTTGACAGAGTGGCAAACATAATGCATAACAATACATGAAAACAACAATTGCAAAAAGACAAGAATCAATAGGGAAATATTTAAAGCAAAAGGAGGGAGAAGGAGAAGGGATAGTCAGGGGTTAAATGCTGTGGGTTGAATGTTGAATGCAGTGTTGAACAGGTGGGTCTTTAGTGATGTTTTGAATGTGGTGAGTGAGGAGGAGTCTCTGATGGTGTGAGGTAGTGAGTTCCAGAGGGTGGGAGCAGCGATGGAGAAGGCCCTGTCCCCCCAGGAATTGTAGGAAGGCCTCCTGGCACTCCCTTGTCCAATTAAATCTCGTCCCCTTCTCCGTAAGGCGGTGAAGGGGCCGAGCCAACTCCGCAAATTTCGCCACGAAGCGCCGGTAGTAGGAGCAGAGTCCCAAAAATCCCCGCACCTCTTTGATGGTACGTGGTGCGGGCCACTCCTCTACCGCTTTAATTTTGTCTGGGTCCGTTTTTACCCCTTCGCAA
Source organism: Myxine glutinosa (assembly GCF_964187855.1). NCBI lineage: Eukaryota > Metazoa > Chordata > Myxini > Myxiniformes > Myxinidae > Myxine > Myxine glutinosa. The sequence goes on along the minus strand of NC_136269.1, from coordinate 105,084,681 downwards.
CCGATGACGTGGCCTGAATAGGCCACCTCCTTGGCAAACAAGGTGCACTTACTGGGGCTCAGTTTCAACCCTGCCTGTCTGAGGCACCTAAACACCTGGTCCAAATTAGCTACTGCCTGGGGGAACGTTTTGGCATGTACTAGGACGTCATCCAGGTACACCAGGCATGATTGCCATGGCATGCCGCTTAGTACATGTTCCATCAATCTTTCAAAGGTGGCGGGGGCGTTACACAAACCAAACGGCATCACAGTAAACTGATACAGTCCCTTACCTGTGGAAAATGCCGTTTTCTCCTTCCCTGCCCTATCCATCTCCACCTGCCAATACCCACTCTTGAGGTCCAAAGTTGAGAACCAATTTGAGCCCGCAACGGCATCGAGGGTGTCATCAATCCTTGGCAGGGGATATGAGTCCTTGAGTGTCACGTTGTTTAGCTGGTGATAGTCCACGCAGAACCGCGTGGTCCCATCCTTCTTTTTGACCAGCACAACAGGTGACATCCAAGGACTTCCCGAGGGCTCGATCACGCCTGCGTCGAGCATTTTTTCAACCTGCTCGTCAGCTTCCGCCCTCTTGCTCCAAGGGAGCCGTCGGGCGGCCTGACGAATAGGCCGGGCCTCACCGGTGTGGATCTGATGTTTCACCAGGCCCGTACGTCCAATATCCTCGGTGGACAAGGAGAAGAGGTCCAAATGGGACCCAACCAGTTTGTGTAAGGCCTCCCTCTGGGTACCTCCCAACTCTACGCTACTCCGATTTACCATCTCGCAAATGGGATCGGGCCAATTCCTACTTCTTATTGAAGGCTCCCCCTGGGGCCGGCTCGGCTGGACGTTCTCGCCCCTCACTGTCGCGACTTCCTCAACTGGGGTGCAGCCAGCTACCCTCGTGCCCCTCACTATATTGCGTGGTTCTGTGCTTATATTTATTACTCGGACGGCCACTACCGGTCCGTCCGTTTTTACAAGGGTGCGGCCCACGATTAAACCCGGTATGGACTGCGCTGCCACCGGTTCGACCAGGCCGCAGGATTCCTGCCATGTTGGGCGAGCTGCCCATCGGGCCGGCACTATCGCCTCGGCCCTTGGAGGAATGGTCACGGCCTCGGAAGCCTCCAGCTCCGCTCTCTCGGCCGTGCTCACTCCCCCTAACGGCAGCTCTTCTACTCCCACTTGCAGCATCCCTCGGCACAAGTCGATTTTACAACCGCTGGCAGTCAACAAATCCAACCCTATTAAACATGGGTCGCACACCTCCGCCACCCAAACATCTATCTCCCTCCTTACCGACCCTAACTTGAGGGTCACAGAACCACGCCCTATGATCGGGGCCGTTACCCCGGTAGCAAGTTGCAAACTATAATTTTGCAGGCGCTGGATCTTATCCCAGCCACCTGCGCTCGAATCAAGGACCACAGGGCTGATGATCGTGGCGCTAGCTCCTGTGTCCACTACGGCGTCTACCCCCACGCCGGCAATTTTGCATCTGATTGTCAGGCTACCAGTTCCAATTTGGCCACAATAAATGACCTGTCGCGTCAATGAGGGCTCTCCTCCATCCTCTTCTGCCGAACACCGCCCTACGTGCCCGACACCTTCTAGTTTCCCGGGGTCTGGCGGGGGGGTGTCTGGGGTCGGCTAACCCGCTCACCCCTGGGCGGAGTTGAGGACCTCAACCGCCGGGGATCATCCCGGCGCGTGGCTCGACAGTGCCGCGCCAGGTGACCCAGACGGTTGCAAGTATAGCACCTCACCTGATAAGGTGCTTGTCTCCGGAATTCCAAATTTCCCCCCCTGAAGGTCCGAATTGGATTACCCGCTCGTGGTCCACCGCGGGCCACCTCCGGGGCCGCCTGCCATGGTCCAGGTCCCGCCAGGCGCTGGTCCACCAGCCTCTGGACCATGCCCGCCAGGTCAGGACTCACGTCGGGGGCGGGCCCCCTAAGGGGTCCTCCCTCCATCGGGGGTCCCACCTGGCGGACCGCCACTGCGTGACGCTCGCTCCCCCGGGCCAGGGGCCTCGCTGCTTCCCAACGGGCTGCAGCGTCAGCCGCCTGGCTCAGAGTCTGCGGGCGCCACATGGCGAGCTGTTGCCGGAGCTCAATATCTGGGAGGGCCTGGATAAAATGGTCCAGCGCCAGGCTTTCCCGGGAATCCGCTGCCATGTTAGCATGTGCGATCCCCACTGCGCGGCGAATGTCGTGGGCAAGTTCACCGATGGCTTCCTGGGGCTTGCGTTTTCGCAGCACGAGCTGAGCTTTAACAAGCTCGCTCTGCTGTTCAATGCCGAATCGATTAATTAGGGCGTCGCGGAGGGCTGGCAGGGTGAGAGCACCCGGTGGTAATGCCGTCAGCACCTCCGCCGCCGCGCCGCGCAATGCGGCCGCCAGGTGTACTCCACCTTCGTCCTCACCCCAACCGTTGCCCTTACACACACAGTCAAACTGCGCCAGGTACGCTCGTAGATCACTCTTGCCGTCATACGGCGCGAGTGGGACCTTGTGGGACCACCTCGTATGCGAGTCGTTGCCCGCCTGCCGGACCCCGTGCGTCGCCCCTTGCGGGGTCAGCGCAGGGCCGAACCGGCCGGGCCCCCACAGTACATTACCCCCAAGGGGCTCCCGTGCCTCCCCTGTCCCTCTAAAAACTACCCCTGTTGGTGTCGATGCATGGGTCACGCTTCCGCAACCCGCTACCCATTCCATACCACCACAACCTTGCTCACTCACACCTCGCACCTCTCCCATCACCGGACCCTCTTGCTCGCACCCTCGTTCCATACACTCCGGACCAGCCATACACCTCACTCGTGGCCTCTCATGAACATCCGGGTCCATCTCGACCCCCAAGCTTATTAAATCACCTGGCGCATCATACGCACGACCATATTGGTCACCACTTACACCGGGTCCTCTTTCTCTTCGCTTCTCCTCCATCACCTGCGAATCCCTCATCCGGTTAATGAGCACATCATCACGATCCGAACACAGACTTTGGACCAATTATTTTACTTCCTCTTTTATCTCTTTCTTATCCTCTCTCCGTCGCTTCTTAATTTCGCTCACCCCTTCTTCCACTTCTTCTAATTTCTGCTTCACCTCCTTCATCTCCTCATGCGCCCCCTTAAGTTCTTCCTCTAACTCCACCTTATTTTTTTCTATGTGCTCCCGCACCTCCCGCTCTTTAACCTCCATCACCTCTACCACCTTGTTCATTTTCCTCGTCAGGTCCTCATGTACCGTCTGACACTCTTTTTTAATTACCCCTACGTCCTTTTTCATCTCCTTCTGTGTTGATTTTAAACCCTCTATTACCGCTGTGTTCTTCTTTACCTGGTCCCCCAACTCCTTTTGTCCCACTGTCAGCTGTTCTACTCCCAGCGTCAACTCCTCTATACCACCTTGCAATTTTACAGTCCCCTTTCTCACCTCCTTCTCCATGCGCTCCTCACAGTGCCTCACCTCCTCGCGCACTCCTCCGACCTCCTCACTCACACCTCTTCTGATCTCCCCTCCCATCACTTGCATCTCCTGCCCAGATGCCACCCTCATCTGCTCCATTTCCTCCCTGTGAGCATCCAATTTAGTTTCTACCCCCATTCTGACCCCCTCTATCTGCTGCCCCATTTGTTTAACTTCCCTTTCCGCTTGGTCCCTCATGTCCCTCAATTTGCCTTCCATACTGTTTTCTAACCCCTCTAACCCCTTTTTCATCCCTTCCATTTGATTCTCTTGAGCGGCCATTCTGTTTTCTACCCCCGTTAACCCCTCCTGTATTTCCCCTAATCTATTGTCTAATCCCTCTATTCTACTCCCTAACCCTCCGATCTGGGCCCCCATGTCCTCCCTCAATTTCTCGCTATTGGACCCCATGTCATTCCTTAAACCCCCGATCTGGTTTCCCATGTCATCCCTTAATTGCTTGCCCATTCTTTGTTCCAATTGTTCGCTATTCTGGGCCAACAGGGCCCCTATTTGCGCCATGAGGACTTGCATGTCCATCGGCGGCACGGGTACCGCTACCGCAATCCCATGCGCGGCGCCGACCTGTTGTTCGCGCTCCTCTTCCCCATGCCTAGCGCCGCCATTTTGCAAACCTGCCGCCCTCACTGCTTCGCTCTCCTCATGTCCCTCAATTTGGTCCTGGATCGACCCTGCCTCACTCTCCTCTACCGGAACCCAGCCGTCTTGATCTCCCATAGTGCGACTTTCAAAATTCGGGTTTTTGTAAAACAAAAGCAATTTCGGTACTTTATAATTTTGACCAAATTTTGTCTAGATGTTTTTTTTTTTTTTTTTTGGTTCGGGCCTCGTATCTCACTCCCCGACACCAGTTGTTACGGACCGCGGATTGGATGTTATTTACTGAGCGGAGGTAACCGCTGCCGAACAGTTGTTCCCCGTTCCTTCCCGACACCCGATTCACCCAGACGTTGGCCAAATCGCGCTATGCCAAATCAATGATAGAAAGGACACGACGACTGGGAAAGATGAAACGACGCAGTACAGTTCTCAAGACCTCCGGAGGAGGGTATAATTACAGTGGTGGAGAAAAGGGGGGTTGATTACAAGGCAGAGTGAGGTAAAGACACAGAAGAGATGGGCACTTAAATACAGTCTTATCTTTTCCCAGACAGACCACGGACAAACGGACAAGGTAGACTTACACAGGGATTGATGGCAGGAAGGGACAGGTAGGTCGATGGCACAAGGTGCACCTTGGCTCGGGGACAGGATAAACACAGTCCAAAGATGCAGGGAGGTGTCACAGCGCTCGGAGGGGACGTCTTGCTTTCTCTCAGCTCGGCGCGCATCTGACGTCACCTCTCTCTCACTGCGCATGCTCAGCGGGGAGTGACACGCCCTCGGCTGGTTGGTTCCGCCCCACTGGGGCCGGTCCGCCGCTTCCATTGGGTGCGGGGGTTACCGGGCTCCGCCCTTGACGAGGAGCCGACAGGGAGCCCCTGTTTGGTAACCCCGTCGAGCACATGTCCGATGGCGGCTCGTTGGGAAGGCCTGGTGCCCTCCCACCACTCCTACCAACCAAGCCGGAGTGAGGACGCGCACTCCCTGCGCTCGTTGTTGTTGTTGTTGTTGTTGTTGCTGAACTGTGAGGAAGAGCTGCGGGGAGGTATTGGGAGGTCCTAAACTTCCTAACGGTGCCATACAATCACATTCTGGTGCAACGAAGGGTCAGAATTAATGGAAACGAATCCTTAACTGACATAGACTAAGAATAACTAGCAGGATGTCCTATAGTTGTCTTACATGAGATGCGGTGGACCTGGATGCGACATTTAATGGGGGAAATAGGGGGAGGTCGGGTCTACAGAGTGTTGTTTACAGAAAATGGGACTAGGGAATGGGGGATTGGGGAGAGTTGGGAAGTATTGAGGAAATAGGGGAATATTTACAAGCGGATATGGATGGATGCAAATCCCATATCCGCAACAATATATATATATATATATATATATACAGTGAACCCTCGTTTATCGCGGGGGTTACGTTCCAGAACCCCCCGCGATAAACGAAAATCCGCGAAGTAGCGACCATATATATATTTTTTTTTAATATATATTTTAAAGCATTATGAACTCCCCACACTCTTATTAACCTTTCCCATACTCTTATAAACACTTCCTATACTCTTAAACACTTTTTACACTCTTAAACATACGTAATTTTAACAACATATAAAATTCTAATGGGTACTCACCATTGAAGATACTGTAGCTACCCATGGGTTCCCCAAGCAAGACCAGCATCAGAATCTCCTTGCTCCAGCCGGTGACGTCACCGGCGGGGATTCCCGGCGCGAGAGTGGCTGGTCACGTGACCGCTAAAGCGTGCCGCGCTTTGCGGGTATAATCAGCTACACCTGTTGATCACGTGACCACCGATTCACCGAAGCACGCCACGCTTGAGAGGCGTGGCTTTCGGTTTCTGGTTGTGCTTTATAATGCAGCCCGATAAATGGGCTTTTCAGTGTTCCCGAGGTGGTTTTGAGAATAAATATCTTCTCGGACGAGTTTGTGTCTTGCCCGTCATTTCGTCCGTATCAAGCAAGAGCCCCGGCTCTTCAATACTACAACTTGCGTGATGAAGATGATGATGAATTAGCTGTGCAGTACTGATGACGATGAAGGTGATGACGCTGGCGTTTTCCATACGCACGACTCTTTGTCTACCCTTCTACTGTACACTATGTACAGTATTTTATTTCTTGTAATATGTTTTAAATACTGTATTTTTCCTATTTCTTTACGTTTTTTAATTTTTTAGGCTAGAAAATGCTTATTTTACCACAAAAATATTTAAAATAATAGTATATAAAAATACATTTATACCGCAAAATCCCGCGATATAGCGAAAAATCCGCGATATAATTTTACATATACTAGCGAGAAAAAACCGCGATGTACCGAATCCGCGAAAAGTGAACCGCGATATAGCGAGGGATGACTGTATATAGATATATATAGATATATAAATATATATATATATATATATATATATATATATATATATATATATATATATATATATATATATATATGTACACACACACACATATTGTTATGTTTGTGGGGGGTAGGAGATGAAACAGCTGAGGAAAGTCAGCATGCTTGTATAAATTAGCATGCTCCAAATGTCGCGAAGAAGAAGAAGCGATCTCGATGCATCTAAGTCCGGTTAAGGCGTCTCCACATGGAGGAGTGGAGTTGTGCTATCTAGGTAGTGTCTGTAAGGTTAAATTCCCCTGGATGTGCTTGCTCCTGTGATTTTGCCCTAATGTTCTTATAAAACTCAGCCAGCCAGGCAATGGATTAATTCGCTCACTATGCCACCAGGTCTGACAAAACTATCACATTTGCCAAACGACAAAGTAAACCCCCGACATCACCCGAACACACAGATTAGACTCCGCCACCCTTCCCCCCCCCCCCCCCCCCCCCCTCCCCACGATGACTCGTAACAAGGAGGCCACGTACCCATAATTGGTAATTGGTGGAGTTTATGTAAAACATCAATTATCTATGTAAAACTCTTAAATGGTGGAGGCGCGATGGGATGATGGAGCAGCACTCGGTGATTGTACAGTGTGTGACTTCGGCGGTCGAACATTCGAGAGCTGAAGGGAAGAAGACGCCGTCTCGCCATCTTTGTCTCTCTCTTCTGGTCCTGGCTGCGTGGTGGACGGTCACTCCTCTCGTGCGCGCGCGTGCAGAGAACCTTTGGAGCATTGTGGAGTTTTTGCAACGTTGGAGGAGGGGGGGTTTGTTGGACTGTGGTGTTTTTCGCGGTGAGCTGGGGCCACGTTGTGCTTGGCGATGGAAGCAAGGGAGGGCTGGTTGAGTGCCTGCTCGTTTTCTGACGCGCGGGTTCGGAGCCATTATCGGGACGCATCCAGCACAAGTGGCTACACCGGCAGCAATGACCAACGTGCCCTCGACGCACTTTGGGGCCAAAGCTGAGGGTCAGCCCTATAGTAAGGGAAGTTATTTTCATCTATCTTTCCCCCTTGTTTATATATGAGTCTGAGTGGAGACATCTCAAATTAGGAAAATGTTTTTACCTCAACATTTTTATTGCTTGCATTATTTTCATTGAATCATTATTTGTGACTTTCATTTCTTGTTTCATTTTGTTTCCTTGTTCTGTGGGTTCGGATTAACCCAGTGTGTTCCTGATTAGATAAGGTTTCGGGCCTTTCCCGCACACGCCAAAGACAATCTCACCAAGGTTCGAAATACACCTCGGAGTTAAAGCTCGTTTCGGCTATTTCTCCGAGACTGGTCTTCATCGGCCACGGACAAGACAATATTATATATATACTAGCAAAAGTACCCAGCGTTGCCGGGTAACAATGAGTTGCTTCCTGATGGGAATATGATATACGCAATCTGGGTCCATCATCTAGGGTCCATTAAAAACAGATCGCAGGTACAGTGGAGCAGTGGCGTATCGAGGAAAAATGACGCTCGGGGCACAATGTCAAATTGCCACCTCTCGTAACTTCCCATAAGTCTGAATGGTGTGTGTGTGCGTGTGCGTGTGTGTGTGTGTGTGTGTGTGTGTGTGTGTGTGTGTGTGTGTGTGTCTAGGATACGGCGGCAAGCAAAAAACCGTTATAGGTGACAGTTTGAGCATTTGAAATACAGTTTGATCCAGAGGTAGGTGGTGTGGACACGGAATTGTGTGGAACAGAAATGAAAAAAACGAGATGTGTCCCTGTGCGTCCCCGTGTGTGTGTGTGTGTGTGTGTGTGTGTGTGTGTGTGTGTGTGTGTGTGTGTGTGTGTGTGTGTGTGTGTGTGTGTGTGTGTGTGTGTGTGTGTGTGTGTGTGTGTGTGTGTGTGTGTGTGTGTGTGTGTGTGTCCCCATGTGTGTGTGGGTGTGTTTGCATATTGGGTCAATTAATTTGTTCACCAATCAAAAAGTAGAAGCAGATTTTCTTTTTTTTTGATCTAAAGCTCAAAGGTCAAGGCTGCATAAAATCATCAATTTTCATTTTGAATTTTTTTTAACCAATTTCGTTTGAGCATATGGAAGAACAAAAGAAGAGGAAGAAGGTGTCTGATACAAACGGACACGGACCACAGAACTCAAATAGACGTAGAAGAACTATGCAGGCCGCTGTGTGGCCCCTCCGCCGCAACGCGGCAGCCATTTTAGTTAGCGCAAGACACCTCCGCTTTCTGCGTACAGATAGGCCTATTGTTAACATGAGCAGTGTGAATGTTCAACAAATATCAGCAATATGCCTTCTTGTGCTGCAATAAACTGTACAAATCGACTTGTGAAAGGTTCTGGGAAAACATTCCACAGGTAAGTAATTTATTTTTCTTAATTATGAAGAGTTTACTCGCCAAACTCTAGTTAAACTTTCACGTTATGCACAGATGTAGTTTTTCGTTTATGTAGTCCCATCTGTTAGTTTGTGTGTGTTTGTGTGTGTGTGTGTGTTTGCGGATTTGTCAGTGCATTTTGACTTGAACCAAAGGCCGTGCCTTTGCTTGAACTTAAGGACTCTAGCTCTTAATATCTTCTCTCCCAATTTTGTTGAGCCACACACAATTTTGGGCTGTTAGGAGATGCATAAACATGTTCAGTTATCAAGGATCTAGGTTAACATTTGTCGTCTAATTAGACTAATAGGGTTGTATTTTGTAATCGCTTTCTTTATCGTTAGTAATTGTTACTTTGTGGAAAATATTGGTGTGACGCGTGAGTGAGTGCAATCTGTGCCCATTTGCCCTAGTTAATCATAATGTAGGGTGAGAGCCAAGATAACATTACGAGTTTAACTGATAAAAGAAATAAAGCTTGATAAAGTATTTCCCTTGCTGTGTGTACAATGTCGCCAAGCAAAAAATATTGGGGGCTAGAGTATGGTCTAGTGATTGAATTTTCGGACACTGTACCGTATATAGAGTGTAGAAAACATGTGGGGGGCAGGCGCGTAGGAAGCAGTTTTGGTTGGGGGGGGGGGGGCAAAGACCCAAGGGGGCTCACAAATTTTGTCTTTTCTTTTGAATATAGATTTCCCAAGGATGGTTCAACCCTTCAGAAAGAATGGCTCGTAAAGATGAGGAGGGACAAGTGGACACCCAGCAAGTATGCCAGCCTATGCTCGGATCATTTTGATGCTGAGTGCTTTGACCGTACTGGCCTGATAACCAGACTGGGCTGAGGAGCCCAGCAATGACAGATCATGATTAGGTGGATGTGCCGAATGTTTCTACACTTTCAGAGTACAAGAACTCCGTGATAGGTTATGTTGCTGGATATGTTGTGAAGATGACTGAAAAACATCTCTCTTGCGAAGAGTGTATTGCTTCGTTAACCACTGGAGAAGTGATGGTCGGCAGCTTGCTGGAAAAGAAGAACAGAGGTGGTCTAGTGAGGCCTTCTCCAGACGTGGTGAAAGTCTGTAAAACAACAGAGAGGTGTTTCCAGAGGATGCTAAGTGTGACTGGAGGTGAACTCCCTCAAGCGTCTCGTCTTACTCAGGCCATTTCATCTGCTGTTCTTGCCGAAGTGAATTGCCACACCATTTTTGGTTCCCTGTCCGATCATATGTTTGATTGCGAGGCAGATAAGAATCATGTGTACATTCTCATAAAGCGTATTGCTTCATCGTACGTCAAGATCCGAATGCATCATCTTGCCCGATTGAAGAATGAGAAGTTGAGTGGACCATTTGTAAGAAAACAATTATCAAAATTAATCTTGTTCAAACACCAGTGAGCTTTTATACAGAGATTTCTTCGGATGGCTTGTGAAAATGACATTCACATGTTGTAATGGCATCATTATTGTTTGTAACACTTACAATGTAAAACTTACATTACAATGTAACACACATTGTAATGGCATATGTTTTTAATGCTTTTTCTACGGGAAATATATATATCTGTATTGTATTTTGACTGAATGGAAATATTGGAAAATACATTACTAGAAAACTAAGAAAAATATTCATGTTTGTTCTTGTGTTTTAACGTGCATATTAAATTGCATTCATCATTATAGATTCATAGAATAGATTTAAAGAATTAACAAATAGTAGAAAGAGAGAGGGAGAGAGCATATAGTAGAAAGAGAGAGCGAGAGAGAGAGAGAGAAAGAGAGAGAGAAAGAGAGAGTGAGTGTGTGTGGGGGGGGGGGGGGGGGGGAGGGAGGGGGAGGAAGGGAAGATGTAAAAACATGACGAGAAGGGGAAGATAGTAGAGTGAGAGAAGGGAACAGGAATGAGGGGAAGGAGGGGGGGGGGGTGTAGTGGAGAGCACAAAAAGTCAAGTTCTGTGATGGAGAAACTATCATACTGAGAATTGGCATGAGAAGGGAGTGGAAAGGGGGAGAGAGAGAGAGAGGGGGGGGGGTTGTGTTTGTTTTTAGAGCTGGAGAGACAATTATGTTGAGAACTGGAAAATAATAGAGGAAGAGAGGAGCAGGAAAGAGAAGGAGGGAGAGAGTGGTAAAAAGTACATGAGAAAGGAGCAATAGGCAGAAAGAGAAAGAGAGGGAGAGGGGGTACAAGAACCAGCAAATAGTAAGGAGTGAGAGATTAGCAGCTAGAGATGAAATGGAAAACTACCGGGGAATTCGGATAAACTATGTCAAGATGCCAGGAAAATGCTTCGACAGAGATTTAAATTATGAATAGAATTCATAAAATAGTGTTTAAAAGCAACACAACACCGTCCAATATAAAAATTCATGTCCACTCATCCACTTCCACTAGGCCTAGCTAGCGCACACGTTCGCCTATTCAGTTCTTGCGCTAACTAAAATGGCGGCGTGAGCGCGCGAGCGGGGCCACCGCTGTGTGTGTGTCGTGAACGGGCATAGTTCTTCTACGTCTATTTGAGTTCTGTGACACGGACGGGCTTTGCAATTTCAGACGCTTTCTGGTTTAGCAGTTGCAACTGGTCTTACTCCCACCACCCCCAACCTCCCCCCCCCCCCCCCCCCCCTTCCCACTCCACCCCTTTATTTCATTTCCGCACACGGTTAAAAACCACAATGAGATAAGTTCCACAAACTATTAGTATTAATCCGAACCGATCTTCAAAATTCCAACTTCGGAATTGACTAACAGTAATAGCTATCCCAACTACTAAAAAAGTGTTCTTTGCTAAAAACATTTCATTCAAAAAACGCATCTCCAAGCAGTTCCCATGGGGGTAAGACTAAGAATTAAGTTAAAAACGATTATCTATCTATAATTCCAGTAATCTCTGTTTGTTTGTACGTTTGTACGTTTGTTTGTTTGTCTGTGACCGCTGTTTCTCGACAACTACCGGTCCGATATACTTGAAACTTGCCAGCTATATTGCTGGGGACCCGAGGATGTGCCTTTTCAAGGTTTGAAATTAATCGGACAAGTACTTACCGAGCTATGGCGATTTAGCCGTTCGCCGTTCGCTTTGGCGTTGCGAATGGACCAAACCATTCATGTAAATAGAGGGGGGGGGGGGGGGGGTTCTGTGGTCGTTCGCTTTGGCTTTGCGAATGGACCAAACCATTCATGTAAATAGAGGGGGGGGTTCTGTGGTCGTTCGCTTTGGCTTTGCGAATGGACCAAACCATTCATGTAAATAGAGGGGGGGGGGTTCTGTGGTCGTTGCGAATGGACCAAACCATTCACATCGAATCATCGAATCACATCGAATGGACCAAACCGTTCGCTTTGGACCAAACCATTGCATGTAAATAGAGGGGGGGGTTCTGTGGTCGTTGCGAATGGACCAAACCATTCATGTAAATAGAGGGGGGGGGGGGGGGTTCTGTGGTCGTTACTGCCACGTGGTTTCAAAGTTTTTTTTTGTTGTTGTTGTTTGCACGCATGTTTTTTTGCACCCACGTACGGGCATGCCCTAGGATGTTTACACACACACACCCCTACACAAATTTTTTTTTTTTTTTTTTTTGGCAAGGAACGGGCACCCACGTACGGGCACGTCCTAGCTTATATATAGTACGGGCATGCCCTAGTCAAGTTAAATTTAAAAAAAAAAAAACCCAGAATGAGAATCACAGCCTCGCTTAAATAAATGAATATATACACTTAGTTATAAAATCTGAGATTTGGTAAATTTTGTCAGATTTCACTCCAGATTTGGAAATTATTTCGTTTACAGCATCCAATCCTCATATCAGAATCCAGATTTTGATAATAGCCGGCGAAGCCGGTGTTGTCAATAAGCGCATACGTATTATGTCGAAAACCAGATTTAATGCCTTGGCTTGAGAATTCCGAAGCGCAATGGAGGCCGCCATCTTGCGGATGCGGAAGTATGCATAACAAATTGAAAACGTTCAATAGGAGTTTCTTTCACCCATCATTGTTTGATTCACCATCTTATGCACCTCCAAATTATTATTAAAATACTTTAAGACCAACCTCGGCCCGCACGGGCCTGGTTATCTTCAACGAAACGTGTCACCAAACACCGGACCCAATGAGAGTCGAGCATTTGAAAAAATATTTCAAAAACCAAATCACGCAATGGAGGCCGCCATCGACCGGATGCGGAAGTTTGCATAAAACAATTGCGAAAAAGTTCAATAGGAGTTTGTTTCACCCGTCGTTCTTTGATTCACAATCTAATGAACCTCTAATTTGTAATTAAAATACGTTAAGACCAACCTCGTTATCTTCAACGAAAATCGTCACCAAACACCAGAACCAATGAGATTCGAGCATTTGAAAACTTATTTTTAAAAAGCTTATTACGCGTTTCGGAGGGTGAAAACGGCGTCAAATATTCTAAAATTGACGAAGAATTATTTTTTTTGAAATCTCGTGGCCGTCGGGGATAGTTTTTCACGGCCAGAAATTTTAGAATTTCTGGTGTTTAGCAGTTTACTGTAAGCAACTGTAAGCAGTTTACATATTTAGTTTAGAAATACGGATAGTTTTTCACAGCCGGAAATATCCGAAGTTGAGACGGAATTCACCGAATTAATCAAGAAGTAAATTTTATCAATTTAAATCTCATCCAGAATGCAAATTGTGTCATTTTAGGTCTGAATTTTCGAAATTTTGTGAGCTGACCAATCAGAGATCAGCTTTGGTCAGCCAATCAGCGCCCTCGACACAGGACATCTTACCAGGGCGTCGTCTGCGACGCCGGGAACGAGGTTGGTGCAAAACAACCGAATCACGCGTAAGCATATGCTGCTCGAAATAGTTCTCATCATATGCTCAAATTTCCTAAGCTAAATCGTCATTGCTTTGGGCACTGTGAAACGTATCAAGTCACTCGCTTACTGCACAGCGAAAAAGTACGAGCACTTGAACAACGTGTTTTTCGACTCGATTCTGCAAAACGCCATGTCACTCGGTCAAAGCCAAAACGAGGAACAATGTTTCGCCTCCATTCTTCATCGCCACACTGACCTATCAGATGTGGCATGAAGGACGACGTTTATGCTTAACCACGACATAAATGTACCCAAGTCTTGGGTACTCAAGCTAATTCGTGAGAAAGTGTCATGTGACTCCTGCTCATTCACCAAGTTACAATCTACACTGTTTCAATTACCAGTTTAAGTCTACACTATAACTGTACACTGCTAAATTTCTCTAAAGCGTGTAAAGACCTTTGAGTGCTCGCACCAGCATATATGTGTTGGTGAGGATGTTCAAGAGTACTTACAGGTCACTATCAGCGTCAATCACCTTCTTTTCGCGATAAAAAACAATGTTCTCACGAAACGTAATTGGAAAGTAAACCACTCTGGGCCATTTTCGAAATTTTTCTCTTCTTTAGTGGTAGACTGTGCTTTTTCTGGTCTTCATCAATGATCTCTCTGACTCTCTTGAAAATCCTCTCTATCTCTTTGCTGATGACTCTACTCTCTGTCGCTCCATTCTTCATCGATCAGATCGGCAGTCTGCAGCCTCCTCACTCTCTGCAGACCTGGACAAAATCACAGACTGGGCATACAAGTGGAACATGTCTTTCAATCCTGACAAATCTCACACTCTTACGATGTCTCTCCGAAAAGACCGACTGGACAACCCTCCCATCCACTTTCTGAATAATCCTCTCCAAGAAGTTCTGTCACTCAAGCTTTTGGGTCTCACTATCTGCCATGATCTTTCCTGGGAAAACCACATTTCAAATCTGGCCTCCAAAGCCAGTCGCCGACTGGGCATCCTCCGTCGTGCGAAGTCCTTCCTTGGCACACCTGAGCTCCTCACCACATACAAGGCTTTCATCCGCAGCTCAATGGAATACTGCTCCCCCCTCTGGGCTGGTGCACCTGCCTCACACCTAGCTCGTCTTCACGCTGTTGAAACCAAAGCATTCAGAATCATTGGAATCTCCCGCGATGAAGCTAACTCCAAGGGCCTCTCACTCACTCACCACAGGCAGGTTGGTGGTCTTTCCGTCTTCTACCGACTCCTCTCTGGCCTTGCCCACCCAGCTCTCTCTGGGCTCTGTCCAGCAAATATTCCTACAGGTCGCACAAGATCTGCCTACAACCCTCTTATGGTTAAACTGCCAAAATCAAGACTCTCTGCTCACCTTCACTCCTTCATTCCTCTTTTCTCCTGCCTCTGGAACAAACTCCCTCACTCTCTTCAATCCCACTCCACCCTCCAGGTCTTTAAAACAGCTGTTCACAACCATCTCTTATCTTCCCCCATCCAAAACATTGATCTTTTCTATCCCCACTAATTTCACCCCAATTCCACTTTTTTGAAATACCAACTTCTGTCCTGGAAGTCCTTGGTGTCCTTGTGTTTGATACTTCTGCCACCCCCTCCCCCCAAGCCCTCTCCCTCCCACACATCTCCCTGCGCTTAAATGTTGTGTGCCCTCAAGTGTTTGTGTGCTTCCCCTTCTCTTGTCTTCCGCTCCCTCTTTTTATATATTTTGTTTGTCTGGTTGATTTGTTTGTGAAATAAATGTCAGCTCTTTCACGAGCCTCGATTCAGTATACAAAACAAACAAACAAAAAAAAAGACCTGAAAAGCCGAATTAGGCTTCAATCCCATGCTCCCATGCTCAGTAGGTTTGTCTGATTTATGATGTTGTCCTGCACCAATAAGCGGTTTACATAAAGAAAGAAAGCTCGGTTTGATTAACGACAGTCACACATTGCCGTTGAAACGGCACGATCGTCTGATCTGTCGGCACTGATCTTACTGCAAGCTAACTTCTTCTGGTGGAGGAAGCCGCAATGCCCGGAGAGAACCAGTCCTGACAGCGACTGAAGTTAGAAGACTACACACATACTGTGAAAACGTATGTTAAACCCAGTTAAAATTTCTTTAAATAGGCCTTAAGCTAGCACATCGTATAGTTACTTCCTTATGCTTCTTGTGACATTTATTGAATGCAGGTATTGGGGAGGACTGTCTGCTCTTCTCTTTTACCAAGTCTTACCAGGTACGGTACCTACTACACCTACCTACTACCAACTACCTACCATACTGATGCTATAGTGATGGGTAAAATAGTGGCAAGAGGCTTTGGCTTCCCGGCTCATTGCGGCTTTGCAGTCGGTACTAGTAGCCGGCGAAGCCGGTGTTGTCAATAAACGCGTACGTATTATGTCGAAAACCAGATTATGCCTTGGCTTGAGAATTCCGAAGCTCAATGGAGGCCGCCATCTTGCGGATGCGGTAGTATGCATAACAAATTGAAAAACGTTCAATAGGAGTTTCTTTCACCCGTCTTTGTTTGATTCACAATCTTATGCACCTCCAATTTATTATTAAAATACTTTAAGACCAACCTCGGCCCGCACGGGCCTGGTTATCTTCAACGAAAAACGTCAACAAACACCGGAACCAATGAGATTCGAGCATTTGAAAAAATATTTCTAAAACCAAATCACGCAATGGAGGCCGCCATCGACGGGATGCAGAAGTTTACATAAAACAATTGCGAAAAAGTTCAATAGGAGTTTGTTTCACCCATCTTTCTTTGATTCACAATCTAATGCACCTCTAATTCGTAATTAAAATACGTTAAGACCAACCTCGTTATCTTCAACGAAAATCGTCACCAAACACCGGAACCAATGAGATTCGAGCATTTGAAAAATATTTTTAAAAAGCTTATTACACGCGTTTCGGACGCTGAAAACGGCGTCAAATATTCTAAAATTGACGAAGAATTATTTTTTAGAAATCTCGCGGCCGTAGGGGATAGTTTTTCACGGCCAGAAATACGGTATAAGCGGTTTACATAAAGAAAGAAAGCTCGGTTTGATTAACGACAGTCACACATTGCCGTTGCAATGGCGCTATCGTCTGATCTGTCGGCACTGATCTTACTGCAAGCTAACTTCTTCTGGTGGAGGAAGCTGCCGTGCCCGGAGAGAACCAGCCCTGACAGCGACTGAAGTTAGAAGACTACACACATACTGTGAAAACGTATGTTAAGCCCAGTTAAAATTTCTTAAAATACGCCTTAAGCTAGCACATCGTATAGTTACTTCCTTAAGCTTCTTATGACATTTATTGTATGTAGGTATTGGGGAGGACTGTCTGCTCTTCTCTTTTACCAAGTCTTACCAGGTACGGTACCTACACCGACCTACTATCAACTACCTAACCTACTGATGCCATCGTGATGGGTAAAATAGTGGCAAGAGGCTTTGGCTTTGCCGGCTCATTGCGGCTTTGCAGTCGGGTACAAGTATGCTTCAAATATGTAATGATAATTAATCGATCGTGTTTCCATGCAAGGTATGTTTGAGTAGGCCGAAACAAAATGGTGACTTAAGACCCCAGCGAGGTGCAGTGGGATGACCAAGATGGTGGGCCACCATATCGGTAAGCCACAACATCGGGTTTCTGGATTCGCGGAAGGTTCGTATCGATTTAATTTCAAAATCATAATTTCATTGAGGAATTTTTGAAACTTCTTACCTACCTTAGAACATCCGCTGGGACACCAAAACGTTCCACAGGAGGTTTGGCGGGGCTAGCCCCAAAACTGAGGAAGTAGTTTGGGGACGGATGGACACTCCTGTTTTATTTTATATATACAGACTTGGCATTTAAAATGGAATATTTTTTGTGTGGGGGTGAACTTACTTTTCAAGATGTCTTCGAATCAAAAGTTCATTGGCATTATGTTGAAATCATTCTAGATTTTGTTAATGTGACCTTTAAAAGAAACAAAAACCGCATTTGACATTTCGAAACAAATAAATTGATCCTTGAAAGTGATGTAAACTGATATCGAACTCAATTCATGGACAGTACTGTGTTAAACTTCTGTACGTTTTCCAGAAGTATCTCTTTATTTTGCACATTAGCCAAAAAATGTTTTAACAAAAACAAAAATTAAATTACGACTGGGATTACTGACAGTAAAATTACAGTTCAGTACTTCGTGTAACCCCCACGAGCATTCAGGAGAGCACGTACACGTTGAGGCATGCTGTTCACGAGATTTGCCAAGGTTTGGACAGGAATCGCTTGCCATGCAGTGACAATAGCCTGCTGCAATTCACGCACAGAGGTCGGCTGCTGGTCCAAGTGGTCGATTTGACACGTTAATTCTGCTCACAAGTTCTCTATCGGATTCATATCCGGGGACATGGCAGGCCACTCCATATGCTCTACACCACGGTCAGCAAGAAAGTGTTGGATCATGCGAGCACGATGAGGCCGTGCATTGTCATCTTGGAAGACAAAGTTTCCTCGAAAGGCTGCACGAGCAAATGGAAGCAATGTTTCTTCCAGAATGGCCCTGTACTTGAACTGGTTCAGGTTTCCATTCAGAACAACCAGGTTAGTTTTGCCCCCTGCATGAAAAGCAGCCCAAACGGTCACCCCACCACCTCCAGCTTGGACTCTTGGCACTATACAATCTTTGTTGTAGGCTTCATGCACTTGTCTGCGCACTCGGACGCGGCCATCTTGACGATAGACCAGAAATCTAGACTGGTCACTGAAGATCACGTGATTCCAGTGTCCTGGCTGACATTGACGGTGCTCTCTGGCCCACTGCAATCGGCGCTGGCGGTGTTGTCTGGTCAGGCGTGGCTTTCTCAGGGGACGCCTGGCACGATAGCCTGCTTGAACCAGTCGTTGGTTGACTAGTCTTCTGGATACAGGCACATTTGTCAGTTGCTGCCACTCAGCCCGAAGCCGATTAGCTGACTTGGTATGGCCATTGCGGACTAACCGGTGCAGCTGGCGATCATCCCTCCTTGTGGTTCTGTGGGGACGTCCTGGCCTCGGTATTGGAGTAGGGACACCCCTCTGAGCATTTTGTTTCAGGATCTTTGACACCTGACCTTGAGTGATGCCCCACTGCCGAGCAATAGCACGCTGTTTCATGCCGTAATTTCGTAAAGCCACCACTCCATGACAAACAGCATTGTCGAGTTGACGGACCATCTCCAGAGGAAGCGGCAATAACTTTTGGAGACGTGCAGCAGTTGTTTTCCATTAATACAGAACGCAACAACCCTTGTATACCCGACTGTGAAGCCAATCATCAAATGCACCTGTCCGTCCATTTTGCCACACCACCTGTGATATCATCCTGTTGTTGACTTCTTGCTGCGACAGACAATCAGTGACATGGTTATTTTAACAAATAAACCACCAAAGTGTAAAAGAAACTCACCAGATTGATACACTGAGTTAAGAAAGTAAACCCAAGTCAAGAAAAAAAAACATATTCCATATTAAATGCCAAGTCTGTGTATATATATATATATATATATATATATCTACACTACTGTGTTCAAAAAGTATCCGACCTTTATTTTTCGTGTGTAAAAAAAAAAGAACCTAGGGAGGCGTTGATTGGTGCACGTATGTAGGCGATCCTAATGCGCACGCGTGAATTTTTTCCCACCTGCAGAAGCTGTCATTCGACGGCAGACCGCCGATGAGTGAGGACATGTAAGTGAGCGCCGTCGGATTTTCGTTTTTGACAAAATGACGGAAAAACTTGAACAACGCTACTGCATCAAATTTTGTGTAAAGCTTGGTGATTCCCAAGTGGAAACGATCCGCAAGATTCAACACCGTTCATTCCATTATGAAGGAGGATTTGGGCTTCAGGAGAATCTCAGCGAAGTTCGTACCAAAGCTGCTGACGATTGAGCAGAAGCAACTCTGTTTGGAGATCGCACAGGACATGCTGGAGACTGTGAACAGCGATCCCAGCTTCCTCAACACAGTGATCACTGGCGATGAGTCCTGAGTTTTGGGTACGACCCAGAAACCAAGTTGCAGTCCTCACAATGGAAGCATCCAACATCCCCGAGGCCAAAAAAAGCAAGGCAGGTCCGCAGCAATGTCAGTCATGCTGACCGTCTTCTTCGACTCCAGAGAAGACATCATGCGGAATGCGACGGACCAGCTGCGCGCCATCCCAAAAGAGGCGTTCCAGCGCTGCTTCCGACAGTGGCAGAACCGTTGGGAGAAGTGTGTGGCAGCCCAAGGGGACTACTTTGAGCGACATTATTTAAAAAAATTTTTTATCTGGATGCGAGTATCTTTTATGAACAAAGGTCGGATACTTTTTGAACACACTACGTATATATACATGTTGTTACGGATCTCTCCGTCGGCCTTTTTCCCCTTATCAAGGGGGGATCAACCCCCTTGTCTTTGACTGACCGACGTGAGTCCTGAAGTTGTACAGCTACCCCCGAAGAGGCAGGTGCACAACCTCGTTCGTGACCGCGGACAGGTGTTAATTGCCGAGCGGTTTAGCAACCGCGGCACGAACCATTAGCAGAGACTAACCCGATCCTGAACGTTGGCCAAAATCGCGCCACAGGTTTTCAATGAGGGAAATCACAAAGACGACGGATGTGAAGAAGAGGAAGACAGAAGTAGGAAATACAAATATAATTTATTACTACTATTTACAATTCAAAAGAAACCAAGGAGGAGGAAGGATAATAAAATAAAGGCAGAACGAGGGACGGACCAGAAGGACACAGTGCAACACTAGCTTAACTAAACGGTCTTACTTCACCCCAGGACAAGACAAAAGACAGACTACAAGCACACTTACACGGGGGATGAAGGCAGGAACGAAGGACTGGAAGGAGAGGAAGGTTCAGCTGGAGCAGAGGAATGGCTGGACGGACGAGGCGGGATCACAAGGCGGGGAGGATGCGGGTGGTTGGTATGATCGCGGCCCAAGTTGAGCAGCCGCCGACTCTCCTCAACCGTCTCTCGTACGGCGACATTGCTTTGTGGCTGCAACTGCCGTCACCGCTCAAGCTGCCGTGGTCAAAACGGCGATGGTCTCCAAGCTCGTTGGTTCGTGGGGGCTCCCTTGGTCATCCACTTCCTCAATCGTCTCAGGTGGGGGTGCGTCACGTGCTTCCCAAAGACTCATCTGCCGCATCCCCCTCAAAAGGCTTGCGCGGGCGCTTTTATCTCGCGCCTCGCGATCAACCCGCGCCACGCCCGTGCTGGTATCTCACCAGTCCTGATTGGCGGGTGGGGGCTCGTTGGCTCCCCCTTCCGAAGACGATGGCGGAGACACGCCTTTCTTCTCCGAAATTACCTCGTGGCTAATGGTGGAGTGCAGTTGGCAATTGCTGACAAATGGGGAATTGGAAGGGAATCTACCTTATTTCAATTCGGTGCAATGCAGTGTCCATTAATGGAAGACAGAGCCTTGAACTAATACACATAATAAGGAGATAACTACTGAAAAGGGAAATCTATGATTTGCTACGTGATTGTATATGGACTAACTAAGGGACGACCTTTGACCTTTACACACAACACGGAGGGTGATATTTACACACAAAAAAAACACAATTCTCAAATCCACAATATATATATATATATATATATATATATATATATATATATATATATACATATATATATATATATAGTGGAACCTTGACTTACGAGTGCACCAACTTACGAGTTTTTCGAGATACGAGCCGTCGCTCGGGCGGTTTATTGCTTTGAGATGCGAGCCGAGATTTGAGTTACGAGCTTTCGCCACCCGCCACCAGGTGGGTTCCGGTCACGTGGTTATCTTGCCGTGCAAGTATCTCTGCCGTATATCGCTGCATTTTTGTTTTCGCATGTTGGTTATTTTGAGTTTACGCCACCCGCCACCAGGTGGGTTCCGGTCACGTGGTTATCTTGCCGTGCAAGTACAGTATCTCTGCCGTATATCGCTGCATTTTTGTTTTCGCATGCTGGTTATTGTGAGTTTACGCCACCCGCCACCAGGTGGGTTCCGGTCACGTGGTTATCTTGCCGTGCAAGCATATCTGCCGTATACCGCTGCTGTTTTGTTTTTGTTTTCGCATGTTGGTTATTTTGGAGCGTTATTTTGAAGGTTATTTTGAAGAAGAGGATGATGTGCTTGGATATAAAACACGCAATCGTCGAAAAACATGAGCGAGGTGTGCGTGTTGTCGACTTGGTGAGGCAGATGTGAAGGCAGCTGAAGATTTTATTATAACTTTTGCCGAACTGATAGAAGCCGAACGATACATCCCCCAGCAAATCTTCAACTGTGACGAGACAGGGCTCTTCTGGAAAAAGATGCCGAGGAGGACGTATATAACGGCAGAGGAGAAGAGCATGCCAGGCCACAACTTGTTCAGAGTGCCGGCGATAGCTCGCCTTCTCTTTGTGGAAGACACGGTGAGATCCTTAACATCCAACAACTAATGGGACGCAAACGGGGCGCCCAGTTTAGCGGTACACACATTGATGAATCACCCTGCCTGTGAAACACCGACATGACAAGTTATAGCTGGGTCGGGATTCAAACCCAGGCTGGACAGTTTAGAGTCAAGTGTGCGTACCTCCAGTCCAGGCCATCCTGCCAACTTGTATGCTGCATACAGGTGAAATATAAAGCGCGAGATATTTTTATATATACTGCATATTAAAAAAAAAATTGGTGTGGTTTTTGGCGGGCTGGAACGGATTAATAGCATTTCAATGCATTTTAATGGGGAAATTTGATTTGAGAAACGAGCAAAATATATACAGTATATATATATATAACTGTGAGAAATAGTAGAAACTCCACAGTACGAGCAGGGCGTCTCATTTGCATTAAATAAATAATCGGGATGTTAAATCAGACGTGGACGTAGCTTCAGGACGTCGATCTTTAACTTGACAAGCTTTCGACCAACAAAGGTCTTCTTCTTAGTCGTCCCCAGGTTCAACGGAAGTGTTCTAGGAGGGAGGAGTATAGTCTATGAGGGAGGAGGAGTATAGTCTAGGAGGGAGGGATATATATATTATATATATATATATACACTATACAGTCATGTGAAAAAGTAAGTACACCCCATGTAAAGTTTTGACTTTTTCAACATATTTCAACATACAGCTATTTGATCTTCATTTCAACAATATTGAAAGATAAAGGTGATATAATATAACAAATATCATGAAACATTTAAATTTTGTAGTGCATTGTATAATTTAAAAAAAAATTTATTTTTAATTTTTTTTTTTTTTTTCATCGTTCTGTTTGGATATTGTTGGAATATGTTTAAACCGCAGCCGTGATGCTGACGCCCTCCCCCCACCCCCCCAGAATTTACATGTTTTAAACGTTTCCCAGTGTTTACCCTGGTCAGAATAGGTACACCGTATCCCTGCGTGTCGTAAGAGACGACTAAGAGGGTTGGCGTCAGGAAGGGCATCCGGCCATAAAAACATTGCCTCAAAAAAGAGAACCATGACAATCACAAGTACATATGGGCAGGGTGCAGCCTGAAGTGGAGATCGGTTTCTGAGGTTTGGGACATGGAATGTGGGGACAATGACAGGGAGATCAGGAGAAGTGGTGGAAGTATTGGTGAAGGGTAGGCAGGGACAGAAATACAAGTTTGTGTGGCAAGGGTGCCCGGAGGGCGTGAATGGTGTTGGTGTCCTGTTTTCTGAGGAGTTTGTAGACAGTGTGGTGAGTGTGACTAGAGTGAGTGATAGGTTGATGATGGTGAAAATGATGATTGGAAAGCTCTTGGTGAACGTCATCTCGGGATATGCTCCGCAGGTTGGTCGAAGCGATGAAGAGAAGGACAAGTTCTGGTGTGCGATAGAGAAGCTGATGGAAAACGTGAAAGATGAGGAAGTTGTTGTGGTGGGAGGAGACCTGAATGGACATGTGGGAAGGAGTATGGATGGTTTTGAGGGAGTTCATGGGGGTTACGGATATGGTGTGAGAAATGGAGAAGGTGTAAGGATTTTGGAGTTTGCTGATGGAGCTGATTTGTTGATTTGTAATACTCAGTTCCAGAAAGAGGACAATAAGCTTGTTACATACACGTCAGGTGGGTCGACGACAACCGTTGACTACCTGATGGTGCGTCGGCGAGATAGGGGGCACCTCCGGGACACAAAGGTGATCCTGGGGGAGGAGGCTGTTTCACAGCACCACTTGGTTGTCTGCGACATAAGGGTGAAAGGTGCGAGGAGAGCTCGGCGGGTGAAGTACCAACCGAGAATGAAGGTGTGGAGGTTGAAAGAGGTGACAGTAAGGGAGGCATTAAAAGAGAGGCTGAGTAGGGTAGAGGATGATGTGGTTGAGCTTGAAAGTGGTTGGATGTCAATGAAAGCTAGTCTGTTGGGAGCCGTTGGTGAGGTATGTGGATGGACAAAAGGACCACCGAGGCACTCGGAAACATGGTGGTGGGATGTTGAGGTTGGAAAGAGGATTGACGAGAAGAGGAAGAAGTTCAAAGAGTGGCAGAAGGCGAAGGGTACGGGAGCAGAAACAGCAGAGCATGAAAGTTATAAGGCAGCCAGGAAGGCTGCAAAGAAAGAGGTAGCAAAGGCGCAGGAGGCATGTAGGAAAATGTTCGGAGAACGCTTGGATTCGGAAGAGGGTCAGAAAGCAGTATTCAGGATTGCAAAGCAGATAGCGAAAGAGAGGTGTGATGTGATGGGGGTGAGTTGCTTGAAGGATGAAGTGGGACAAATCGTTGTCGACCCAGATGGAATTAAAGGAAGATGGAAAAGATATATGGAAATGCTGTTGAATACAGAGAATGAATGGGATGGCAACATAGAGAGTAACCCAGTTTTAGGACCGGCAGAGAAGATAACTGAGAAGGAAGTTGAGGAAGCGATAAAAGCAATGAAGAGTGGAAAAGCGGGAGGGCCGACGGGAGTTGTGGGAGATATGTTGAAGGCAGCAGGAAGTTGGGGTGTGAAGAGAATGTCAGAGATCTGTAATCTGGTGGTGAAAGAAGGCCGCATTCCAGTGGATTGGGAACTGAGTACCCTCGTCCCTCTATACAAGGGGAAAGGTGACCCTCTGGAGTGTGGCTCGTACCGAGCGATAAAGTTATTGGAGCATGGAATGAAGGTATTGGAAAGGGTGTTGGAGAGGAGGATAAGGAAGAAAGTGAAGATCGACGAAATGCAGTTTGGATTTATGCCAGGAAGAGGAACGACAGATGCGCTTTTCATTGTGAGGCAGTTGCAGGAGAAGTACATGGATAAGAGGAAGAAGTTGTTTTTTGGGTTTGTTGATCTGGAGAAAGCATTCGATAGGGTTCCACGCAAAGTATTGACATGGGCATTGAGGAAGTTAGGAGTGGAGGAATGGTTGATCAGAGTAGTGATGGCAATGTACAAAAGAGCACACACAGCTGTAAGGACGAAGGACGGGAACAGTGGTGAGTTTGAGGTGAAGGTGGGAGTGCATCAGGGGTCGGTACTAAGTCCACTACTATTTGTAGCTGTGATGGAGGTGCTGGCTCAGACCGTAAAGGAGGGTTTACCGTGGGAGTTGTTGTATGCAGATGATCTGGTGTTGATTGCGGAAAGTATGGATGGACTGAAGGAAAAGATGAACAAGTGGAAGGAATGTATGGAGACAAAAGGTCTGAAGGTGAATATCGGAAAGACAAAGGTGATGGCAAGTGGTAAAGCATGTGGTGAGGTGGAAAGAACTGGGAAGTGGCCGTGTGCTGTGTGCAGGAAGGGTGTCGGAGTGAACTCCATTCAATGTACAATGTGTGCTGAGTGGGTTCATCAAAAATGTAGTGGTCTGAGAGGGTCATTAACCAGTGTGGCAGCTACATTCAAATGTAAGGTGTGCACAGAGGGAGCTGCAGATGGAGGAAATGTTGAGTTGGATCTTGGAGACGGCGTGAAGCTGGAAGGTGTGAAAACACTTTGCTAGCTCGGAGACATGCTGAATGGAGAAGGTGGATCAGACTCGGCAACAGTTGCTCGAGTGAGATGTGCATGGAAGAAGTTTCGGGAACTGAGTGGCGTGCTGATGAGGAGGAGAGTGTCGCTGAAGCTGAAGGGAAAGGTGTATGCTGCATGTGTGAGAAGTGTTATGATTTATGGGAGCGAGACATGGGTAATGAACGTAGAGCAGCAACGAAGGCTGGAAAGGGTGGAAATGCGAATGGTTCGATGGATGTGCGGAGTATCGTTGAGAGAGAGGAAGACAATGATGAATTGCGAAAGATGATGGGAATATTGCCTATGATTGATGCTGTGAAGAGGAACAGGTTGAGATGGTTTGGTCATGTATTGAGGAAAGGATGAAAGTGACTGGTTGAGAAGAGTGATGGAAGTTAATGTAGAAGGAAGTAGAGGACGGGGAAGACCGAGAAAGACTTGGCTAAAGATGGTGGAAGAAGAAATGCGGGCAAGGGGGTT
>NC_136269.1:104988544-105053544 GCF_964187855.1 Myxine glutinosa | reverse complement strand
CTCGAAGGTCACAAGAAACTCATTTTGCAATAAATGTTCGTTTCCCATAAATCGTACACTTTCAAAAATCCAATCTCACCCCTCCCCTCCAAATCTTCCCCATAACCCCTCCCCTCCAAATCTTCCCCATCACCCCTCCCCTCCAAATCTTCCCCATCACCCATCCCTTTCAAATCTCCCCCCTTGCCCCCTCCCTCCTAAACTACCCCCTCACCCCTCCCCGCCAAGATGCCCCCTCGCCCCTCCCCTCCTAGACTCCTGCCTCACCCCTCCCCTCCAAATCTCCCCCATATCCCATCCCTTTCAAATCCCTCCCCTTGTCCCTTCCCTCCCAAACTCCCCCCTCACCCCTCCCCTTCAAATCTCCCCACCCTCATTGCTTCTCAATTTCCCCCCTCTCACTCCCCCTCCTCAAAGCGTCCTCCCCGCTTCTTCCCCCTTCAAACTCTCACCTCCATCTCCCCCAACCTTCTGCCTCGCTCTTCCCCCTCCTCAAATAACACCTCATTGTGGCTCACCCAATCACCATCAAACCTTTTGTCCGCCCCATCCTTCCCTTTCTCCGAGCTATTCTGAAATCTCTGACACACCTTCAACAGCTCTCCCTACCTCTTCCACCTCTTCCACATCTTACCCTACCCCTCCTCCCCCCTGTTCTGTATCTGATGCTCCCCCTTCCTCTTCATTAACGGTATGGACCTCAAACATCCGGGGCCTTCGTTCAAACTTAACTGATCTCTCCATACAGGTTGCTTCTGTCAAACCAGACGTGATCTGCTTAACAGAAACTTTCCTCCTTTATGATGTCTCTGATTCCATAGTATCTCTCCCGGGCTACTCCCTCCTCCGGTATGATAGACCTGAGCCTCGTCCTGGAGGCGGGGTTGCTATCTTTATCAAAAACTCTCTTCCTCACTCGCCCTGCACTGCACTCTCTCCACCTCACCCCCAGGAATACCTCTGGTTACGGCTTCCCCTTCGCTCCCACCTCTTGTTCATATGTGTGTTGTACCGTCCACCAAACAGTGATGACTCCCTCCATCTACATCTCGCTGTCTGATGATATGGACCAACTTCTATCTACTCATCCCAACTCTCTCTTCCTCATATGTGGTGATTTCAACTGTCATCATGCCAGTTGGCTGGGTGTGGGTACCTCTCTCACCAGCCATGGCTCCTCAGCAAAGGACTTCTGCGACTCACTGGGACTGACACAATCTGTCAATTTCCCGACCCGGATCTCAGTCAACGGAACATCTTCTCTTCTGGACTTGGTTATGACTAACTTCCCTGAAAATGTCTGCTGCTCTTCTTCTGCTCCGATCGGATCATCTGATCATGTCCTTGTTAAAGTGGACATCTCTCTGACCATCCTCAGGGAGCCTGCTCAGCGTCGACGAGTCTGGCATTTCACTCAGGCCAACTGGCACGGTCTTCAAGCAGCCATCAATCATCTGGACTGGTCTCCCATCTCTACCACCTCTGACATCAACTCATCCTGGGAATTCTTCCAAAGTAAATTGCTCTCTCTCATGCACAGATTTATCCCATCTCGTCTTCAGTTGTCATACCCTTCCTCCCGTCCATGGTACACGGAATCTTGTGGTGAGGCTGTTGCCCAGAAACAACTTGCCTTCGTCTCCTGGAAAGCAAATCCAACGGAAGGAAATCTCATTTCCTTTCACAAAGCCCGAAACAAGTGTGTGTCCACCCTCAGGAGAGCCAGGAAACAATATCTCTCCGTTCTCAAGACCGAACTCTCTTATCTGTCTCCCTCTTCCAAATCCTGGTGGCGTCTGGTCAAATCCGTTTCTGGTGTTTGTTCCCCCTCCATCCCCTCCCTTACCTCAAACGGCTACACAGCTGACTCCGCACGTGAAAAAGCTGAATGCCTCAACTCTGTGTTTGCCTCTAAATCTTGTGTCCCAAACCCATCCCTCTCTGTACCCACCATACCCAGTCGTACCCTGCTGCTTCTGGACTCCGTGTCCTTTCCTCCTGACAAGGTGGAAAAGTTTCTGTCAACCCTCGACTCTGATTCTGCAACTGGACCCGACGGCATCAGCCCACGGGTCCTAAAATCCTGCTCTGCTTCTCTATCTCACCCTCTCTCTGTTCTCTTCACCCTCTCTTTTGCTCAAGGTCAACTGCCATCTGCTTGGAAATCAGCCAACATCACCGCTTTGCACAAAAAAGGTGCAAAAACAGATCCTAGCAACTACAGACCAATCAGCCTTCTCCCAATTATCAGCAAAGTCATGGAATCCATCATTGCTTCTGATATGAAATCTTTCCTCTTCTCCAATGGCTTGATCTCTGATCATCAATTTGGTTTCAGACCAGGTCACTCTACTCTGGACATGCTGCTTCTGCTGTCTCAACAATGGATGGAGGTCCTCAATGCCAAACAGGAAATTAGAGCTGTCTCCCTCGACATATCACGTGCCTTCGACACGGTCTGGCACCCCGCTCTGCTCACCACACTCTCCTCCTTTGGTATCCATGGAAATCTCCACGCATGGCTGGCGGACTTCCTCTCTAGTCGTCGTCAACGTGTGGCCCTGAATGGGTTTCTCTCATCTCCTCTTCCTGTTCAGGCTGGAGTTCCCCAAGGCAGTGTTCTGGGCCCCGTGCTTTTTCTGGTCTTCATCAATGATCTCTCACACTCTCTCGAAAATCCTCTCTATCTCTTTGCTGATGACTCCACTCTCTGCCGCTCCATTCCTCTTCCCTCAGATCGGCAGTCTGCTGCCTCCTCACTCTCTGAAGACCTGGACAAAATCACAGACTGGTCAAACAAGTGGAACATGTCTTTCAATCCTGACAAATCTCACACTCTTACTATGTCTCTCCGAAAAGATCGACTGGACAACCCTCCCATCTACTTTCTCAACAATCCTCTCCAAGAAGTTCTGTCGCTCAAGATTTTGGGTCTCACTATCTGCCATGATCTTTCTTGGGAAAACCACATTTCCAAGCTGGCCTCCAAAGCCAGTCGCCGACTGGGCATCCTCCGTCGTGCGAAGTCCTTCCTCGGCACACCTGAGCTCCTCACCACATACAAGGCTTTCATCCGCAGCTCAATGGAATACTGTTCTCCCCTATGGGCCGGTGCTCCTGCCTCACACCTAGCTCGGCTTCACGCTGTTGAAACCAAAGCTTTCAGAATTATTGGAATCTCCCGCGATGAAGCTATCTCTGAGGGCCTTTCACTCACTCACCGCAGGCAGGTAGGTGGTCTTTCTGTCTTCTACCGACTCCTCTCCGGCCTTGCACCCCCAGCTCTCTCTGTGCTCTGTCCCCCAAATATTCCTACAGGTCGCACAAGATCTGCCAGCAACCCTCTGATGGTTAAACTGCCGAAATCTCGGCTCTCCGCTCACCTTCACTCTTTCATTCCTCTTTTCTCCCGCCTCTGGAACAAACTCCCTCACTCCCTTCAATCCCACTCCTCCCTCCAGGTCTTTAAAACAGCTGTTCACCACCATCTCTTATCTTCCCCCATCCAAAACCTTGATCTTTTCTACCCCCGCTAATTCACCCCAGATCCACCTTGTTTGAAATTCCAACTTCTTTCCTGGAAGTCCTGGCAGTGTCCATATGTTTTATACCTCTCCCACTGCCCCCTTCCCACGCCCCCCCCCCCCCCCCCCCAAAGCCCTCACCCTCTCTCAGATCTCTCGATGTCTCCATGTCTCTCGGTCCCTGCTCTCAAATGTTGTGTTTGTGTCCTTCCCCCTCTCTCCCCATCTTGTCTACCGCTCCCTATGTTATGTTTTATGTGTCGGTTTGTCTTTCTGTGTGATTAATGTTCGCTCTTTCACGAGCCTCGTTCTTGTATACAAAAAAAAAAAAAAAAAAAAAAAAAAAAAAGATTTCATCTCGAGTTCTCCAACCTTTAATGAGCAAAATAAACAACTGCTCGACGTTTCGATCAGCAACACGGACAAACGTGCATCCACTGACCTTTCTCAGGAGTAAAGAAAAACAATTCTATACCCTCCCTTATATAAGGGAAAAAGGGGGAGGGATTGGGGATATCGAAACCACCAATCAATACCATTCTGGAACAACTCGTGCCATCCAAATTTAAACCGTAAATCAAAACAAAACCGTTGAACCAACTGAAACCACAAATTGGGATGTTACATCAAAACAACCGTTAAATCAAACAACTCGTAACATAATTCAAATAAATCGTTGAAAAACCAAACAAACATGATTATTTGCTTCAAGTGATAGTGGTAATTTAAACGAATGAACCTAAACGGATATATCGCAAACCTAAAGTAAGAATGTATACCCAAGTGACCACAAACCGAGGCAATAACTTATATGCTTGGTGATGCAATTTCTCTGGTACGTTTCTGCAAGAGAAGGACAAACGCTAGTGGTAAGTCAAGCACTTCCTCTGTGAGAGACACAACAGACTCCCCCACATGCCATGCCTCCAAAATCCTCCTTATACGTTTACTGGGGGTTGCACCCAAAATTCTGGCATTATCCCACAGGGGAACATGGCCAGTCTGCAGACCTTGTTTGGCAATGGCAGATCTCTTTGGAAAGTTGCACTTGAAGGCCTTGCGATGCTCATTGACCCGTTGTCTCAATGTTCTCCCTGTCTCTCCAATATATTCAGCCCCACAAACACAGGGAACCATGTATACCACCCCTGCCCAGTCATTCCTGGGAAGCTTATCCTTGACATGCATAAGTGCCTGTTTCATGGCGAACATAGGTTTGTAACTTACCCTCACACCTGCCAATTTTAAAACTCTGCCAATGCTTTGGCACACACTCGGCACAAAAGGCAAAACACAATGACCTTTTGGTTGTTGCTGCAGGACAGTCCTGTTACGAGGCCTCGCCAAAATCGCATCCTTTTTGGTAATAATCTGTCGGGGTAGCCAATGGCCTTCAGCACATCTTGTAGATGTTTTACCTCTCTCCTTCTTTCTTTGATTGTCGATGGTAAATCACATGCCCTTTTAAGGAGGGTGTGCACAACAGCTCGTTTGTGGTCCATGGGATGGCAAGAGTCAAAATCCAAGTACCGGTCAGTGTGAGTGGGTTTCCTGTAAACAGTGATATTCAAGTTTCCTCTCAGATCCCATGTCACCATGGATTGTTATGAAAATGCCAGAATGTTTTGTGCAAGCATTTCATCCACAGGCTCATGGAAGTAGCAGGTGAGGACTGTCATGAGACCAACCCGGGAGATGGTGAGTTTATTGGGACTCATGGGAGAATGAGCACTTCAGCTGTCAAGTGTGAATGCATGAGAAACGGGTTCCAAAATGGCAAATGACAGCAGGGAGGACCATGGACTTCACAGAATCAACAATGATGGGGCGAGAGTAAGGCGTTGTTAACTCAGAAATTGAAAGTGGAACTTGGGCCTTTAGCAGAGCATCATGCTTGTTGTTAGCCACTGACTTACCAAAAATTGCCAATCACTGTATCCGTTTCTTTCCCTCTCCCCATTTAAATACACACTTTGAACTCACTTGGTCTCTGTCTGGGTATTCAGATTGTCAGGATCGCTGGGAAAATAGCCGTGTTGGCTTATATAACCCTTTAGACTTTAGAGGATCAGTTGGTATTGAACGAGTAATGCTCCATTGAAATTACCCTCGTGCTGGGTGCGGTGATCCACTCGCACCGCCATTTTGAGTGCTCGGCATGGAGAGAAGTCAGGTGTGCCGCCCGGTCGGCTAGAGGTGCTCCAAATTGACCTAGGTATAGGTGCAAATAGGCGCTTGATCCAGCTCGGAGTGTACGGGCTGGTTGGCCGACATGACTGCCATAACAATACATATGCCGGTGCATATAAACAATACTTTTTCACTTCTTAAACTTACTTATCAAAGGTTGTCAGAAATAATATTCATTTTAACGGGGCTACATTGCATTATAAATTGGTCAGGATTCCTTCCAAATTCAAATTCAGTTATGCAAGTTTTATCCCAACATTCACCTCCTGTGGATCTATCCATCTTACACAAGCAGCGTCATTCCAAACTTCTCAGACTCCTCTCTGAACCCAACCCCCATTTCTCCACCCTTTCTAAACCTCTCCGAGTCCCCCATTTGTTCATACTATGTTCATACCCATAATCATCGGATATTTTCGGCCACAAGCATTTCAAGTAAAGCTGACAGCGCCTTAACGTCCCCAATAAAGCAATTTGTAAGAATGCAACTGCTCCCACTTAGCAGCTCCGTAATCGTTCTTCAGTTTCTTACCCATATTCCAGGTTCCGATGAAAATAGAGATTAGGTCTGGTTCACCTTGCTCCGAGTGCCTGTTCTTCATCTGTTGCATAAGCTGACAAAATGCTTCGCGCTTCTGCAGCGGGATAAGCAAGGTGTCAGATACGCAGCAGCAAAGCTTGGGATAAGGAATAGCTAACATTCTGCCAAAAATCAAGTCATATCCAACAAGCTTTATATTCACATGGAGAAAGATACTCAGCCATTAGTAAAAAAAAAAATCCAAATAATACAGATGGTCTCATTCATTAGAAGCAATAAAACGTAAAATATCGACAATTTTCAAACAAGGCCTCCTCCAAAAACACACCCGTGGGGTTTCAAAAACGAAGTCTCGACGTTGGTTTCTCTCCTTATCCTTGTCAAATACGATTCCGAGCTTGCTTGGTGTGCGCTGGGATTTGATGAGCTGCAGGACTGATGTTCAGCAGGTTCGTCAGCATGATTGCAAAGAAGGAAGAATTTATTTTAAGCAATGTTGCATTTGGGGGCTAAATATTTATTTACATATGCAAAAATGGCAGAATTGTAACCATTTATCACCATCACTAACCCTCAGATGG
This sequence comes from Myxine glutinosa, assembly GCF_964187855.1. NCBI lineage: Eukaryota > Metazoa > Chordata > Myxini > Myxiniformes > Myxinidae > Myxine > Myxine glutinosa. The sequence continues at coordinate 105,046,708 of NC_136269.1, read as the reverse complement.
CCCTTTCCTACCCGCCTCTTACTCATATTATCCTTCCTCTTCCCTTCCCTGCTACATCTTACTTAATGTAATACATCTGATGGAAATAATCAAAATGAATTTTAAGAGGATGTCCTTAAAAAGACAACAGTTGGAGATCTCATAAGTTTTTAAAGAAAATCACAAATCAATGATGCTAATGATTCTCCCAAAACAACAAGTCGCCAAAATTATGGGGACATTGTAATAAAGATCCCAAACAATGCAGCGCCATATCACCAAACAATTGAGGAAGTTGCCATGCATTTCCAGTGCAATGGTGGTATGGGGCAATAAAATTATTTTGTGCAATATTCCATTACCTCAGGAAGTTGTGATTTAAATATGCTGTTCAATCTCATTCAACAGAACTATGAAGAGCAAGTGGATGTCACCGCCACTTTGCCAAATACACCATATGAGAAAATCCAACCAACTGCAATATCGTCTAAGATGTAAAAAAGAGAGATGTGGAATTGTAAATAAATGCACAATGCATTATCAAGCAGTTTATAAACTGTGACAAGCTCAATAATAAGCGCTACGATTACAAAAGTTGCGGCATATGAACGTGGCCTTAAAATCAAACACATTTCGAACTTTAAAATAGAAATGTGCTGCCAAGTAGACTAACCAAGCCCACAAATCGTGAGAGTCCACGACATGCATGCATTCATGTTATCAACCTCTGCTGAGCAAAGGTCACTTTCGTCATGCCCATATGACTTAGTGGTGTCATGGTTAAATACATGCCACCATTAATTACCGGACTCGATGTAACCCCAAAGGTTGGCATCCAAGGGGCGGAGGAAATTCCTCCTTTGGAAAGGCCCTGCTGAGTGTGGTGAGAAAGGCGTTGCCATTGTTGTGACGTCGCTGGTACCCAGAGTGCCCCGGGAAATGATACCCCCCCGCCCCCAAGCTGAATGGCGGTTTGTCTCCTCTAACAGTCTGTTGTAGCGCAAATGTTTGTCTGTATGTCCATGTGTGTGACAGCTCCACGATGAGCCTTATATCATGTATAAAAAAGAGAAAACAAAAGATTGGTACTGAAACTTCTACTCCAAACTAAGCTGAGTTTTAAAATTTGTCAATTAAGTTTGTCAACTTGCACACTCGACACTCCCTCCCCCCACCTCCCTCACTCTCATCCCCCAACTGCCATTATCTACTCTTTTCCCCTTCCTCCCACACACATCCCAAATTCCTTTGAAGCTGTAAAAAAAATTAAGTACCGCCCTCTTTCCCGAGCGTTGGTGCTGCTGAAACAGTTTCTCGGCAAGGGTTAAACTGGGTGGTTTGCCAATGCCTCCCCAGCATTGTTTGTCCATGCTCCATTTTAAATGCCGAGTGTCAATCAAGGATGCATCACATACCCCTTTTAAATAAAATCCTTGGTACGACTCCCAGACTCAGTGGCTCCCAGGCAGGGGTTTGAACCACCCACCTCCCAGACTCAGTGGACGCACTAAACATTATACGCCACCGAGTCTGGTTGAAGCTGTATCTTTATTACGTTTGCATGTGGGAGTGAAGCTAAAAGGAGGGCTATATACTATATTTATTGAATACGCAAATATGACGAATATTTTGACATCCTTATATGCGCCTCGACTTAGTATACAAAATAAATACATAATCCGTCATTCCATCCCTGTCTTCCATAGATACTCTTTACACTCTTGCCCTTACAGCTTATTTGTGTCTCTTCCCAACCTTCTTTGCCTTCTTTCAAAAACTCTTCACACACCCTCCTTTCTCTGAACCATAACCCCTCCTTTCGCCACCACCCTTTCTCCACCGCCCTCCCACCCCTCCCCCCCCCCCCAATCCCTACATACAAATGTAAAAATGTAACTCGAGGGCTGATGGTACCCAGTATAGCCAATAAATAATATTAGCCAATTAGTAGCACTTGAAATTTTGCCTCAATGAAAAGCAACGTTATTTAATTATTTTCCCCAAAAAAGTGGGACACCACATCTAAACACGTAATGCCTCCCTCTGGGAACCATCATAAATATATGACCAAGCTTTGCTTGCAGTCACATGTGTACAAGAGGAATGAAGGGGAAGGCCAACAATGTGCAGAAGATGAGATAAACGTACTCCTTTTGTGTGAAAACACATTTGACTCTTCTGGCGTATCCTTCGGCCTTTTGAGGATAGCCATCTTGCCGCCCTCCACGTCCACCTTAAACACCATTTTCTGTGGCTTTCCAATCTTCGTCAGTTCTGCCAAGCTGCCATCCACCTTCACCTGCAGGTCGATATGTTGCCTCGTTTGCAATTTGTCCCTGCTCGTGAACCAAAACATTACGTGATGATGTGGAAATGTACACATTACCACATATAATCTAATCTTTGGCCAAAACAAAAGACAAGAAAACATTCTTGACTCTACACACATTATGCAATTCAAGGTCATGGTTTTAAACAAAAATCCTTGCCTTCCTATTCCTTTTCCACTGTGCACACACATACAGTTCAGTTAGAAATGATGTATGAACTGATGTCTGCCATCATTTTAAAAACTCTTTTCAATCTTTGCTTTTTTACTTTTTGCTCTCTTTCAACCATCTTCAATTTCTGCTTCAAACATCGATCTTCAAAAAACATCCACAAACCATCTTCAAACATCTTTCAGCATTAAATTCGTCCATAAACAAGATTCTAGAAGTTGAAATCTTTTTATAATAGAGCAAAAGTATATGCTGATGTTTGTTTGTATGTTTATTTGTGACCAAAACGTCTTCTTCTTCTTCTTCAAATAAAATTAACACCCAAAACGTCTGTGTCTGTGACCTCTTAATTATGTACTGTTGGAATATACCTTTTTGACCCTTTAGTTTAGACTGCTGAGACCCCTCAGACCTATGAGGACCCTCTAAGTCCCCCAAGACCCTTAAGACCACCAAGACCCCTGAAGACCCAAAATACCCTAAAAGACCCCGGATAACCAAAATACCCTTAAAGACCCAAACCCAAAAGACCTGAAAGATCCTGAAAGACTCAGAGGAACCAAAATAACCTTAAGACCCAAAATAACCTTAAGAACCAAAAGCCCCTGAAGACCCAAAAGCCCCCGAAGACCCAAAAGCCCCTGAAGACCCAAAAGCCCCTGAAGACCCAAAAGCCCCTGAAGACCCAAAATGCCCCAAGGACCCCAAAACGCCCCGAGGACCCCAAAACGCCCCGAGGACCCCAAAACGCCCCGAGGACCCAAAACGCCCTGAGGACCTCAATCCACCATCACCACCACTAACTCCCAACCACCATTCCTGCCATCCCTCACTCCCTGAGAAAGTAGACATGGTCAAAGATGCCTATCCCTCTGAAACGACGTGTGGTGAGCGAGTCACGCTAGTAACGTTTAATTAAACAGATGACAATTCATCAAACTTGTCATTACAGAGGGATTTGTGTTTACCCTAGAATCCCTATATACTAGGGGTAGTGACATTACGCGTCCCAAAAAGTCTGGTCACATGGGTCATGGGTGCCATTTTGTTTCCATCAATGGCTCATTGAACGAGGACACGATAGCTCATCTTTCTCTTTAAAATGACAGGATGTTGTGCCATTGGATGCATCAATCGATCGGATAAAGGTTATAAAATGTAGAGATTCCCTGCAGATGCCAGAAGGAAATAAAATTTGGGAAAATATAGGAAAATATAGGGGGGGGGGGAAATAAGACCCCCCCCCCCACCCGTCCTCCCCACCTCCCCTTCCCCAAACCAATCACCAAATCAAGTTGGGACGAACAGCAATACACAACATTTACAGTTACAAACATTTGCAAAGAAGCAACTTTGACAAAACAACAACATATTCAAAAAAGGTCAACATTTTCACAACAAAACTCCATAAACCACAAACCCCAAACCAAGGGAGCACTCCCAACTAACACATTGAATGACAAAAGCAATACATACGTCAAATGATTGAATGGGAATGAGACGAACACGGCGTGCCGAGGTAAATGGCACAGCTGAAGTTGCTTGTGGAGCAGACGCACCAAGCCCTTGTGTGGAGGCCAGGTTTGGAATAGGAACACCTGCTATATCCTTCAGAGATTTCAACATCTGGGGAGGGAGTTGGAAAAGAAAAAACTAAATTATGTCACACTACTTGAAGGTACAGAAGAACAAGTTGAAAGGGCACAAATCTTTTACTTCTGAAATGGTCACCGTGACTTCGCAAAAAATGAATGATTCAGCTGTTAAGGCTCATGAAAAAACATATTTCGTATAATTGTCACATTACTAAAGGAATCCAAATTCAAGCAAAATAGTGATGCGAAATTGGCCACACTTCAAATAAGCGACCCAAATTTGGGAATCTTGACTATCACTGCCATATGTAGGTCCCTCAATATCCCTCTACCATGCATTCCAATAACAAAGGCCATTATATTTGTCAGGACTATATTGTGTCAGCGCATGTACACAGGCCAGAAAGAGTGCCAGGAAGATGTGTATTGAATTGGTAGTAAATGTCAGCTTCAGGAGGACAAATGATTATATCATTGGTCAAAGAAGCTCCAAAACTATTTGCATATAAAACAAAATCTTATTATAATTCACCAAATGTCTGTCCGTCTGTCTGTCCATTCGAAGGTACCGTAAAAACTGCTGAACCGATCGCAAATATATTTTGGGTGGATAATCATGGGATCTCCAGGAGTAAAATAGGCTATTTAGTTTTCCCAATTTCAGCTTTAGTCTCCAGCATTCTCAGGTTTGGACTCCTGCATAACATTCGCGTTCGCATAACGTTGATTGTGACGATGTTGTTTTCCCGGGTGCCGCACAAACGGCTGCACCGATCGCTGCACAGCTGCACCGAATGAACTCGGTGACCTCGGACAAAGACCTTTTATAAGGAAACGGGTTGAAATCCCTGCTTGAGGGAATTCTAACCCATTTCAACTGAAGGAAACACGTATTGGGAGTACATACGACAAAGCGATTGTGAACACGATTATCGATCACGATTCACGACCACGATAATCACGATCATAGTGTATCGATCACTGTGGGACATTTGGTGAATTATAGTAAGATACTGTTTAGATTTTGATGATTTGCGTGTGATATGATTTAACGGATGTTTATATGAATCGTTTAAAAAAATTTAAAGCCTTCAATTTCTGATATTTTACCTTTTCATTTGGGCCTCCCAATTGAAGTCCCGCCCATAGGGCGGGTACCGTTGCTAGTGGTCATAATTAAGCTTTCCTAAAAAATGTGAACATTTCCATGCAAGTATTGGGCATTCATGCTTATGAGCAACCTCTTGCAAATTTCCTTAAGGTGCATATGCTTGTGGAGGAATACAATGAAATGAAGCATAGCCTAAGGATTCATTGGATGACATTTCATGAGATTGGGTTACATTTTCTCATCTCGACGTTCCAAGTGTAATTATGCATTCATTTAATCATGCAAGGTTTGACAGGCTTGAGTTACCCTTCTGAGAAAGTCACATGATGCAGCGATCACAGGTTCAAATCTTACACTATGTTGATGTTTTGACATCATCGTCTAGTGTGCTTGCAAGTCATGTAAAAGTACTGTTGTCTCCTACTGTCACTGCCCTGATGGAAATTGTATCTACAAGCTTCTCAATAGGCAGTTGATCGATCAACCAGGTGCGACCCAGAGATCCCCCACAACCAGGATGGAGTACACCCGCCTTCACAAAGTCAGGGTCATCACAGAGTTAGGGAGAAAGAGAGGAAGAAAGAGAGAGGAAGAGAGGAAGAGAGGAAGAGATAGAGAGAAAGAGAGAAAGAGAGAAAGAGAGGAAGAGAGGAAGAGAGGAAGAGAGGAAGAGAGGAAGAGATAGAGAGAGAGAGAGAGAGAGAGAGAGAGAGAGAGAGAGAGAGAGAGAGAGAGAGAGAGAGAGAGAGAGAAGAAAGGAGAAAGAAGAAAGAAAGGTCCGGTCCATGGGGACCAATCGGCACTCTAACCCTAATGGCACTGCCCTGACAAGCCGGGCAGCAGGGAAGAATGATGCACCACAATCAGATAAGTTACAACTATAGAAATGGTACGTGCGTAACATCAGTTTGAACAGAGCAAAGGCCTTTGCTGACCTTTCCTGCCCCCCATTCCTCCCCACGCCCATTGTTTGTCCAGGCCTGCCTCTATATTGGCCTTCAACTCCGCTGTTGGTGTTGCCCTCGCTCTCTCTGCTATTCCATTTGTCCTGTTGCATCCTGGTCCATTCAGTGTACTAGCTCTTCCATGAGCCTCGACTATGTATACAAAAAGGGCAATACGTATTCCAGAACGTCCATTTCTCAGAATAACCTGTGCAAACCTATTAAATGTCATGCATCGGAACAACGACATTTGTTTATTACAAAGTAATATTCATTTGCTATGGTTGTAAGATGCATATTAATGAGACGCCAACAACATACAGATAATAGATTTGAGAACAAGCACCGTTTGGGGTTTGGCAACTCCAACTTAAATTCAAGAGATATTCGCCACCAGGTTTTAAAATCAATTTTTGTTTGTTTATTTTTACGAGCCAGATGGATTAAAATTTTGCATTTTGAGAATCCTGTGAGCATCAGTGGTGCCCCTACTTGCACGCCACGACAATCGTTGGACTCTGTGCAGACTTGAATACCTTGCGTTCGGCAGAACCCAGCTGATCCGACAGAACGTACAATTTAGTGCAAAGGCTCAAAATTCCTGGATCTCCTTCCTGCGTGTGAATGACAGTACAATGAAAGGTAAATAGATGGAAGGATAAAATAAGCGATTAAAATGAGCAAGAAACAAGGCTAAGTGAGCACAAGGTGATGATAAGCCATATACAGCAATGGAAGCAAGGGGAGGGGGTAAGTCTCCTACCTGTTTAGCCGTTTTAGCAGGTGATTGAGGTTCATAGGGACAGAAAATATTTAGCAGAGAATCCAGCTGCTTTTTCAATTTGTCCACCTCACTGTGGAACAATGATTAGTTTGCTGCTAGCCTCAAAGCAAAAAGTAAACCAAAAAAACTTTAGCAATAATTTACAGGTTACGATGTGGAGCACTGCCACTCACCTGCTCAAGCTGCGCGTACAGGCGGTCAAGAAGCTTTCCAAGTGTACCAGGGTTGTTTGGCCACCCCTCGACGTCTCTACATCAAGAGGTAACCCATTACGAAGGTACTCGGCCACAGAGAGGGCAAACCCTCCTCCAGTTACACTGCAGGGAGTCAGCAGTTTTATCAATGGTTATGCTGTATTGTTAAGTTGAAAAAGCATCAGTAAAAATCTAAAATCAGAATAAGGTTGCTTATTAATCAAAACTAGCCAGGTGTTGGCTAAATGGTTAAGGTGGCTGTCTTGAGATCTTAGGGTCCTGAGTTTCAGCCCCTGTCGTGCCATCGAATTAATACCAGGTGGGTTGACTCAGCCTGTAATCCTTCCAAGGTCGGCAAAAATGAGCACCGGCTTACTGGTAATGGGGGCACTGCATGAGCGGCGCAGCCACACCCCCAGAAAATGATGCAACCAGCAGCCACAAGCTGCATAAGAACCACCAACAATCAAGACTAAAGTTTGTAGAATTCTTGACAAGCTCTAGAATGAGGAAAGAGAACTCGCTTAACACTTCCCTCTTAACAATAAAGTCTCCCTCGAACAATTAATTGATTAAATTGTAATTTCGCCACTGTAATTAACAGAGGGTGCACAAAAAAAAAAAACACCGTTTAGAGGCCATTTTCCCCGCAAAGCGGGGGTTGGCCTTTTCGGGGACCGTGGTTGTTGTTGTTTTTTGGTCCCCTTTTTGAAGCAATGTTTTACGGCCGGATGCCATTCCTGCCGCCAACCCTGTTTGTTGCCTTTTTACGATAAACAGGGAATTACCAGTGTACTCGTACTCAATTTGCCGACCTCGGTAGGATGACAGGCTGAGTCAATCCCCCTGGCGTTAATTCAGCGATCGACCGGGATTCGAACCCAGGATCCTTGGATCCTAAGTTGGCACCCTAGCCGCTAGCCCAACACCAGGGATAGGGTGCACAATACATCAAACGAATTTCATGAATTCATAAATATTGCATTTCAAAACACACGAGCCAAAGAAAATGAAATTAGATGCACGTTGAAAAAGAAAAACAAAATCTAACAGAGAGTGGTAACAACAAAGAAATAAAGTGGCGTCGACAAATTATGTGATAACAATAATGGCATTGAAAATAGCAGCAACAAACACACCCCAAGAAAACTGTTGTGCTTCAACTTTTGATGCACTTTATGACATTTTTCTTTTACAGATTCTAAGGCTCATGGAAGGCCTGTCACACAATTCAAGCACACAGAAAATAGGCAGGAATTTGGAATTTGTTCAAGGTGCCAGGGACATTTTGTTGACTGAGAAAAACACCATGGGATATTTAATGTCCACCAACCAATGCCGGCAGTTGGGAAACCTGGTTTAACATTTGGCCGAGGGACGGCACACTTTCTGATGCAACGCCCTACCTGCTGAGCCCTCATTTGACAGTTTATAGTCGGGTCAGGTATCAAACCTAGACTAAAGAGCTCAAAGATAAATACAATACCATCGTGTAGGATCAAATACTTCCTGAAGGTACAGTATTTATTTTAATCAACAGAGGATTTAATCAATTTTAATTAATTAATTAATTTATAATTTTAATTATTATTAATAATTTTAATTCAATTACTAAAGATATTAAAATTATTAATTAAATCATTATTAAATTATTATTTATTATTTATTAGATGAAATTAATTAATTATTAATTTCATAATCAACAGAATAATTTGTATCAATCACATATATTTGTTAAATGCCAGTCATTGACTACCAATCTTACCAATCGGAATCAAGCCAGCGCTGCAGGAAAATATTAGCAATAGCCCGGCTGGTTTCAGACACTGAGTTGACTGAAGCAAAGGGCAGTAGAGTGGAAGACACTGTCCTTGGTGGTAGTGGGGGTTTCTCATCTTCACCATCTTGTATCAGATATATGGGATAGGCAAAGGAATATGTGCAATAAAAACGTTTTTTGCTTAAAATTTCAACATGGATATTCAACAGAACTTACATATATATATATATATATTATTTTTTTTCCTCCATCTCTCCCGCTCTCTCTTTCTTTCACCCCCTCCCCCCATTCCCATTCCGTGTGTGTGTGTGTGTGTGTGTGTGTGTGTGTGTGTGTGTGTGTGTGTGTGTGTGTGTGTGTGTGTGTGTGTGTGTGTGTGCACCCTCAGGTCACCGTCTACAGTTGCCAAGGCTCATGAAATGCTATTGGACGGAGGATAGTGGTTCAGAAAAGAGCATCAGGTGGAATAAAATGCACAGACGGATCACATTATCCAAAGAGGACTGGTAGGCCATCAAAGGGGTAAAAGGTCAGTGAGAAAGGAAAGCTCAGGAGTGGGTATGGGAAGCACCATGAGGTAGGGATAGGGAAAACTCTGGAAGGACTGGAGGGAACAAACAAGACAGTAGACACAGAGTCAATTCCACAGACAATAGAAAAGCAGGATTTAGGAATGGAGTTTGGAGGCCTTCGGGAGAGATACTAGATGTGGGTTAGAAGGTTGCGACCTGGTGTGGCTAGGCAGATGCAATGGGAAGAGTATACGGACAGAGAGTAAGACCTTAAGCAGTGAAAGAGAAACACGTTTCGCAAAAAGATCAAAGAATGGAGCCAAGGAGAAGAGCTTAAAGCCGAAGCAAGCATACAGTACTTCCTTCGCAAAACTCATTAACCCTTGGTGGTCAAGGGCAGTGGCAAAATTTCCTGAGTATTAGTGAGAACGTGGCATGTGGAATGAAGGGGGCGAGTAGGAGCAAAGATAAAGAGCAAGGGGACAGGAGAAGACGTGACACAAAGCAAAGGGAAAGGGGAGCCAAACGAGACAAAAAGAAGGGGGAAAAAGACGAGGAGAGAAAGGTAAATTAATTTATACTTTCAAAGGCATTGACGTAGTCACACAAAGATTGATCAGCAAATCAGCAAGATAACTCAATTATAAATAAGGGTGAATGGTCATTTCAAAACGTTAATACCATTATAAAAGAAGCACACAGTTAAAACTGCTTTGCAATACATGTCCCATACCGATCCCAATGAATGTTCACAATAAAGCCATGTACCAAGTTTCAGTTGAATATGTTGAAGGGTAAAGGGGGAAAAGTCTGGAAAAGTGACCAATGTATAATAGGTGATAGTTTCTAAGTCCAAAAAGGGCATAACGCCTTGGAAAATTTGTGAAACACCCCAAAACTCGAACTTGTTATGTAACTTATCATAATAAAGCCATGTGCGAAGTTTCAGTTGAATATGTTAAAGGGTATGGGGGGAAAGTCTGGGAAAAAAAATCACAGGTGGGACAGATGGATAGGCGGACAGACGGATAGCAAACCTATAATCCGCTCAGGTGAAACTGGAAGGGAACGAATACCTACAGCATGCACAAAATGTGAGGAAAGCGGCAAATATGGCAAAAAAGAAAAAAAGAAATGGGCTTTAATGTGAGTAATGTGTGTATATATATATTGTTACGGTTTTCCGCCGCCCTTCTTACCCTTACCAAGGGGGGATTAAGCCCCTTGTTCTTTCTGGGCCTGGCGTAACCAAGAGACTTGAAACGCCTCTTCCGGGCAAACGCAAGGTAGGGTTTCGGGACCAAGTCTCGCTCATACTTAAATACCTGCGCCGCCACGGAAGCGGGGAACCAAGCCTCGCACGAGCTACATGTAATTTGAGTACACCGAGCAGATTGCGTACCACGTGGTCCGTGCAGTCACCGTTAATATTGGACCCCGATTAGAGCGGTTTTACTCGTACCACGCTTAGTCAATGATGGAAATCACAAAAGCGGTAGAATCAAAGGAATAACAAGGTTTAATTATTATTTACACTTATGTACAAGCCGGTAGAAAGCAGACACAGAGCAGAACTTAAGCAGTCTTATTATAAACCCAGACACGGGCCCGTTCGCACTCACACAGGGAAATTGCAGGCAGGATGCTGTTCAGGCCAAACGCGCCGACTTGGTCATCCAGGAACGGTGGCCCGGCGTCCTCTCCACGGTCCCAGCACATCCCACGAAGATGCCAAGCAGGCGGTGGAAGGATCCTCATAGTGCGTCTCTCGGACAAAAGGCAGCAGATGAGGCAGGAAGGCAGGAAGGAATGTACGTGTCTCTCGGCGCGGCTGGGCGGTTCCACATCGCGTTTAACAACCAGCGCGCGATCACTCGCGTAACCCAATGCAATATAGCGGCTCGGCTTCAAGCTCAACCAAGCGTCACTTTAATATGAGCGCGTATCTTGGTTCATGCGCGTCTTTCTCCGATCTCGTGCCTCTCAAACTCTACTGCTGACCGCGCTCCTTCAACTCCTCTTCCCTTCTGTCCTCGTAACTCAATTGCTCACCGTGCTCCTTCAACTCGAGAGTCCTCCCTCCACTCTTCGTGGGGGCTTTGCGCGACGGGTTATATTTGCCACGCCCTGAGCCTTCCCGAACGTTCCAACCACGCCCTGTGACGCATTGCCGCAGCCACTCCCTTTGAGCCCTGATTGGCGGCTTGCGCTTACCGTCAGCTTCTTCGCCGCCCTCATTCGGCCCCGACTCGACCCTCCAGGCCTGCCTCGTGTTAATTCGCGCCAAAAAGCCAAAGGCAGCACAAAGAGGCGTAAGGCGGCATAAGGCAATGGAAGTATGAAGAGGACCTACTCTCCTTACTCTCCTCAATGCAAAACTAACACAGCAAAAGGACTATTCTTACACATACTATGAAATAACTGCACTATCGCGAGGCTACGTGCTGTTTGTGTGACTAAACTATGAGGGGGAAATTTAACCTTTATTATACAAAACTCAAAACCGCAATAATATATAGATATATATATAGATATAGGTCGACTCCATATGATGAGTGGATACCAGAGATAACGTTACCGTGTGGCAGGCGGTGCTTATCGCTCCCAGCAAGGTGCAGCAGCAGCTGTATGGGACACCTTGCTGGCGGTTCTCCACTGATGATATGAAGGTCGCATAGTGACTGATATAAAAACCGAAAGGTTCACAGAGTTACAAGTGTATGGAAAGCCTCACTGCGTTGCCCTGATGAAGCCCCAACAAGGGCGAAACCAGGTCGGTAACTGTGAGTTTTGCATGCACTTGTGACAGTATCTGAATTTATAATCCATAATGACGCACTGCTAGATGGTTCCTCTGGAGCTTTGCAGGCAATGCGGACATGCATGGCGATGACGTTATGCTGTCCGCTCATTAGGTTGGAGAACCAGATTACAGATACCATTATTAGTAACTCCCAACCGCAACCAGGTCGACTCCATATGGTGAGTGGATACCAGAGATAACGTTACAGTGTGGCAGGCGGTGCTTATCGCTCCCAGCAAGGTGCAGCAGCAGCTGTATGGGACACCTTGCTGGTGGTTCTCCACTGATGATATGAAGGTCGCATAGTGACTGATATATATATATATATATATACATATATATATATATATATATATATATATATATATATATATATCTTTTTTATATATATATATACAGTGGAACCTTGACTTACGAGTGCCCCAACTTACGAGTTTTTCGAGATACGAGCCGTCGCTCCGGCGGTTTATTGCTTTGAGATGCGAGCCGAGATCCGAGTTACGAGCTTTCGTCACCCGGTCACGTGGTTATCTTGCCGTTCAAGTACAGTATCTTTGTCGTATAGCGCTGCATTTTAGTTTTCGCATTTCGGTTATTTTGAGTTTTGCCGCCAGGTGGGTTCTGGTCACGTGGTTATCTTGCCGTTCAAGTACAGTATCTCTATCGTATAGCGCTGCATTTTAGTTTTCGCATTTCGGTTATTTCGAGTTCACGCCGCCAGGTGGGTTCTGGTCACGTGGTTATCTTGCCGTGCACGTACAGTACGTATCTCTGTCGTATAGCGCTGCATTTTTTTTTTTGCATTTTGGTTATTTCGAGTTCACGCCGCCAGGTGGGTTCTGGTCACGTGGTTATCTTGCCGTGCACGTACAGTACGTATCTCTGTCGTATAGCGCTGCATTTTTTTTTTCGCATTTTGGTTATTTCGAGTTCACGCCGCCAGGTGGGTTCTGGTCACGTGGTTATCTTGCCGTGCACGTACAGTACGTATCTCTGTGGTATAGCGCTGCATTTTTTTTTCGCATTTTGGTTATTTCGAGTTCACGCCGCCAGGTGGGTTCTGGTCACGTGGTTATCTTGCCGTGCACGTACAGTACGTATCTCTGTCGTATAGCGCTGCATTTTTTTTTTCGCATTTTGGTTATTTCGAGTTCACGCCGCCAGGTGGGTTCTGGTCACGTGGTTATCTTGCCGTGCACGTACAGTACGTATCTCTGTGGTATAGCGCTGCATTTTTTTTTCGCATTTTGGTTATTTCGAGTTCACGCCGCCAGGTGGGTTCTGGTCACGTGGTTATCTTGCCGTGCACGTACAGTACGTATCTCTGTGGTATAGCGCTGCATTTTTTTTTTCGCATTTTGGTTATTTCGAGTTCACGCCGCCAGGTGGGTTCTGGTCACGTGGTTATCTTGCCGTGCATGTACAGTACGTATCTCTGTCGTACAGCGCTGCATTTTTTTTTTCGCATTTTGGTTATTTCGGAAAATTTCTTAGTTTTAACCATGGGGCCTAAGAAAGTGAGTGGCAAGTGCAGTGCTGAGAAGAAGAAGAGGATGATGTGCTTGGATATAAAACACGCAATCGTCGAAAAACATGAGCGAGGTGCCGAGGAGGACGTATATAACGGCAGAGGAGAAGAGCATGCCAGGCCACAACTTGTTCAGAATGCCGGCGATAGCTCGCCTTCTCTTTGTGGAAAACACGGTGAGATCCTTAACATCCAACAACTAATGGGACGCAAACGGGGCGCCCAGTTTAGCGGTACACACATTGATGAATCACCCTGCCTGTGAAACACCGACATGACAGGTTATAGCTGGGTCGGGATTCAAACCCAGGCTGGACAGTTTAGACTTTAGAGTCAAGTGTGCGTACCTCCAGTCCAGGCCATCCTGCCAACTTGTATGCTGCATACAGGTGAAATATAAAGCGCGAGATATTTTTATATATACTGTATATTTTAAAAAAAATTGGTGTGGTTTTTGGCGGGCTGGAACGGATTAATAGCATTTCAATGCATTTCAATGGGGAAATTTGATTTGAGATACGAGCAATTTGAGTTACGAGCTCGGTCACGGAACGAATTAAACTCGTAAGTCAAGGTTCCACTGTATATATATATACATATATATATATATATATACATATACATATACATACATATATATATATATATATATATATATATATATATTGTTGCGGTTTTGAGAACCCCTCACTTTGTAAATACTTGTAAATAATATTCCATCATTTAAAAGGTTAAAGGTTGCACCCTTAGTTAGTCCATATGCAACACGTAGCTCACCATAGGAACTTTAGTTATTTCCTTATTATGTGTCAGATAAGGCCGTGTTCCCAATAGTTGAATCTGCGTTGCATTAATCAAATAAGATAGGCCCCATTCGCTTCCTTTCCAACCTCTCTCTCCCAATTCTATTACACGCCTCCGCTTGCCAGCAGCGTTCGCTGCGTTGAGCTGAAGTTTGCTCGCTCCAAACGCCATTGAACACGCGGTCAAGCTCGAGGAAGAAGGAGGCGGAGCGCCGGGAACAAGGTGTGGCCCTGTCAACTCGCCGGAAAGTGAGCCCTCGCCAACCAATCAGGGCTGAGGTGAGCTCGCTGGCGGGCGTGGTTTCAAAGTGCGCGCATTGATCTCAAAGCGCATTATATAAGCGCGTGCGCAAAGCCCTTTGACGGACTTCTTTCAAGGACTGCGCCACGGAGTGCTTATTGTGAAGGACTGCGTGGAGGTCTGGCCAGCGAGCACATTCTGATACGGACTGCGCCACGGACTGCTTATTGTAACGGACTGCGCAGGGGACGATCGATTGTAAAGAACTTGTGAGGAAAGGCGCTGATTGCATGAACTGCCTGTGATACGAGCCATTGATCGGGAGAGAGAGAGAGAGCTGGCACGAGCTAAGTATTACATACGCCGCATCTCAGTCCCCCCGATATATGTAACCGCGATATACGTCCGCTCATGGTCAACGATACGCGGCGCGCTGCCGGCCTGCCTCCATCACCACCACGGCACGAGTCGGGACCGGACGAGGAGCCTGACCATCTGCCTGGACCTCCCCCCCCTACCAGCTACCATCAGTGTGAGTGTGTATGTTCGTCCAGGGTCATAAGTTAAGACTGTATAGATAAGCCTGCCCTGTGTCCTTTTGTTTCTTCTTCCTTGTATATTCCTTTCGTTTCCTCTTGTACCTTGTTCTTCCTTGGTTTTTTTTTGTTTGTTTGTTTTTTTCCTAATTTTCCTTATCGCGGTTACATATATCGGGGGGACTGGGATGCGGCGTACGTAATACGTAGCTCGTGCCAGCTCTCTCTCTCTCCCGATCAATGGCTCGTATCACAGGCAGTTCGTGCAATCAGCGCCTTCCTTTCCTTTTTCCTAATCCGATCGCCTCCGTCCTTTTTCAATTGAGTACCTGTGGCACGATTTGGAAACCGCTCAGGATCGGGTTAGTCTTTGTTAATGGCTCGGGCCGTGGATTGCTAACCGCTCGGCAATTTCCATCTTATCCGTGGTTCGAGCGGGAGTTATTTCCCTGCTTTACGGTCGGGTTAGTAAGTAGGTATTTGGGACTTCATTGACCAATCACCCAAGCTAATTCTGACCGGAAGGAGCGTCATAGCTTCCAGGATTGGGGGACGGCCAGCTTGAAAGACAAGGGGATTAACCCCCCCTTGATAAGGGGAGCGCCGACCCCCGAATCCGCAACAATATATATATATATATATATATATATATATATATATATATATATATATATATATATATATATGTATATATATATATATATATATATATATGTATATATATATATATATATATGTATATATATATGTATATATATATATATATATTGTTGCGAATATGGAATTTGGCCTCCATATCCGCTTGTAAATATTCCCCTATTTTCTCCAATACTCCCCAACTTTCCCCAGTCCCCCATTCCCTAGTCCCATTGCATGTAAATAACAATCAGTAGAGCCGACCTTCCCCTTATTCCCCCATTAAATGTCGTGCCCAGGTCCACCGCACCACACGTAGACAACTTTCGGACATCTTCCTAGTTATTCTTAATCTATGTCAGTTAAGGCCTCGTTTCCATTAATTATGACTCTTCGTTGCACCAGAATGTGATTATATGGCATCAGTAGTGAGTTTAGGACCTTTCCCATACCTCCTCCCATCTTCTTCCCCAAACAACAACAATAACAACAACTACAACAACAATTACAACAACAACAGAGGGGATGGCGGCGGAGCGGGGGAGGATGCGTCCTCACACCGGCTCGATTAGCTCCAGACTATGCGCTCCACGGGGTTACCCCGAAGGGGCTGGCTGTCAGCTCCTCGTCAGGGGCGGAGCCAGTAACCCCCCCCCCCCGCACGCACCCAATGAGAAGCAACGTGCCGATTCCACGAGGCGGAGCTAACGAGCCGAGGGCGTGTCACTCCCCGCCGGATATACGCGGCCCCGCGCCGGATGTGACGTCAGATGCGCCCCCAGCCTGGAGAGAGAAGTCGCCACCCCTCGAGCGCTGCAATACCTCCACCGCATCTCTTAAACTGGACCGTACGTGATCCTGCCCTGAGCTCCAGGTGCACCTGGAGCGATCGCTACCCGCTTTCGTTGCAATCAAACCCCGTGTGAGTGAGCCTTGTCCCGTTTATCTGTCGTCCGTTGGGGTTAATATAAGTGTGTTTAAGTGCCCACCTTCCTATGTTTCCCTCTTGTCCCTGTAATCTAAACCTTCCGCATTATTGTAATAACAACCTTTGAGAACCGTATCCCTGGTGTCGTGTCGTATTAATTCCAGCCGTGTGTCTTCTTTTTCCTTCATTGGTCTAGCATAGCGCGATTAGTCAACCCCGGGTGCAATCGGGGTAACTTGTGCAGACGTGGTCATACCATAAAACCGCTCGGTAAATAACATCCAAGCCACGTCTGTAACAATTGGTGTCGAGGAGTGGAATTCGAACCCGGGACTAAATTAGTTAGGCCCAAATTTTGGGAGGGAAAATCGATTCGGAGCGCGTTTCCCGCGCGAAATTATAACGGCGAAATTTCAATTTGTTTTACGAAAATAAAAAATAAAAACCGAATTTTGAAAGTCGCGCTATGGCGGATCAAGACAGCTGGGGTCCGGTAAAGGAGAGTGAGGTAGGGTCGATCCAGGACCAAAATGAGGGACAGGAGGAGAGCGAAGCAGTGAGGGCGGCAGGTTCGCAAAATAGCGCCGTCACGCACGAAGAAGCGGGCGCGCAAAATGGCGCCTCGCTGGTCACCGTGCCCGCGACCGAAGTAGCGCCGCTGGGAAGATTGGAACTTTTTTTTATACAAATGAAGGCCCTTATGGCCCAGAATAGTGAGCGATTGGAGGGCCGGATGGATGCTCAGAGTGAGCAATTGGGGGTAATGGGGAACCGGATGGATGCTCAGAGTGAGCAAATGAGGGTTAATAGTGGGCGATTAGAGGGCCAAATGGGGGTAATGAGGGACGAAGCGAGGGGTACCAGTGAGGGATTAGACAATAATTTTAAGGGATTAGACAATAATTTTAAGGGATTAGACATGAAATTTGGGAAATTAGACGATAGATTAGGGGAAATACAGGAGGGGTTAACGGGGGTAGAAAACAGAATGGCCGCTCAAGAGAATCAGATAGAGGGAGTGAAAAATGGGTTAGAGGGGTTAGAAAACAGTATGGAAGGCAAATTGAGGGACATGAGGGACCAAGCGGAAAGGGAAGTTAAACAAATGGAGCAGCAGATAGAGGGGGTCAGAATGGGGGTAGAAACCAAACTGGATGCTCACAGGGAGGAAATGGAGCAGATGAGGGTGGCATCTGGGCAGGAGATGCAAGTGATGGGAGAAGAGATCAGAAGAGGAGTGAGTGAGGAGGTCGGAGGAGTGCGCGAGGAGGTGAGGCACTGTAAGGAGCGCATGGAGAAAGAGGTGAGAAAGGGGACTGTAAAATTGCAAGGTGGTATAGAGGAGTTGACGCTGGGAGTAGAACAACTGACAGTGGGACAAAAGGAGTTGGGGGACCAGGTAAAGAAGAACACAGCGGTAATAGAGGGTTTAAAATCGACACAGAAGGAGATGAAAAAGGACGTAGGGGTAATTAAAAAAGAGTGTCAGACGGTACATGAGGACCTGACGAGGAAAATGGACAAGGTGGTAGAGGTAATGGAGGTTAAAGAGCGGGAGGTGCGGGAGCACATAGAAAAAAATAAAGTGGAGTTAGAGGAAGAACTTAAAGGGGCGCACGAAGAGAT
The DNA here is from genome assembly GCF_964187855.1 of Myxine glutinosa. NCBI lineage: Eukaryota > Metazoa > Chordata > Myxini > Myxiniformes > Myxinidae > Myxine > Myxine glutinosa. The sequence goes on along the minus strand of NC_136269.1, from coordinate 105,028,207 downwards.
GAAGGAGATGAAGCAAAAATTAGAAGAAGTGGAAGAAGGGGTGAGCGAAATTAAGAAGCGACGGAGAGAGGATAAGAAAGAGATAAAGGAGGAAGTAAAAGAATTGGTCCAAAGTCTGTGTTCGGATCGTGATGATGTGCTCATTAACCGGATGAGGGATTCGCAGGTGATGGAGGAGAAGCGAAGAGAAAGAGGACCCGGTGTAAGTGGTGACCAATATGGTCGTGCGTATGATGCGCCAGGTGATTTAATAAGCTTGGGGGTCGAGATAGACCCGGGTGTTCGTGAGAGGCCGTTGGTGAAGTGTGCGACAGGTCTGGTGTGCGAAAATGGAGGTGTGCAAGAAAGTCCGACTCTGGGGTGTGTGAGGAAAAAGTGCGTGCCAAGGAGTGAGGGTGCTGGCGAAAGTGAGTCGGTCGTAGCGTGTGTGCGAGGGAGCACATGGAAGCGCGGGGTGGTGAGTGTTACAGAGGGTGTGACGGGAGAGTGTGCGCAAGAGTGTGCGCGAGAAAGGTGTGTGACGGACAGGTGCATGAGGAAAGAGTGCGCTGTCAGAAGTAAGGAAGAGTGTCCACCTGTGGTGAGTGTTACAGAGGGTGTAACGGGAGAGTGTGCGCGAGAAAGGTGTGTGACGGACAGGTGCATGAGGAAAGAGTGCGCTGTCAGAAGTAAGGAAGAGTGTCCACCTGTGGTGAGTGTTACAGAGGGTGTAACGGGAGAGTGTGCGCGAGAAAGGTGTGTGACGGACAGGTGCATGGGGAAAGAGTGTGCTGTCAAGAGTAAGGGTGAGTGCGTTGTCACGAGTGGAGGTGAGAGTAGTGAGAGTGACAAGGAGAGTGAGCTGGTTGTGACAGGTGAGCGAGGATGTACACCTGGGATGGAAGGATGTACACCTGGAATGGTAGAGCGTGAGTGGGAATGCACGCTGGAGTTGGTGGTAAGGCACGTGGTTGGGTGTGCGAATGAGAGCACACCTGTGATTGTCACAGAGGAGGTGACCGAGGAGGGGGCGCGAAGAGGTGTATTGGTGAGGTGTGCGAGCGACGAATGTGTGCCAAAGTGTTCGGTGGTCAGGTGTGTGACCAAGGCGGTGAGTGGAATGGGTGTACCTGGGTGTGTAAGGAACGGTACGAGGGGCATGGAAACGGCTGGATGTGTGAGCAAGGAACGGGCTGCGGGATGTAAGCATGCAGGTGAAGCATCGACGTTAGACGGGGTAGAGTTTAGAACGACTTATAGCCGAGTCGGGCCCTCGGTGCGTGCTGGGCCTCGCTTTGAACGGCCGCGTCCGTGCTCCACTAGGCGGAGCGGGCGGCCCGATAGAAAGGGTCGTCATGGCGACCACTTTTTGTTGAGGCATTCCGGCAGGTCGAGATCGGGACATTGGATGGCTCCACGCCGAGGTGATGCGTGGGATCTCGGCCCGGGTAAGCCCCCGTCCCTGCACCGAGTGCCGGACGCATCCAGCCGCTGGCACAAAACAACCAGCATCCATTGCTTGGCTTTACGAAGCCGGGCTTTGGACAGGGATTGGCGCACCGAGAGGTATTAGTGAGTCGACTGGGTGATGAGGTTAGTGTTTTGGACCCAAAATTAGAGAAAAACAAAATTTGATGATTGGCCAAGGATTGGCAGTAGTGATTGGCAGATGATGGGCAGTGATTGGCAAATTTTTAATTTGTTGAAATTTGATGTGCAAAATTGGTAGTGAGAGACCCCCGATGTGGTGGGATGGCAAATCCACCATCCCTCACAGGGGGGGCAAAGGAGCAATAGCTTATGGGGTGTATGGCAGTGAAAACTAGCCCGGGTGGGTTAGGATATGGTGTGTAGGGATCTAGAGAAGATGACATTAGGTGACGTTAAGTTTAGTTAGTGACTGATACCTGTAGTGGGGACGCAGGTAGATTAGTGTGGATTATAATGACGAGGGAGCGCAATAGTTAAAGGGACGACTGGGAAGCGCAAGTTTCAGAAGGGAGTAGTTAGCTGAGATGATGCTGTGTGTGTGAGGATTGAACAGGTGTGATTGCACAGGTGTGCAACTGGACAGGTGTGTGGAGCAGTGTATGAGTAGTGAGTGTTGTGGATCAGCGCGAATGCGCTTGGGGAGAGAAGGGTGCCGGTGGCACCAGGTGTGAGAGCACAGGTGTGCAAGTACAGGTGTGTGGAGAAAGTTGGAGTAAGTGGTACGGAGTGGTGTGCATGGTGCGAAGGTGTGGATGGGGGAAGAGTGGACCCCCATCACGGATACCCGGGGCGGGTAGTGTAAGTGTTAGGTAGAGGGTGCAGGTAAATTGTGGTTGGATATTGGCATCTGTGGTGCGGTTGCAGAATGGTGTTGTGAATGGGTGCATTAGTGTTGTGGAAATGGCTGGGCGTGTAGCCTGTTAGTGTGTGTAGTTGGTTGAGCACTCCACCACTGTGAGGATGTCGGCCAGGTGAGGCCGCAGGTGGGCTCTGGGAGCCGGTAGAGTTGTGGATGGGGCCCGAGGATCCGGAGGATGGACCCGGGTAGCCCAGTGCCAGAGAGGGCACCGAGTGGGGAGAGTGCCAGAGGGCCTTCCCCAGGTAGTTAGGTTAGGGCAAGGAGCAGGTAAGCTCGGAGGCAACTGCAGTGGTGGAGGTGTGCAGGTGGGTAGACCCACTGGGAGAGGTACACGCCGCAGCCCAGAAATTGTGCGAGGGCACCGGGAGATGAATCGGGGGAGTGAGACCCCAAATTGAAAAGCACCACAGGTTGGCCAATGGGAATTGGTTTTTAGAACCCATAGAGTAAGAGGGCCAATGGTTTGGCCGGAGAAAGACCCCGGGTAGTGTAAAGTTGTTAAAGTCATTTAGGAGATAGTTAGGATTGATGAACCTGTCGCACCATACGCAGCCACTTGCCTGTGGTGATGATGATGACTCCACACCTGTGTTTTCTTTGTTTTGTGCAGGAAATGAAATTGCTGTGGATTTGTGAGACGCATCACGACGTGGATGAGACATTGGGGTGATTCCATCTCTCCCTCCCTAGGAGGGACTGATGATGAATTGGTGATGGCAAATTTTGATGTGCAGTTGGAGATGGCAAATTTTGATGAGAGTTGAAAATGGCAAATTTGATTGGTTAGGAGGGAGAGAAGACGAATTTGGTTTATGGGAGGAACGGGGAAGACAGTAGGGATGTTTGTCGATTTGTAAAGTAGATGTTTATGGGTAGTGTTGTGTTTTGTGGATACAGTAAGGGGTAAGGGAGGGGCCATGTAGGTTACCTGGTGGGGGGGGGGCGTACGATAGGAACGTACCTGTCTCACCTGGTTCCCATGTGCCCCCAGTGTGCATTACCTTATATTGCGTGCACTTTTGCGCCCTTACCACCTTACTCACTTGTCTGCTTCTTTTGTCTCCCACCTCCGAGGATCTGGCTTTGGGGTAGAGAGAGAGGAGAGAGAGGTGCTGGCTACGCAGTTGTGGGCCTGCACTTTCGCTGTTCGCTGCCTGGATCGGTACACCATATGGACCGCAATGTTTGTGGCCACCCACAATGGACCGCAGTTCGTTTGCGGCCAAGCACCACCCGGGGATGGACCTATGGGTCAACGTGGCACCTATGCCATAAAGGTGAACCACTGTTAATTAACACCACCAAGTGCACCACAAGAAGAGCAAGAGACACCTGCAGGGTTAGGGGTTGTCGAATTTATTTTTATTCCAATGAACAATGGTGACTGCACCGATTGGTGGTGGGGTGGTGCTTTTGATGCTGGGAAAGGGTGCTCTGCACGTTATTAAAGGCCGTCGGCCACAGAGCACTCGTGGGTTGGTGTATCGATGCTGGCAAGCGCGCTCTCTCTATGCATAACATCTGCATGTGTTCCTCCAAAGACAGGTCCTGGATCGTAGTGTAGATATCAGCGTAATCTTGTAAATAATGCTCCCTACCGGCTGTATGTTTAGTTTGAGAATTCTTTCCGGATTCGGTTATCCTGTGGGTGTGTTTCTGTGAGGAGAAGGGTGCAACGTCGCAGGGGGACATATTTACTCATTTGTGAATATCTGTAAAACTGTCGCACTCAGGGTAGAGTTAATAGTAGAGGGAACTACATTGCGTGCCACACTAAAGTAGGTAAAAATTTATCGGGTCGGGACGCCCCGAGGGTAGAGAAGGGTGCAATGTTGCGAATATGGAATTTGGCCTCCATATCCGCTTGTAAATATTCCCCTATTTTCTCCAATACTCCCCAACTTTCCCCAGTCCCCCATTCCCTAGTCCCATTGCATGTAAATAACAATCAGTAGAGCCGACCTTCCCCTTATTCCCCCATTAAATGTCGTGCCCAGGTCCACCGCACCACACGTAGACAACTTTCGGACATCTTCCTAGTTATTCTTAATCTATGTCAGTTAAGGCCTCGTTTCCATTAATTATGACTCTTCGTTGCACCAGAATGTGATTATATGGCATCAGTAGTGAGTTTAGGACCTTTCCCATACCTCCTCCCATCTTCTTCCCCAAACAACAACAATAACAACAACTACAACAACAATTACAACAACAACAGAGGGGATGGCGGCGGAGCGGGGGAGGATGCGTCCTCACACCGGCTCGATTAGCTCCAGACTATGCGCTCCACGGGGTTACCCCGAAGGGGCTGGCTGTCAGCTCCTCGTCAGGGGCGGAGCCAGTAACCCCCCCCCCGCACGCACCCAATGAGAAGCAACGTGCCGATTCCACGAGGCGGAGCTAACGAGCCGAGGGCGTGTCACTCCCCGCCGGATATACGCGGCCCCGCGCCGGATGTGACGTCAGATGCGCCCCCAGCCTGGAGAGAGAAGTCGCCACCCCTCGAGCGCTGCAATACCTCCACCGCATCTCTTAAACTGGACCGTACGTGATCCTGCCCTGAGCTCCAGGTGCACCTGGAGCGATCGCTACCCGCTTTCGTTGCAATCAAACCCCGTGTGAGTGAGCCTTGTCCCGTTTATCTGTCGTCCGTTGGGGTTAATATAAGTGTGTTTAAGTGCCCACCTTCCTATGTTTCCCTCTTGTCCCTGTAATCTAAACCTTCCGCATTATTGTAATAACAACCTTTGAGAACCGTATCCCTGGTGTCGTGTCGTATTAATTCCAGCCGTGTGTCTTCTTTTTCCTTCATTGGTCTAGCATAGCGCGATTAGTCAACCCCGGGTGCAATCGGGGTAACTTGTGCAGACGTGGTCATACCATAAAACCGCTCGGTAAATAACATCCAAGCCACGTCTGTAACAATATATATATATATATATATATATATGTATATATATATATATATATGTATATATATATATATGTATATATATATAATAATAATAATAATAATGCATTTATTTTATATAGCGCTTTTCAGGAAGCCCTCCTGAAAAAAAATATATATATATATATATATGTATATATATATATGTATATATATATATATATATATATATGTATATATATGTATATATATGTATATACATATATGTATGTATATATGTATATATATGTATATACAAGGAAATATATATATATATATATATATATATATATATATATATATATATATATATATACTAGCAGAAGTACCCGGCATTGCCGAGCGGGGGAGGGGAGGGGAACGGGGGGGGAGGGGAGGGGAACGGGGGGGAGGGGAGAAGAGTGGGAGGGGGAGAGGGGAGAAGAGGGGGGGGATGGGGAGGGTGAGGGGTGGGAGGGGGGGGAGGGGTATGTATGTATGTATGTATGTATATACATATATATACATACATACATACATACATACATACACACACACACACACACACACACACACACACACACGGGGGAAGTGCTGTCACTGCTGTCCCTCTGGGTACCAGCAACGTCATAACAATGGCACCACTTTTCGCACCGTATTCAGCGGGGCATTTCCTCAAGAGGAATTTCCTCCTCCCCATGGATGCGAACTGGTGGGGATTGTCCGTGCTCTTTACCTTTCAAGCAAGGAAGCAGCAGGTACCATTTTAAAAGTCTTTGGTATGACTCAAACTGGTCCAAACCAGATGGGTGTTTTTTTTTAAGGAGACACTATCTCCTTACTGGATGGCCGTTGACTGCCTTTGTGAGTTCATCCGCCCTTTGCTGGATGTTGTTTTTGGTCCTGGCAGGGTGTCACAGTCACTCTTCCCACAAACAGTGGGGCATGTTACCAGTCCTAAAAGACTGACCTGACTTGAAAATTAGGCAATGGACATAATGACAATCTCTCACATGTCATTACAGGTATTCACTGTTGATAATGCAACTTCTACAATAAATATAGTGATTGGAATGCCACAAGATTAAAAAAAAAATCAACCCATTGACGAAGCAGGAAAAAATACCTGAGTAATCTCTATCATCAGATGAGTCTTTCTCCTTCTCTGTCTCCACAGGAAAGAGAAGAGGAGCGACAAGACCCTGATTTGGCTGCTGGTAAGTACTCACAAGGTCGGCTAACGTCTGGAATCGGACTGCTTGGACACCCTGGTTTGTCTGGATATGTGATGCAAAGGAGAGAAAAAGTCATGATGTACAATGTACATCCTCCCTTGTTGAAAGATCAACACAGGATCAACAAGATCAACATCAATATAAGTTGTGTTGTGGCAATGCAAGCTGTGTTCATTACTTGAGAAATATTGGCCGACTGAAACTTCAAACAAGACAGAGATAATGCTTTGTATGGGAGATGACGTTTGTTGCCAACAGGTCATGCAGCATTGGCTGTTATGGGACTCAATCTGTGCCTTGCTAAGTTAGGGGGGGGGGGGGGGGTCCTATCTATATATATATATTGTTGCGGATTGGAGAATCTTGTTGTAAATATCACCCTGAGTAGTGTAATGATTCCTTGTAAATATCTCCGTTTTGTGTGTAAAAGTCAAAGGTCGTCCTCTTAGTTAGTCCATATACATGCACGTAGGCCACCATATACCCTTCTAAATAGTTATTTCCTTATTATGTGCATTAGTTTAAGGCTGTGTTTCCCATTAGTTGACTCTGCATTGCATCAAATTGAAATAAGATAGATTCCCTTCCATTCCCAAAGCCTCCATTGCCAACTGCATTGCCAACTGCATTCGCCCTCCATTGAGCACGCGGTCAGTTCGGAGAAGAAAGGCGTGTCTCCGCCCCTTGTCATCGGAAGGAGGAGTGAGCCAGCCCCGATCAACCAACCAAGCACGAGGGGTTTGGCTTGAGAGGGTGGAGAAAGAACGATCGGGCGGTTTCGCGAACGTTCCAGGGTGTGGCGCTATAAAACCCGTCGCCCGGAGCCTCCCACCGCAGTCCGCCGGGAGAGAGTTGAGTACTTGAGTTTCAATGGAGGAGCAGTGGTTGTTGTTGAGAGTTCAGTGGAGGAGTGAGCACTGCGAGAGTGGAGTGAACGAACCGCAGCTTTGAGTCCACCGCGAGTGAACAACCGCAGCTTGGTGACCACCGTAGTCCAGCCCCCCTGTGACACGCAGCTTCGACCCGCTGCTATGCGGGAACTGATTGCTGTGGGATCGGTGGCCGTCGAGGTCGAGCCTAACGTCCCGTGCGGGAGCAAGCTCCCACTGAACCTTCCTCCCCTTCCAGCCATTCGTTCCTGCCTTCATTCCCCATTTGTGTAAGTCTGATTGTCGTCCGTCTTCTGTGTTGTCCTGGGGTATAAGTTAAGCCTGTATAGATAAGCTAGAAATTGCACTGTGTCTTCTGATCCTTCCATCCTTCTGTCTTTATTTTCGTATCTTTCCTTCTCCTTGGTTACTTTTGATTGTGTACATAATAGTTAGTAATAAATTTGCCTTCTTTCCTTTGTGGGAGCTTACTCTCTCCTGGTGGACTCCTTACTCTGCCTTCTTTCCTTTACATCCGTTTTGTTTTAGTGATTTCCCCATTGGATACCTGTGGCACGATTTGGCCAACGTTTAGAATCGGGTCTAGTCTCTGCTAATGGTTCGTGCCGCGGCTGCTAATCCGCTCGGCAATTAACATCTTGTCCGCGGTTGCGAACGAGGTTGCTCACCTGCCACCCCAGGAGGGAGCTGGGCAGCTACAGGACTCACGTCGGTCAGTCACAAACAAGGGGATTAATCCCCCCTTCTTAAGGGGAAAAAGGGCTGACGGTGAGATCCGTAACAATATATATATTGTTGCGGATATGGGATTTGGCCTCCATCCATATCCGCTTGTAAATATTCCCCTATTTCCCCAATACTCCCCAATCCCCCATTCCCTAGTCCCATTGTCTGTAAACAACACTCTGTAGCCCCGACCTTCCCCTTTTTCCCCCATTAAATGTCGTGCCCAGGTTCACCGCATCTCACGTAGACAACTATAGGACATCTTGCTAGTTATTCTTAGTCTATGTCAGTTAAGGACTCGTTTCCATTAATTCTGACTCTTCGTTGCACCAGAATGTGATTGTATGGCACCAGTAGTGAGTTTAGGACCTCCCAATACCTCCCCACAACCTCATCTCCGCATCCACCCATCATCTCATGGAACTACAACAACAACAACAACTACAACCACAGCGGGGGCGGCGCGGCGGCGGTGCGGGGAGTGGGCGTCCTCACTCCGGCTTGGTTAGCCGCCATTGCCCATGTGCTCCGACGGGGTTACCACACAGGGGCTGACTGTCAGCTCCTCGTCAAGGGCGGAGCCCGGTAACCCCCCCCGCACCCAATAAGAAGCGGCGGACCGATTCCATCTGGGGCGGAGCTACCGAGCCGAGGGCGTGTCACTCCCCGCTGGATATACGCAGCCACTTACCGGAGGTGACGTGAGATGCGCCCCCAGCTTGAGGAGAAACAGACGCCACCTCCAGCGCGACGATACCTCCCCGCATATCTGGACCGGACCGTGTGGATCCTGTCCCTGAGCCAAGGTGCACCTTGAGCCATCGATTCTGCCCTTCCTTGCCATCAATCCCTGTGTGAGTCAGTCTTGTCCCGTTTATCTGTGGTCTGTCGGGGCTAAGATAAGACCGTATTTAAGTGCCCACCTTTCCATGCTGTACCTCTTGTCCTTGTAATCTAAACGTTCTGCAAACCAATATTATAACCTCCTCCGGAGGTCTTGAGAACTGTACCCCTGGTGTCGTGTCATTTAACCCAGCCGTTGTGTCCTTTCCTTAATTGATTTAGCATAGCGCGATTTGGCCAACGTTCGAGTGTAATCGGGTAAACTGTGCAGACGCGGTCATACCAAACCGCTCGGTAAACTAACATCCAAAACCGCGTCTGTAACAATATATACATATATATATATATATATATATATATATATATATATATATATATATGAATGAATGAATGAATGAATGCATGATCGTTTTAAGGCCATTTTCCCCGCTAGAGCAGGGGTTAGCCTTCGGGCCCCATGACAATCATGGTTCCCTGTTTGAGGCAATGATTTTATGGCCGGATGCCCTTCCTGACGCCAACCCTTGGTCAGGCTCTTACGATGCGCAGGGATACGGTGTACCTATTCTAAACCGGGGTACACACCGGGATCATTCATCCCAGCAAGCTGGTACTCAATTTGCCGACCTCGGAAGGATGACAGGCTGAGTCAACCCCCCTGGCGTTAATTCAGCGATCGACCGGGATTCGAACCCAGGATCCTAGGATCCCAAGCCGGCACCCTAACCGCTAAGCCAACACCATATATATGCAGTCACGTGAAAAAGTAAGTACACCCCATTTAAAGTTTGGACTTTTTCAACATATTTCAACATACAGCTATTTGATCTTCATTTCAACAATATTGATAGATAAAGGTGATATAATATAACAAATATCATGAAACATTTACATTTTGTAGTCCATTGTATAATTTAAATAAAAATAAATGCAAATTTCGCATGTGGAAAAAGTAAGTACACCCCTACATTTATCACTACTTCAAATACCTAAAATTAGAATCAGGTGCACCAGCTCAGGTGCAAATGATTAGAACATCGTCAGAGAAGATCTTCGAGGAACCTGTCTTATTTAAACCTCAGACATTTAGTTTGGTTTGCTCTTTGTTGTTGAAGTGTGCGGCGTCACCATGCCTAGATCAAAAGAGCTCTCTGAGGCCTTCAGAAAGAAGGTTATAGATGCCTACGATTCTGGGAATGGATTTAAAAAGATCTCCAAACGATTTGAAATCAATTTTTCGACTGTCCGGAAGATCATCTACAAGTGGAGAAGATTCCAAACAACTGACAACTTGTTCAGGCCAGGCCGCCCCAGCAAGTTCAGCCCGAGAGCAGACCGCAAGATGCTGCATGAAGTCTCTAAGAACCCCAGAATGTCATCACGGGACCTACAGGTAGCTCTTGCCACTGTTGATGTCAAAGTGCACGAGTCTACCATTAGAAAGAGGCTGCATAAATTTGATCTACATGGGAAGTGTGCCAGGAGGAAACCTTTGCTGTCCAGAAAGAACATCAGGGCAAGATTAAGTTTGCCAATGAACACCGAGGCAAAGACCAGCAGTTCTGGAACAATGTGCTCTTGATAGATGAGTCAAAGGTAGAGCTATTTGGCCACAGTACCAGAAGACATGTTTGGCGCAAACCAAAGACAGCATTTGACCACAAGAACCTGATACCAACTGTAAAGCATGGCAGTGGAAATATTATGGTTTGGGGCAGCTTTGCTGCATCAAGGCCTGGGCAGCTCACCATCATAGAATCCACTATGAATTCTTCAGTACCTGAGGGTGCTTGAGGATAATGTGAGGCAATCTGTCGGAAAGTTGAAGCTCAACCGAAGGTGGACCTTGCAACATGACAATGACCCTAAACATACCAGTAAATCCACCAAGGAATGGCTGAAAAGAAAGAAATGGAGGGTCCTGGAATGGCCAAGTCAAAGCCCAGATCTATATCCCATCGAGATGTTGTGGGGGGATTTGAAACGAGCTGTGCATGCAAGAAACCCCTCAAACATCACACAGCTGAAAGAATTCTGCATGGAGGAGTGGGCAAAAATTTCTCCCAGTCGATGTCAGAGACTGGTAGACAGTTATAAGAAATGCCTACTTGAGGTTGTTTCTGCCAAAGGGGGCAATACCACCTATTAGAGCCAAGGGTGTACTTACTTTTTCCACGTGCGAAATTTGCATTTCCTTATTTAAATTATACAATGGACTACAAAATGTAAATGTTTCATGATATTTGCTATATTATATCACCTTTATCTATCAATATTGTTGAAATGAAGATCAAATAGCTGTATGTTGAAATATGTTGAAAAAGTCAAAACTTTACATGGGGTGTACTTACTTTTTCACATTACTGTATGTATATATATATATATATATATATATATATATATATATATATATATATATATATATATATACATACATACATACATACATACATACATACATACATACATTGTGAGAAACCCCCCGGTGAAACCACCTTTGTTCTCACCCAAATGAGTGCCCCGCCCACCACTGACGTAACCTCCTTGGAGCCTCACGCGATTGGGAGGCGAGTCGGGACGTGATTGGTGGAGGGTCAGAGAGCGCGGCCGCCATCTCATGATACGGACGCAGCTCGGAGGTTCGAGGCCTCGAGGCGAGGGAACTTTCGTTACTCCTCACGACAGCGAGTTGTGCTGATCGTTTATAGTTATGGATTGTACGAGTGAGTGATTCCGGAAGAGAACGAGTGATTCCCGGAGATCGTAGATTGGAACTGTGAGTCCTATATTGCCTGCTTCGTGTTGGAGCTCCTGGCCGACCGTTCCTGGCGGCCTTGTGTGGTATTCCATCCTGGTATCCTTCGAGTCCCGGAGCTCGTCGATTGGAGCCGCGAGGATCTTACCTGCGTCCAGTTGGAGCGTCTGTGGCCGACAGTTCCTGCCGGCTTGTGCAGCATATTACCTTTTGTTACCTTTCATGGTTTTTGTGATCGAGCCAATAAATAATCGTGCTTTACCCCTAGAAGGCCGATTAAAACACAATTGTGTTTATTGCGTCTCTTTTGGTTCACTACGTGGATTACTTGAAGCCCGGACATTTACGTCCGTATTCCGTGCTGGGATACATTCCACAGACGGGATCGCGACAAATGGGTTGCTCGTCCTAGGATCATTCAAGTAAGAGCCATTCGATTGAGACGGGAATTCTGCAGTGGACGACATCTTCTGGCATCTGTTCATCGCCTTCTCACCAGCGGACGCCGTCTGGGAGGAACTTTCTCGCCGTAGGACGCTGTCTTGGGCAGAGAAGTGAATAGCCTCGGATCCCTCCAAACAACCGACAAAGAATAAGCGAATAGCCTCGGATCCCTCCAAACAACCGAAAAAAAAAAAAAACGTGAGTATTTGTACGTGGTATTTTTCTCATTGGCAATTTGATGTGCGGGTGATATTGCGTAGTTGTGTCGTATTTCCCCAACAGAGCGTTGTGTTTGAGCGTTGTGTTTGAGGTTGTGTTTTGTGCCTGGTCGTATGATAACTCGTAGCCAAGCTATGTCGACCAGGGAAGTGAGAGTTCAACCTGATCATGTTGACAGTCACGTGGGTGGCGAGGTGAGCGACGCAAGCAGCCTTGACCCGGTCACTCAACCCGAGATGTTAGGAAGCGATCCCATCATGACCAAATGCATGCGTTCGCCCTTCTGGACCGGGCTGACTCCGGTTCAACAACTTGACATGTATAACAGGGAGAATGACAGAGCAGAGACAGCAGCAGAGAGAGAGCATGCGGCAGCAGAGAGAGAGCGTGCGGCAGCAGCAGAGGGAGAGCGTGCGGCAGCAGCGAGAGAGCATGCGGCAGCAGAGAGAGAGCGTGCGGCGGCAGCAGAGAGAGAGCATGCGGCAGCAGAAGCTGAACGCGTCAGAGAGCATGAGTTGCGAATGTTGACTGAACGACTGCGGGCAGAGGGGTCTGCTGCAAGAGTCCCGGAAACTGTTCATGTTCGTTTGCCGGACTGGACGGGAGACACGAAGCCAGAAGCGTATCTGGAGATGGCGGAGAAGTTGTTGGCTGCCGGTGGCATTGATGAGAGCTTGTGGGTCGGCCATCTTGTGAGCCATCTATCTGAGAAGGCGAGGGAGGTATATGCGAGGATGGCAACCGAGGACGCAAACAAATACAGGGCATTGAAGGCCGAGATTTTGAATGCCTATGCGGTGTCCGCATGTATTTATAGGAGAAATTTTTTCAGCTGGACTCGTGAGTCCAGTCAAACCTATGAGGAACATTCGCGGGCCTTGTTGGAACAGCTGCAGAGATGGTTCAAGGGGAGCAAGGTGGAGTTACCTCAAGCGGTTGCGGAACTCCTGGTGCGTTACCGTATCGATCAACAGCTTCCGCCTGACTTAGCATTGTTTCTTGTCGACAAAGACACTGTTTCCTTGGCAGACTGCGTCAACCTTATTGATAAACATGTTTTGGCGTGCAAAATGCTGCAAGTCACGCAGTCGCTTCGTAAGACGGAGGAGTCTGCGATCAAGACCGCCCCCCGTCTGCCCGGCGGCTGGATCGAGGGGAAGGGTTCTCCGATGACCTCCACTGGGGGCGCTCGCGAGCCGCAGACCAGGGCAGGGCCCTGGTGCGATTTCTGCAAACGCGTGGGGCACGGTGAAAACCGCTGTTTCTCTAATCCCGCCAGTCCGGCCTACCGAGGCAACCCTCCTGTTAAGTCGGAGGGAGATCAGTGGAACTCATCCGCCGGGCCCTCGCACACGACGGTGGCATCGGTGACCGAGGTCACTGCCACCGGGGCTAATTCCATTCATCCACTGCATCAGGAGTATTCAGGGACAGCCTTAGTGGGTGGCCCCGATTCGATGCTGAAGTTTGAGACCAAATACCTTCGGGATACTGGGGCGACACGGTGTGTTCTCCGGGTGGGGGTAGTTCCGGCCTCTCAGATGCGTTATACCGGCGAGTATACCCTCCTTCGGGGCATTGACCGGGTTCTTGGCCGGTACCCCCTTGCCCTCCTCGAGGTCCGGAGTGACATTTTTAAGGGTCCAGTGACCTGTGTGGTAGTACCCTACTACCCTATACCCGGGGTCTCCTTGCTGATTGGCAATGATGCCATAGCCAGGGAGGAGTCATTGACTCTGACCTGTGGGGGGGTCCCTAGAGCCCAGAGTAAACAGGCGGAGAGAGTGGCGGAGTCAGACATATCTTCACTCTGGCCCGAGGAGCCTAGCGCCTCGACTCCAGTTTCCGACGGTGACGTTGCGTCAGCTGAAGTCCACCCGAGCCTCCCGTCAAGCCAACCTCAGGTGCCGTGCTCCTCAGGGACCGCTCCCGCCATGTCGCGATTCAGCAGGAACGCTAATGCTAAGGTATATGTGGGAAACCTGGGCAATGGAGCAGCGAGAGCCGAGCTAGGGAGGGTCTTCGGGCATTACGGACCACTCCGCAACGTATGGGTTGCTCGGAACCCACCTGGATTCGCAGTTGTTGAGTTTGAAGATCCACGAGATGCTGAAGATTCGGTCAGAGCCCTTGATGGAAGGTTAATTTGCGGATCGCGGGTGTGCGTCGAGATGTCGAATGGCATGTCGCGGCGGCCTCGTTTCAGACGCCCTTTGGTCCGCAGGCCGTTCGACCCGAAAGATCGATGTTACCAGTGCGGTGAAAGGGGTCATTACGCATATGACTGTCGTTCTCGACACCGGAGGAGAACCCGCCGCTCTAGGTCTCGGTCCGTTTCCCTCCTGTAAATGTTTCCCCACCTTGAGTTTGGCTCCCTTGTTTCTCTATTGTGCTTTGGGTGAAGTGTAACTCTTGTGGGGTAGATGTTAATGGGGTGTATGGTGTTTAATATTGTGTGTGAAAAAACAAAACAAAACTGGTTCATTGTTTACCCTGTTAACGCCTGTTAATTGCCTGTTGCGTTAATAAGTGCGTTATTGTTGCGTTATTGTGTTGCGCCATTGCGTTGCGTTGTATTGTTGCGTTGTTTCGTTATTGTTGTTAACAAGTGTTAGTAATTGTTAATTGCGTTAATTGCCTGTTAGCAATTCCCGCCATCATCTTGCCATGTGATTTGCACCTACTACAAATACTGGTTTTAAAAACGCCGTCTATTCGACGGGGTTTTTACTTAGGGGGGGAGGACTGTGAGAAACCCCCCGGTGAAACCACCTTTGTTCTCACCCAAATGAGTGCCCCGCCCACCACTGACGTAACCTCCTTGGAGCCTCACGCGATTGGGAGGCGAGTCGGGACGTGATTGGTGGAGGGTCAGAGAGCGCGGCCGCCATCTCATGATACGGACGCAGCTCGGAGGTTCGAGGCCTCGAGGCGAGGGAACTTTCGTTACTCCTCACGACAGCGAGTTGTGCTGATCGTTTATAGTTATGGATTGTACGAGTGAGTGATTCCGGAAGAGAACGAGTGATTCCCGGAGATCGTAGATTGGAACTGTGAGTCCTATATTGCCTGCTTCGTGTTGGAGCTCCTGGCCGACCGTTCCTGGCGGCCTTGTGTGGTATTCCATCCTGGTATCCTTCGAGTCCCGGAGCTCGTCGATTGGAGCCGCGAGGATCTTACCTGCGTCCAGTTGGAGCGTCTGTGGCCGACAGTTCCTGCCGGCTTGTGCAGCATATTACCTTTTGTTACCTTTCATGGTTTTTGTGATCGAGCCAATAAATAATCGTGCTTTACCCCTAGAAGGCCGATTAAAACACAATTGTGTTTATTGCGTCTCTTTTGGTTCACTACGTGGATTACTTGAAGCCCGGACATTTACGTCCGTATTCCGTGCTGGGATACATTCCACAGACGGGATCGCGACAACATGTATATATATATATATATATATATATATATATATATATATATATATATATATATATATATATATATATATATATATATATATATATATATATATATATATATATATATATATACATACATACATACAGACTTGGCATTTAATATGGAATATTTTTTTTGTGGGGGTGAACTTACTTTTCAAGATGACTTAGAACCAAAAATTAATTGGAATTATGTTGAAATTATTCTAGATTTTGTTAATGTGACGTTTAAAAGAAACAAAAACCACATTTGACATTTCGAAGCAAATAAATTGATCCTCGAAAGTGATGTAAACTGATATCGAACTCAATTCATGTACAGTACTGTGTTAAACTTCTGTATGTTTTCCAGAAGTATCTCTTTATTTTGCACATTAGCCAAAAAAAATTTCAACAAAAACAAAAGCTAAATTATGACTGGGATTACGGACAGTAAAATTACAGTTCAGTACTTAGTGTAACCCCCACGAGCATTCAGGAGAGCACGTACACGTTGAGGCATGCTGTTCACGAGATTTGCCAAGGTTTGGACAGGAATCGCTTGCCATGCAGTGACAATAGTCTGCTGCAATTCACGCACAGAGGTCGGCTGCTGGTCCAAGTTGTCGATTTCATGCATCAATTCTGCCCACAAGTTCTCTATCGGATTCATATCCGGGGACATGGCAGGCCACTCCATATGCTCTACACCATGTTCAGCAAGAAAATGTTGGATCATGCGAGCACGATGAGGCCGTGCATTGTCATCTTGGAAGACAAAGTTTCCTCGAAAGGCTGCACGAGCAAATGGAAGCAATGTTTCTTCCAGAATGACCCTGTACTTGCACTGGTTCAGGTTTCCATTCAGAACAACCAGGTCAGTTTTGCCCCCTGCATGAAAAGCAGCCCAAACGGTTACCCCACCACCTCCAGCTTGGACTCTTGGCACTATACAATCTTCAGGGGACGCCTGGCACGATAGCCTGCTTGAACCAGTCGTTGGTTGACTAGCCTTCTGGATACAGGCACATTTGTCAGTTGATGCCACTCAGCCCTACGCCGATTAGCTGACTTGGTACGGCCATTGCAGACTAACCGGGGCAGCTGGCGATCATCTCTCCTTGTGGTTCTGCGTGGATGTCCTGGCCTCGGTATTGGAGTAGGGACACCCCTCTGAGCATTTCGTTTCAGGATCTTTGACACCTGACCTTGAGTGATGCCATACTGCCGAGCAATAGCACGCTGTTTCATGCCAGAATTTCGTAAAGCCACCACTCCATGACAAATAGCATTGTCAAGTTGACGGACCATCTCCAGAGGAAGCGGCAATAACCTTTGTAGATGTGCAGCAGTTGTTTTCCACTAATACAGAACGCAACAACCCTTGTATACCCGATTGTGAAGCCAATCGTCAAATGTACCTGTCCGTACATTTTGTCACGCCACCTGTGATATAATCCTGTTATTGACTTCTTGCTGCGAAAGACATTCATTGACATGGTTCTTTCAACAAAGACATCACCGAAGGGTAAAAAAAACTCACCAGATTGATATACTGAGTTCAGAAAGTAAACCCAAGTCAAGAAAAAAAATATATTCCATTTTAAATGCCAAGTCTGTATATACAGGGTGAGTCAGAAGTAGCGCCCGATTTCTGTTTATATATACATTTATTTCTACCTTCTTGTACACTGTAATACAAATGTATACAACGATTTCTGTTTGTATATATATACTACTGTGTTCAAAAAGTATCCGACCTTTATTTTTCGTGAGTAATAAAAAAGAAGCTAGGAGGCGTTGATTGGTGCACGTATGTAGGCGATCCTAATGCGCACGCGTGAATTTTTTCCCACCTGCAGAAGCTGTCATTCGACGGCAGACCGCCGATGAGTGAGGACATGTAAGTGAGCGCCGTCGGATTTTCGTTTTTGACAAAATGACGGAAAAACTTGAACAACGCTACTGCATCAAATTTTGTGTAAAGCTTGGCGATTCCCAAGTGGAAACGATCCGCAAGATTCAACACCATTCATTCCATTATGAAGGAGGATTTGGGCTTCAGGAGAATCTCAGCGAAGTTCGTACCAAAGCTGCTAACGATTGAGCAGAAGCAACTCCGTTTGGAGATCGCACAGGACATGCTGGAGACTGTGAACAGCGATCCCAGCTTCCTCAACACAGTGATAACTGGCGATGAGTCCTGGGTTTATGGGTACGACCCATAAACCAAGTTGCAGTCATCACAATGGAAGCATCCAACATCCCCGAGGCCAAAAAAAGCAAGGCAGGTCCGCAGCAATGTCAAAGTCATGCTGACCGTCTTCTTCGACTCCAGAGAAGACATCATGCGGAATGCGACGGACCAGCTGCGCGCCATCCCAAAAGAGGCGTTCCAGCGCTGCTTCCGACAGTGGTAGAACCGTTGGGAGAAGTGTGTGGCAGCCCAAGGGGACTACTTTGAACGACATTATTATAAAAAAATTTTTATCTGGATGCGAGTATCTTTTATGAACAAAGGTCGGATACTTTTTGAACACACTACGTATATATTTCTGTCAGTTGATTGTTTGTTTGCCATTTGTATTACAGTGTACAAGAAGGTAGAAATAAATGTATATATAAACAGAAATCGGGCGCTACTTCTGACTCACCCTGTATATATATATATACACTACATGACCAAAAGTATGCGGACACCCCTTCTAATTAGTGGATTCGGCTATTTCAGCCACACCCATTGTTGACAGGTATAAAATCAGCCAGTGTGCACACAGCCATGCAATCTTCATAGACAAACATTGGCAGTACAATGGGCCATACTGAAGGGCTCAGTCACTTTCAACCTGGCACCGTCATCGGATGCCACCTTTGCAACAAGTCAGTTCATCAAATTTCTGCCCTGCTAGAGCTGCCCCAGTCAACTGTAAGTGCTGTTATTTTGAAGTAGAAACGTTTCGGAGCAACATCAGCTCAGTCGCGAAGTGGTAGTGTTATGGATTCGTCACTTCCGTCTTTGTGGTTGTCATCCACTTGAAGCATTTTTAGTTTCATGTACTATTATTGTTACAGTTTGAGTGTGAAATGGAGATAACTGTCTTCAAAGGTAAAAATAATGTCTCAGAAGGAAAACGAGATGGGAGAGGGTGAAAACGGAAGAAGAAGAAGCGGCGGGCGAGCGGATCGAGTGAGATCGGGAAAGGAAGGCCGATCTGCTTCGAGGTGTCGAGCGGACGCTGGTGGACATTGGTCACGAGCGAATATTGGTTTCCCCGGGAAAGGGATTCCTGTGACAGTGTCGTTATTGCTGTGGCAAATAAACCTGCGTGACGGGTTTTGCTTTTGGTTCCGAAAGTGAATCATCGCTGGAGAGCAGGTATGCCTCCATTACCGGCCTGTCCGCCATTTCACCTCGCACCAGCCATTCGTCCTGGTTCTCGTGCGTGTTGTGGATTTCGCTTGGGAACTCGCGGTTCTTCGCGGTTCTCCACTTGGGAACCGCTGATCGTTCATGTCAGCGTCATTGTCTGGTGAACCGAAGGTGTGAATTCCCAGTCGCCTTTTGGGTGAACTTTTACCGGACCGACACCTCACCAAGCGGCTCGTTTGCAGCGTCGACTGTTAGCCGTTCTGGGTTCAGGTCTCAGTACGACCTTTTCTTGTGATCGCGAGAGCCAAGAGGATCGACTTTGGCCTGGTATCGTGACACAGTGACTTTGGGGGATGTTACCGATTACTCATGTGGGAATACCGTGAGTTATTGATTCAGGAAATTGGTGGTACCATCATATAAATGATATGGTGTTTGCTGTGCAAGTGAGGTTTTCTTGTGCGTGCGTTACTTGTTATTATTGTGTGGTTTTAATACAATACTTGGTTTTTGTAACAATTGAGTGGTGTGGTTTCACCATTGGTCATTGGCTCACATAATAGCACATCTTTCTGCCGTGACTCCTTTCGAGGCTCGGAGGTACAACGTGGCCGGGGTTTGGGGAGGAGCACGTAACAGTAGGCCACACAGCTCACAGAACGGGACCGCCGAGTGCTGAAGCGTGTAGTGCGTAAAAATCGTCTGTCCTCATTGCAACATCGTTGCAACACTTACTACCGTGTTCCAAACTACCTCTGGAAGCAACATCGGCACAACAACTGTTCGTCAGGAGCTTCATGAAATGGGTTTCCATGGTCGAGCAGCCGCACACAAGCCTAAGATCACCATGCGCAATGCCAAGCGTCGGCTGGAGTGGTGTAAAGCTCGCCACCATTGGACTCCGGAGCAGTGGAAACACGTTCTCTGGAGTGATGAATCACGCTTCACCATCTGGCAGTTACGACGCACGAATCTGGGTTTGGCAGATGCCAGGAGAACGCAACTGCCTAAATGTATAGTGCCAACTGTAAAGTTGGTGGAGGTGGAATAATGGTCTGGGGCTGTTTTTCATGGCTCGGACTTGGCCCCTTAGTTCCAGTGAAGGGAAATCTTAATGCTACATCATACAATGACATTCTAGACGATTATGTGCTTCCAACTTTGTGGCAACAGTTTGAGGAAGGCTCTTTCCTGTTTCGGCATGACAATGGCCTCGTGCACAAAGCGAGGTCCATACAGAAATGGTTTGTCAAGATCGGTGTGGAAGAACTTGACTGGCCTGCACAGAGCCCTGACCCCAACCCCATCGAACAACTTTGGGATGAATTGGAACGCCAACAGAAACCCAGGCCTAATCGCCCAACGTCAGTGCCCGACCTCACTAAAGCTCTTGTGGCTGAATGGAAGCAAATCTCCGCAGTAATGTTCTAACATCTAGTGGAAAGTGGAAGCTGTTATGACAGCAAAGGGCGGAGGGGTGTGGGGGGGGGGGACCAATTCCATATTAATGCCCATTAATTTGGTATGGGATGTGTGATGTTTGGGTGTCCACATACATTTGGTCATGTAGTGTATGTATCGTCAAGTTGCAGCCGATGAACACCAGCCTTGGACGAATAGCCGGACGGTCTTTAATTCCGAGACGAACTTCGAAATAATGGTGGTACTTTTTGGCACGCGCGGGACGGAAGGCAGCAAGGTGCTTACCTGCAGGGATCTCACAGGGTTTTACCGAAACCCACAAAAAAATAAACAACACAACAACAAAAATGCCACAATAATGATGAAATGCCATAAGGCACGGCAATAAAATGAATGTTGAGGTAAAATTAAATCCTAATATCTAATTTGAGACATCTATAATCAGTCACAAATACAACACACGGGGAAAGATAATAAAAATAAAAGGTTTTGTTTTATTCGGCCGGTACTCAGCTCTGGTCCAATATGCGCCTGGGAGCTTGATGGTGGCGGCAGTCCGTGCAGCCACCCGTGCGGGAAACACTCCAACAAATGTCGCTGAAAACACCTGGGCATGAGCAAGCAGCCAACCGGCCCTTCCTCGCTTCCACCGCCAGGCGAGACGTGGCTCTCTCCTCCCACGAAAAGCACCACAGTCAACAACATCCCCTCCTTCAACTTTACAAAAGTTCCAAAGCTCCGAAAAGCTCTCTTCACGAGCGCATCCGAGACAAAAGCGACCGCCGCAAACCAAAGCCAGAACGAGTGAAAGAGCCTGAGCAATTCTTCTTCCTCCTTTTCGAACCTTCTCGCTCTGACGTCACGCCGACCAACGGCCGAGCGCTATTGGATTACCCCATCTCCACGACCAATGACGAACTTCGGGCGTGGCCTGCTCGCTTCGCTTGGCGTGAGGGTCATTAAGGTGTAGCTTACTCGCCGATCGAGAATGTTCAGGCTTGCAGGGAAGGATTGTTTTTGTTGTTGGCATAACGAGGGTTCTATGGCAAGCCTTGTTATAAAAACGTAGGGAAAAACCACAGGGCAATCACATACCAGGGAAACTAATCTTAACCCCTATCTAGATAACACAAGCTCCACCACTCGTGTGAAGACACATAAACAATCTTAAGCTCACCGCTTTCCCCTACTTAAATACATCGAGATTGGCTTCTTACTCTACACAGTTCGATCTCCACTATGGTATTTCATAATCTACCCCCACAGACGTAACAATATATAAATATATATATGTACTAGCAAAAGTACCCGGTGTTGCCGAGGAACAATGAATCGTATCCTGATGGGAATATGATATACGCAATCTGGGTTCATCATCTAGAGCAAATTTTAAACATACGGGGAAATACCCCCGGCGCTCACCTGGTAGAATAAACAATATACCTTACCGACTAAAGGTAATTTAAACCAAGTTCAATGCTTACTGGAAGACAGGACAGCATGTCGAACCATACTCACATAATCGGAAACAAAATCAGAAAAACAAAAACAATACCTTTTCATGATGCGCAGATGAACCCATTTCATTTTGGGGTCAAAGGTCAGAGTCTGTCGTAGGTTTTTGTTACCCTGATAACTTAAGAATGGCTGAAGGGAACTGTCAGACTTCGCACAAGTAGGTATTACGATATAAAGATAAATGGATTTGATTATGGGGTCAAGCGGTCAAAGACCAGAAGTCATGTTCGGTGACAAATTTATTTTACTGCACTAACTTGTGAACCGGTGATGGGATTTTGACCAAACTTGATACAATATTGTATATATTGGTATATATATATTGTTGTGGATCTTCCGCTGGCCTTCTTCCCTTACCAAGGGGGGATTAGTCCCCTTGTCTTGACTGACCTGGCGCGACCTGAGACCTATTACGTCCCTTCCGGACAGCGATAAATAGGGTTTCGGGACCAAATTCGCTGTTACCTAAGTACTAGCGCTGCCCTGAAGCGAGGAAATAAGCCTTGCACGAACCACGTGTGTTGGTGATACGCCGAGCGGTTGCGTACACGTGATCCGCACCGTTATAGATGGTGGAACCCGATTCAAGCGGTTCTATTCGTACCATGCTTAGACAATGGAGAAATCACGGGAACGATCGAATCAGAAGGAAGAACAGAATTTATTTACACTATACAAGGATTGGTAGAAGGAAAGGGACACAGAGCAGCCTTATACAGTCTTACTTAACACCCCAGGCCAAACAGGCCCGTCTCACACACACTCACACGGGGGTTGCAGATGAGCAGGACGATGTTCAGCAGCGCGTCCAGGGATGGCTCTCGCGCAGCTCTCTCCGGTCCCCGGCACGTCCCGTGGAGATGGAGGCAGGAGAAGGCAGGAGCTCGTAGCGTGTCGCCTGAACAATCGGGTTATCTCGGGGCGCATGGTAGAGGGCGGACTTTGGCGCGACTGGCGGTTATTCAATCGCTTATTCACTCACTTATTCACTTATTCACTCGACGAGAAGAGGAAGAAGTTCAAGGAGTGGCAGAAGGCGAAGGGTATGGGAGCAGAAACAGCAGAGCATGAAAGTTATAAGGCAGCCAGGAAGGCTGCAAAGAAAGAGGGAGCAAAGGCGCAGGAGGCATGCAGGAAAATGTTCGGAGAACGCTTGGATTCGGAAGAGGGTCAGAAAGCAGTATTCAGGATTGCAAAGCAGATAGCGAAAGAGAGGTGTGATGTGATGGGGGTGAGTTGCTTGAAGGATAAAGTGGGACAAATCGTTGTCGACCCAGATGGAATTAAAGGAAGATGGAAAAGATATATGGAAATGCTGTTGAATACAGAGAATGAATGGGATGGCAACATAGAGAGTAACCCAGTTTTAGGACCGGCAGAGAAGATAACTGAGAAGGAAGTTGAGGAAGCGATAAAAGCAATGAAGGGTAGAAAAGCGGGAGGGCCGACCGGAGTTGTGGGAGATATGTTGAAGGCAGCAGGCAGTTGTGGTGTGAAGAGAATGACAGAGATCTGTAATCTGGTGGTGAAAGAAGGCCGCATTCCAGTGGATTGGGAACTGAGTACCCTCCTCCCTCTATACAAGGGGAAAGGTGACCCTCTGGAGTGTGGCTCGTACTGAGCGATAAAGTTATTGGAGCATGGAATGAAGGTATTGGAAAGGGTGTTGGAGAGGAGGATAAGGAAGAAAGTGAAGATCGACGAAATGCAGTTTGGATTTATGCCAGGAAGAGGAACGGCAGACGCGCTTTTCATTGTGAGGCAGTTGCAGGAGAAGTACATGGAGAAGAGGAAGAGGTTGTTTCTTGGGTTTGTTGATCTGGAGAAAGCATTCGATGGGGTTCCAAGCAAAGTATTGACATGGGCATTGAGGAAGTTAGGAGTGGAGGAATGGTTGATCAGAGTAGTGATGGCAATGTACAAAAGAGCGCGCACAGCTGTAAGGACGAAGGACGGGAACAGTGGTGAGTTTGAGGTGAAGGTGGGAGTGCATCAGGGGTCGGTACAAAGTCCACTACTATTTGTAGCTGTGATGGAGGTGCTGGCTAAGAACGTAAAGGAGGGTTTACCGTGGGAGTTGTTGTATGCAGATGATCTGGTGTCGATTGCGGAAAGTATGGATGGACTGAAGGAAAAGATGAACAAGTGGAAGGAATGTATGGAGACAAAAGCTCTGAAGGTGAATATTGGAAAGACGAAGGTGATGGCAAGTGGTAAAGCATGTGGTGAGGTGGAAAGAACTGGGAAGTGGCCCTGTGCTGTGTGTAGGAAGGGTGTCGGAGTGAACTCCATTCAATGTACAATGTGCGCTGAGTGGGTTCATCAAAAATGTAGTGGTCTGAGAGGGTCATTAACCAGTGTGGCAGCTACATTCAAATGTAAGGTGTGCACAGAGGGATCTGCAGATAGAGGAAATGTTGAGTTGGATCTTGGAGACGGCGTGAAGCTGGAAGGTGTGAAAACATTTTGCTACCTCTGAGACATGCTGAATGGAGAAGGTGGATCAGACTCGGCAACGGTTGCTGGAGTGAGATGTGCATGGAAGAAGTTTCGGGAACTGAGTGGCGTGCTGGTGAGGAGGGGAGTGTCGTTGAAGCTGAAGGGAAAGGTGTATGCTGCATGAGTGACAAGTGTTATGATTTATGGGAGCGAGACATGGGTAATGAACGTAGAGCAGCAACGAAGGTTGGAAAGGGTAGAAATGCGAATGGTTTGATGGATGTGTGGAGTATCGTTGAGAGAGAGGAAGACAAATGATGAATTGCAAAAGATGATGGGAATAGAGCCTGTGATTGATGCTGTGAAGAGGAACAGGTTGAGATGGTTTGGTCATGTGTTGAGGAAGGATGAAAGTGACTGGTTGAGAAGAGTGATGGAAATGAATGGAGAAGGAAGTAGAGGACAGGGAAGACCAAGAAAGACTTGGCTAAAGATGGTGGAAGAAGAAATGCGGGCAAAGGGGTTAACAAGGAGAGATGCAGAAAATAGGGCAAAATGGAGAAGATTGTCATGGGGACCGCAAGGCTAACCCCCGCTCTAGCAGGGAAAATGGCCTTTAAAATATATGTTGTTGTGTGTTGTGTCTTCTGTCTCGGTGCTGAGAGAGAGCGGTGTGAACTTTGACAACGTCGGAGGAAGAGGTGTCCGTGGCGGTTTGTGGGGCTCTTGACGCTTCAGGCGGAGTGGGGACTGAAGGAGGACCGGCCGCACAAATTTCTCAGGTTTGTGGTGACGCGGAGAGCAACTTGGCGCTATCTTGTGCGTTTCCTGCGCGAACGGCTTCGGGCCGCCTTGTATGGCCGACCACATTCAACGATCTCGTTGGATCAGAGCTGAGTGCCGGCCATTTAAAAAGGAAACATTTATTTTATTTTATATTTCCCCTCGTCTGTTTTTGTGTCTGAGTGGAGACATCTCACTATCGGGAATTAGATTTACCTCAACATTCATTTTTATGTGCCTTGTATCTATTTTTATTAAACCATTATTGTGTTGCATTTTATTTGCCGTGTGCGTTTATGTGTTTGTGAATCCGAGAATAAATCCGTGTGGCTTCTGTCTGAGGTAAGCGCTTTGGTTCCTTCACCCGCGCACCACGGACCAACCGCCAGTTTCGGTTACGCGCCTCAGAATTAAGAACCGTCTGGCTATTCCTCCAAGGCTGGTGTTCATCGGCCATGGACTTGACAATATTATGATGAAAAGATGAACCAATTAGATTTCTGCAAAGGTCAAAGGTCAGAGGTCATGTCAGGTAAAAATGTGATACCTGAGAACAGCTGAAGGAATTTAAATCAAACTTGGTACAAGTGTGTATAATGATGTAATAACGTGGGCTGCGGCATATCGGTCGATGTCAAAGAGTGCCGTTCGAGTTAACATTCGTCTCCAATGCCATGTCATAAATCTAGTTTTTAGATATTAAATGCCAAACAGCACAGTTATAAAGCAAATTGGGATAATTTGTTAGCCATAGCAATCCTTACCTGCACAGCAAGATTTCCTTCCTCATCTGGGAGAATGCGGTAAGTGTGGACATGATTCTGGAATCTATGATATAAAAACATAGTTAAAAGGAAAATGCATAGATAGTACATTTTCAGTGCATTACTAATTGATCAAAACAATGAGTGACAAATACAACCATTTCATTTTAGATGAGTTCAAAAGGTTTTCAATACAAGATAATGTTCTCACCATACTCCAACTAGAATGGCACTTGGTAGGGCGCACACCTCCACCAGGCTGAACAGTTTACGTTTTGTATCTTACTGATAGCCCATCCGGACCTGAACCAAAATCTAACCACTTGTTCTTGTCGTCTACTCAACTCATCCACCAAGTTGTGTCTTAATCCGTCCACAACCTTTTGTAATATCATGCTACATATCTATCATTTTTGGCCCCATCACTCAAAAGTGATGAACCACTTAAGAACTAAAACAAAATTATTGTATCCAGATTTGGATCTTCACCAAAATGGAAACTATTCGTTCTTGTCACACATCCAAACTGTCCGCCAAGTTTCGGCCGAATCCGTCCACCACCTTTTGAGATATCCTGCTCACAGACAGATAGTGGTGAAAACATAATCTCTGCCCACCTTCAGTGGCAGAGGTAATTATCATAATATACTTATTGTTGGTTTGAATTTGTGTTTTAACATTAACATTTCCCTGTATGAAGCCCTTTCAGGTCAGGCTATGCTTCTAAAGCTCAACTTGGGCACATTCAGGGTCAAGGGTTCGGACAGTGTATGAATGTATGGTATGGGGGAGGACGTCTGTGAAGGGATAGAGGAGTCAGTTTGCAAGCATTCGCTGCAGCGACTCATCTAGTACGTACATACCGACACAAAGTTTAACACACTACCGAATACAAATGGTATGCAAACACGAAGACAGAAAGCCAGATAAGGTATCCCTAACCCACCTAGTAAATCTAAAGACAGATGCAAAGAGAATATGGCACACAGGAAACTGAAACAAAGAGTGCATCAAAAATAGCAAACAAGGAAAAATATAAAACAAAATATCAACATGCAAGGCCAACTGGGAAAACGATAAAAGAGCAGGAAGGTATAAAAAAAAAATAGTTGGACAGATTGGGAGTAGACAAAGAAGGCTCTTTGGAATGGCTAAGAAGAGGCGAGCTCAACTGGGATGGAGAACGAATCATTATAAATACCCAAGACCAAGGACACAACACCAATGTCTTTAAGAAAATGGCGGGACTGATCAATCGGACAAGTGTAGTTTCTGCAAGGTAGAAACAGAAAGTACAAGCCACCTCCTATCAGGATGTAAAAACCTCATGTCAGCACAGCTGTACAACCAAAGGCATAACAAAGTATGTCGAGTAATCCACTGCACATCTGAAAAAGTCCAACCGACCTCTGGTATCATTGTTATGATCACATTCCTCCAAACATCCCTACCCGGCACTCCTTCCTGAATATTTGGTAGAGACAGCTTGGTTGAGCATTTAACTCCATCCATCCAGGTGAAAAGCTCAATAAACCTGTCCAAAGGCCAGGTCAATTTTACCACCTGGAACTTTAAATAAACTTGACATATCTAAACGTGGAACGTAGCTCATTTTCATGTAAAATCAGTGATTTGCACCACATGTGTAGTCGCGGTATCGGTTTACCTTTGGATTGGTAATATGTAAATACGCTTTGCCTTTGATTAAAGGTAAAGGGGGTTTCCCGGAACGGAGAGAGGCGCTTTCGGTCGTTGCGGTGGAATGATGGATCGATTCGGAATCCGAACGTCTTCTCTCCCACGCTAAACATGCTCGCGGTACGAACAGTTTGACGGGACAGGTAAAGTCTACAACCTACTTAGTACTTGTCCCGTGAACAGGCATGGGGGCGGCGGGGGAGTTAATGTTGAGTCCTGGAGTCTCCGAGCGAACAACGTCAGTAGGTACTCACAGCAGACACAGTGCATAAGCTCCTTGTACGGACTCGCTGTCCCGCAGTAAGAAACTGCCATCCTTGGCCGCCCGGGCGAGAAGTTCTTCGGCTCGTACTCGGCTCAGGTCCCGGTGGTACCACGCCATGTCCGACAACGACGAAACGACCCGAGCTAGCTATGGACTTCGAACAATCTCATCCTTCAAGTTCAACACCTCCTCCCCAACTCCCAGAAACGCAACTTCCAACTTTTACCCTCCCTGCTCGCGTTGCTGGGAAAGGACAAGAGCGACTACGGATCCTTATTGTCGCTGTTGCATGGTACAGCATGAGCTTCTCAATCTCAGTTCGAATTCTTCACCACGGCGCACACACCTCCCCCCCCCCCCCCCCCTCTAATTCTACCTTCCGCAACAGGTCTACCGTTCGCCCAACACTTTGAAAACAATTTGAAACACAACTCTTGACTTTTACATTCATAAATACCACGTTAAACTAATTAGTAATGTCTGGAAGTGGATATAAAAAGTTACATTGAATAGGAAAGTACGTTGTGACGCAGCAGGCATTACGGGTACGTCATGACGTAACAGGTATTACGTGTACGCCCTCTGATGTTGTGCGATAGAGGGGGTATCCCACCGCCACCGATCTCTCGTGGACAACAGTGAGGTGTCCTCGTGTTGATGTCTCCGCATTATACGTCCACGCCGAGCCGTGTTGCCCAAAGTAGAATTTGATAAATGCAAACGTGCAGATACTGTCCATTTATTACGTACTCCGTATCGTGCAATGAGCGATAAAATGAATATTAAGCGCAGGATTATTGCGTTGTTTTTATTTGAAAGTGTTATTACATTTCGATTTACTCTTGGATTTTATAATATTAAGCCCGTAATAGTCACGACTCACGGATACATCACACAGGCCGCGTATATGCAGCAATGGCGAATAACTGAGCAAGTTGTTTACAACACTTTTGTTTATTTTATAAAGGTTTTGCATAAACCTTGGTGTGTACCTCGATTTCCTTTGCTTAAAAATGAAATGGCTGATTAAATGGTGTAGCAGGCGTTCGGTTCTGTTGTGTGCTTAATTGTTTTCCCTTGTCTTTACTGTTTCTGAAAGTAATGGCTATATAATGAACTTTGAAAAGAAAATTATAAGACAGATATATATTTTATTTTATATGTATGTTTGAATCGTTTAATCAGGACGGTGTAGTTTCTTTCAAAAATGAATAATGTACATGCATTATTCTGACAGCAAGGCTGGTCTCGCTTTATATTTAATCTTGTGATATTTTGTAATCTGATTGTATAGCAAACTTAGAATCAAAATAAAATCAAACGTTATATTAAAAGGAAGATGTTTTTGCCAAATGGTTTTTTTTTACATCGCCTTTAGTTTGTACAATGTACATGCAACGTCACCTCGTATGACGTGAATTGTGGGTTTTCTTTTAATGCGTTGTCGCTTCAACTACAGTCTACATAGATAGCCAGATAGGCGTTGAGAGTGTCGCCCAAAGGTGCAAAGATCTAACGAGAAGCATCAACCTCGGCGGCTTCAGAGTTTTGTTTGCCAGCAGTTGCAAGACGAAGGTTCGACGTTAGGTTAACGGCGTTTTGTGGATATTGTGTGAGAGCCGGCAATGGCAGGCGGTGGAGACTTCGGAAACCCGCTGAGGAAATTCAAGCTGGTGTTCCTGGGGGAGCAAAGCGGTAAGTTCGACAACAGCCATACTATGATGTATTTTACAGATGAGGTGGCTGGGAGGTATGGATGGATGAGGAGAAGGCTGTGAGGTGATAAGAGGAGGATGAAACGAGGAGGGTGGGAGGGGGGATGAGAGGAGGTTGAAACGAGGAGGCTGGGAGGAGTGAACGAATGAGGAGCAGGCTAGAACAAGTATAACTATAAGGAAGGTTGGGAGGTGGATGAATGAGGAGGGTTGGGAGGTGGATGAATGAGGAGAGTGGGAGGGATGGATGGATGAATGAGGAGGGTTGGGAGGGGGATTAAACGAGGAGAGTGGGAGGGATGGATGAATGAGGTGGGTTGGGAGGGGGATTAAACGAGGAGAGTGGGAAGGATGGATGAATGAGGAGGGTTGGGAGGGGGGATTAAACGAGGAGAGTGGGAAGGATGGATGAATGAGGAGGGTTGGGAGGGGGATTAAACGACGAGAGTGGGAAGGATGGATGAATGAGGAGGGTTGGGAGGGGGATTAAACGAGGAGAGTGGGAAGGATGGATGAATGAGAAGGGTTGGGAGGGGGATTAAACGAGGAGAGTGGGAGGGATGGATGAATGAGGAGGTATTGGAGGGGGATTAAACGAGGAGGGTTGGGAGGGGGATTAAACGAGAGGGTTGGGAGGGGGATTAAACGAGGAGAGTGGGAGGGAGGGATGAATGAGGAGAGTTGTGAGGGGGATTAAACGAGGAGAGTGAGAGGGATGGATGAATGAGGAGGGTTGGGAGGGGGATTAAACAAGGAGAGTGGGAGGGATGGATGAATGAGGGTTGGGAGGAGGATTAAACGAGGAGAGTGGGAGGGGGATTAAATGAGGAGAGTGGGAGGGATGGATGAATGAGGAGGGTTGGGAGGGGGATTGAATGAGGAAGGTTGGGAGGAGGTTTAAACTAGGAGAGTGGGAGTGATAGATGAATGAGGAGGGGCTTGGAGGGGGGGATGAAAGAGGAGGGTTGCGAGGGATGGACAAATGAGGAGGAAACTCGGTGGGATGGACGAATAAGGAGGAGGCTGGAAGGTCTGGATGAATGAGGAGGAGGCTGGGAGGGGTGGAGTAGCAGGAGGTGCTGGAGGAATGGGAAGTGGGTTAGAAGGTGGAAGAGGAGGAGGGGGAAGAAGAATGGGTGGATGATTAGAAGGAATGGGTGGGTGATAATGCGACGAAGAAGAAGGAGGATTTGGGATTAGGTGATGATGAGGAGGAGTGGTTTATGGCAAGGAGTGATTTGAGTGGGGTATATGATGACTCGGAGGAGGAATGTGGGTGGGTTATGTGGAGGTATAGGGGTCTGTGATTATGATGGAAGGTGAACGATGTGGAAGATGGGAGAGTGAGGAATGAGACCATGCACGTGTACGTTCAAATCGTATAAACCTATCATTTACTCCTTCAGTCTTCAAATCAATTACAATAAAACCTGCTTTAAGTGAGCACCCTTTATCCTGGTGTGCCGAAAGGTCAAGAGGTCATTCAAAGTCTTCATTTCACACAAGGTGATTTTTTTTTGCACGTCCTTTTGAGTCCAAACGGTCGGAATGTTTTGCTTTCATTTTTATAGCTACACTATTCAGGTTCGACGATGAACTTTGGTTAGAAGTACAGGTGTGTATCAACATGTTTGGAAGCTCTGTGATTTTTTTTTTTCCCCGGTTTTATTGACACCTTCCCGTTTATCTCTTACATGTCGCAAGCGCACTGCATAATCAGCCGAACTATGCAAGTATCCAGTACCAGATTACCACGTGGTCGCAGGCTTGTTTGTTTGGTACTGGACGTTGCAAATTTAATCCATTCCTTTAGCCTTTCGACTGCTTCGGGTCACAAGGTTCAAAGATCACAGACAGGACAGCCAACTGAGGGAATGAACGGAGGCGACACTGGGTGTTAGCTTGTGTGGGATTTTCGGGCCTGTACTGACAGTTTTTTTTCTGCAGACAAGGAAGGGGAATTGGATGAGCCATGACGTCAGGCAATTGTGAGTTTGACTAACGGATTTGCAGCAAGTCACTCACCCAGCGGGCCTTCTTTGAGGAGAGGCAGACATACGTGCTTGCAGAGCTATGTGTGTTACTTTCCAAATCTTCCTCTTCCACAAGTCTTCTTGCTTTCCGAAATCGCGGATCTGCCATATCCAGGTCCACGTCCGACAAAGCGAAGCTTTTTTCCCCTCAAAAATGGATTGTTAAATTTTTGAAACCTCCTCTATCTTTGAGTTATTTCTCACCAGCATTGCTCTCTTCCACTTTCTGCCCATTTGATGTCGTATTCGTATTCTGATGTTCGACCCAAAGGCAAGTCCGGTTTCTTGGCAGGTTTGCCGTTGCCTTCCCAGCCGTAGTTATGGCAGCAATTTGGAATTTGTCCATGGTGCCGGCGATAGCTCGCCTACTCTAAACGAAAGACACCGTGGGATCTTTAATGTCCACCAACTAATGCTGGAAGGTGGGACGCCCATTTAACGTCGGCACACACGTTGATGAATCCCCCAGACTGTTTAACATTGGGATGACGGTTTATTTACAGCTGGATTGAGATTCAAACCGAGACTAGGCCATCCGGTCAGCCCTGTCGTCATATTTTGTGGCTTGTATACCTCGATAGATCAATTAATTGGCTGGGACAACGTGAGGAGATTTACCTGCCCACTCGGTCAGACAGCACCTCATATTGAGTTGTCTGTTCTTTCAACATTCAACTATATCATTAATTTGACCGTTTTCTGTTGCAAAGTCAATGCGATTTTGGCTTTGCTCACTTTCCTTTTGAAACCTGTGCTATAACTTGTTCATGCACAACATGGTTGGTTATTGACCAATGGCAAATGAAGTTTTACATTTGTGAGGGGATGAATTGCGGTCATTACTTAAGAAATTGACATAGAAAATGGCAGTTTTGGGCTTGTTGCCTCCATTATCTATGAAACATAGTATGCTGAAAAGAGTTCTTCAAAACAAACCTCAGTGCCAAACTTTGATATAGTTTTGTAAAGTGGTTCCTGAGATAGTCTTTAAAAGCACCTGTTGTTGACTCTGGGCCGCCACTCTTCCACTTTAAAATTGCTATATCTGGAATATGTGAGTGGAATAGAGCTAAATGCTGAGGTTTTCTGGGGGGAGGGAGGGGAGATGAGGGGAGGGGTTTGGTTAACTCGTTGGTTATCTGTCCTGCATAAACCAGGCATGACATTGCAGCTAAGGCCTTCTGTGGGTCTGTGGGTTTGATCGTCTAATCTGTAAACTTTCCAACCCGGTTTTTGGCAATGCGTACGGTCTGAACCCTCTTGGACTTGGTTCAGCCTAATTTTCCATCTAATCTCTCCTGGTCCTCCCATGCCACCATTGGCTTGTCTGACTGTGTTTTTTGTCAAAGCCATGTTCTCACTAGGATTTATCAGGGAACAACCTCAGCAACAGAATATGGCTGTATATATAAAATCGGGAGATTAAATCAGATGCGGACGTAGCTTCAGGACGGTCGATCTTTAATTTTCGACAAGCTTTCGACCAACAAAGGTCTTCTTCTTAGTCGTCCCCAAGTTCAGCGGAAGTTGGGGACGACAATTCCGCTGATCTTGGGGACCACAAAGAAGAAGACCTTTGTTGGTCGAAAGCTTGTCGAAAATTAAAGATCGACCGTCCTGAAGCTACGTCCGCGTCTGATTTAATCTCCCGATTATTTATTTAATGCAAATGAGATTCCCTGCTCGTACTGTGGAGTTTCTACTATTATATATATATATACATACACACACACACATACATACACATATACAGACAGTCACGTGAAAAAGTAAGTACACCCCATGTAAAGTTTTGACTTTTTGTCCCCCGTCGCACCGCGGAGCGAAAGGGGGACTATGGTTTTCCCGTACGTGCGTAAGCGAAGGACCGCATTCGAATTTGGTGTGTGGGTGCAACCCACATCAAAATCCAAGATGGCCGCCGCCATGTATGTCTGACGCCATGTATGTCTGAACCATGTGAGCGGAATATCTTGAAAAATAAGCGAAGTACCAACTTCTAATCTGGTGTGTGTGTGTATCTAGGCATAAGGAAGAACCCCATTGAAAATTGGGTCGCCACGTCAAAATCCAAGATGGCTGCCGCCATGTATGTCTGAACCTTGTGAGCGGAATATCTTGAAAAATAAGCGAAGTACCAACTTCTAATCTGGTGGGTGGGTGTATCTAGGCACAAGGAAGAACGCTATTGAAAATTGGGTCGCCACGTCAATATCCAAGATGGCCACCACCATATATATGTCTGAACCTTGTGAGCGAAATATCTTGAAAAATAAGCGAAGTACCAACTTCTAATCTGGTGTGTGGTGTATCTAGTCATAAGGAAGAACACTATTGAAAATTGGGTCGCCACGTCAATATCCAAGATGGCCGCCACCATATATATGTCTGAACCTTGTGAGCGAAATATCTTGAAAAATAAGCGAAGTACCAACTTCTAATCTGGTGTGTGGGTGTATCTAGTCATAAGGAAGAATGCTCTTGAAAAGTGGGTCGCCACGTCAAAATATAAAATGGCCGCCACCATATATATGTGAACCTTGTGAGCGAAATATCTTGAAAAATAAACGAATTACTAACTTCTAATCTGGTGTGTGGGTGTATCTACGCATAAGGAAGAACGCTATTGAAAATTGCGTCGCCACGTCAAAATCAAAGATGGCCGCCGCCATGTATGTCTGAACCATGTGAGCGAAATATCTTGAAAAATAAACGAACTACTTACTTCTCATCTGGTGTGTGGGTGTATCTAGGCATAAGGAAGAACGCTATTTAAAATTGTGTCGCCACGTCAAAATCCAAGATGGCCGCCACCATGTATGTCAACCTTGTGAGCGAAATATCATATCATTGCATGTTTTCTGCATCTTCCACTTTGTCAACTCACATCTCTTCCCCGACGGGGGGCCTAGGCGTAACGCTTGTTCAACATATTTCAACATACAGCTATTTGATCTTCATTTCAACAATATTGATAGATAAAGGCGATATAATATAACAAATATCATGAAACATTTACATTTTGTAGTCCATTGTATAATTTAAATAAACATAAATGCAAATTTCGCATGTGGAAAAAGTAAGTACACCCCATGAAATGTTTTTTATCTTTTTAACATATGTGGACATATCAATATTTGATCTCCATTTAAACAGTATCTATCGATAAAGGTGATCTAATTGAACAAAAAATAATGAAGAATTGACTTTGCAATAATTTATTCAACAAAAAATTAACAGATGCCATTTCCTTCTGTGGAA
Source organism: Myxine glutinosa (assembly GCF_964187855.1). Classification (NCBI taxonomy): domain Eukaryota; kingdom Metazoa; phylum Chordata; class Myxini; order Myxiniformes; family Myxinidae; genus Myxine; species Myxine glutinosa. The sequence continues at coordinate 104,993,162 of NC_136269.1, read as the reverse complement.
AAAGTAAGTACACCCTTGGCTCTAATAGGTGGTATTGCCCCCTTTGGCAGAAACAACCTCAAGTAGGCGTTTCTTATAACTGTCTACCAGTCTCTGACCGACTGGGAGAAATTTTTGCCCACTCCTCCATGCAGAATTCTTTCAGCTGTGTGATGTTTGAGGGGTTTCTTGCATGCACAGCTCGTTTCAAATCCCCCCACAACATCTCGTTGGGATTTAGATCCGGGCTTTGACTTGGCCATTCCAGAACCCTCCATTTCTTTCTTTTCAGCCATTCCTTGGTGGATTTACTGGTATGTTTAGGGTCATTGTCATGTTGCAAGGTCCACTTTCGGTTGAGCTTCAACTTTCCGACAGATGGCCTCACATTATCCTCAAGCACCCTCTGGTACAATGAAGAATTCATAGTGGATTCAATGCTGGTGAGCTGCCCAGGCCCTGATGCAGCAAAGCTGCCCCAAACCATAATATTTCCACCACCATGCTTTACAGTTGGTATCAGGTTCTTGTGGTCAAATGCTGACTTTGGTTTTCGCCAAACATGTCTTCTGGTACTGTGGCCAAATAGCTCTACCTTTGACTCATCTGTCCAGAGCACATTGTTCCAGAAGTGCTGGTCTTTGCCTCGGTGTTCATTGGCAAACTTTAGTCTTGCCCTGATGTTCTTTCTGGACAGCAAAGGTTTCCTCCTGGCACACCTCCCATGTAGATCAAATTTGTGCAGCCTCTTTCTAATGGTAGACTCGTGCACTTTGACATCACTCAACAGTGGCAAGGGCTACCTGTAGGTCCCGTGATGACATTCTGGGGTTCTTAGAGACTTCTTTCAGCATCTTGCGGTCTGCTCTCGGGCTGAACTTGCTCGGGTGGCCTGGCCTGAACAAGTTGGCAGTTGTTTGGAATCTTCTCCACTTGTAGATGATCTTCCGGAAAGTCGAATGATTGATTTCACATTGTTTGGAGATCTTTTTGAATCCCTTCCCAGACTCGTAGGCATCTATAACCTTCTTTCTGAAGGCCTCAGAGAGCTCTTTTGATCTCGGCATGGTGACGCCGCACACTTCAACAACAAAGAGCAAACCAAACTGAATGTCTGAGGTTTCAATAAGACAGGTTTCTCCAAGATTCTCTCTAACGATTCTCTGCCTGTAAAACACCGGGATGAGAGTTTATAGCTGGGCCGAGATTCAAACCCAGGCTAGACAGCTTAGAGACAAGTGTGCATACCTCTTGGCCTCCCTGCCAGTTCTGATTTAAAACTGTCGTGTTTCTTTTAAGTCAAAGGTCCTCACCACATACAAGGCACACCTGAGCTCCTCACCACATACAAGGCTTTCATCCGCAGCTCAATGGAATACTGTTCTCCCCTATGGGCTGGTGCTCCTGCCTCACACCTGGCTCGGCTTCACGCTGTTGAATCCAAAGCTTTCAGAATCATTGGAATCTCCCGCGATGAAGCTATCTCTGAGGGCCTTTCACTCACTCACCGCAGGCAGGTGGGTGGTCTTTCTGTCTTCTACCGACTCCTCTCCGGCCTTGCTCCCCCAGCTCTCTCTCTGCTCTGTCCCCCAAATATTCCTACAGGTCGCACAAGATCTGCCAGCCACCCTCTGATGGTTAAACTGCCGAAATCTCGGCTCTCTGCTCACCTTCACTCCTTCATTCCTCTTTTCTCCCACCTCTGGAACAAACTCCCACACTCACTTCAATCACACTCCTCCCTCCAGGTCTTTAAAACAGCTGTTCACTACCATCTCTTATCTTCCCCCATCCAAAACCTTGATCTTTTCTACCCCCACTAATTCACCCCAGATCCACCTTGTTTGAAATTCCAACTTCTTTCCTGGAAGTCCTGGCAGTGTCCATATGTTTTATACCTCTCCCACCCACCCCCTCTTCCCGTGCCCCCCCCCCCTTCCCATGCCTCCCCCCCAAAGCCCTCTCCCTCCCACAGTTCTCTCGATGTCTCCATGTCTCTCGGTCCCTGCTCTCAAATGTTGTGTTTGTGTCCTTCCTCCTCTCTCCCCATCTTGTCTACCCCTCCCGATGTTATTTGTTTTATGTGTCTGTTTGTCTTTCTGTGTGATTAATGTTCGCTCTTTCACGAGCCTCGATCTTGTATACAAAAAAAAAAAAAAAAAAAAAAAGGTGTTTGTAAATGGATGCATCACTTTCAGTTGGACCATCTGCATGCAACTCCAAATGCTGTACATTACCAGACGATCTGCTTGCTGTTCAAAAAATCCATGATGTGCCAATCAAAACCGCTTCCCAGGCAACCAACCACTTTGGCTTTTTATGAGCTCGGCCAAAATGCCATCGTGAACAATCGACGTCCTATGTCATATCTTGGTAGGTTCCAGCACATTATTACCGGCTGCTCGTTGGATGATTGTGAGAAAGGAGCCAGAGCATATGTCGTGTTGTTTGTTTGTTTGCAAATTAATTGCAGTTGAATTGCCCAACAGCAATCATTCGGCCTAAATGAATGTGCAAATTGTATCGCGTGCATACTTTATCACAGAAGCTTCAATTCCATCAAAATTTGATCGTAGATGAGAAGGAAACCAGTTTGTTTGCAAGTTTTCTTTGGAATTTTGTCGGGCAAAGAGGAGAAATGTTTGCTCGAAGTTTCCAGTTTTGCAATAATGCGCCTTCGGCCCTGCTTTGTCCTTTTTCGGGGTTTTCTGTCTTTTTTTCTTTCTTTCTATTGTCCAGGTATGTATGGAAGTGAAAACGAAAATTAAAAAGGTTAGAAGACGAAGCTGTACAGAAAGCAATAAACCTTATGGTAGAAGGAAAAAAGCTGAGTGAATGTCTGAAAAACAACTATATCAAGGATGAGTTTCATTTCTGGCATTCATCCAGCCATTGGTTTTTATGAATGCCCAACAAATTAACACCTTAACCGTTAAAATATTCTTCAATATTTATATATTTTTACTTCGAGTTACTCCATCGATGTATGATACTCTTGACATACTTAACATAACCAGAGCTGGCAGACATTTACTCCAGCTCAACGACTTTCCGATGTATACCGCATGAGAAACACGAAAGTGACGGTTTACAGCTGGGTTGAGATTTGAACCCAGGCAAGACAGTTCAAGGACGAGTGTGCATCCCCCGAAGCTCTCCTGCCAACCTCCTCCTCCAACCCCCTCCCCCCAAAGTTACTCCAGGAAACTTTAATTGTAGTAAGAATGCAATTCCAGTAGTGTGTGAAAGTTACTGATTGGTGTGCTTGCACTCTGCCACTGAAGCTGGACAGGGATTTTGTTTTCACCCATGGCTGTTTGTCTGTCTGTATGGGAGCAGAATATTAGGACTGGTGTTGGCCTCACGGTTAAGGTGGCTCCTTAAGATCTTAGGGTCTTGAGTTTGAGCCCTATCGCATCGTCAAACTAGAAAGAGCAATCAAAGACTGCAGACCCTCGCCAGAACATGCGTTCAGTGTTTTTTAAAGGCTTTTGTGTTCAAACGAATATGGCGGCCAAACCCCGTCACCGATAAAGTCATCGTTTTTTTTTTACTCCACAAATTTATCCCTAGATGATGCTCATGAAATTTCATCTTTATCGGATGAAGTTTTGTACTTGTCGAATTATGATGTCATAATGGAGGCACCTATGACATCATTACCATATGTTATTCCACATGGAGAGTTCAATTACAATGAGCCATGTCTCAATTTTTTCTATGCAGTGCTTTCAGAGATGGGGAGGTGCAAATTGTTTCGGTTTTTCCAAGATGGCGGCCGAACCATGTGACCTATGACATCATCATTACCATATGTTATTCCACATGGAGAGTTCAATTACAATGAGCCATGTCTCAATTTTTTCTATTCAGCACTTTCGCAGATATAGAGGTGCAAAGCTTTTCGGTTTTTCCAAGATGGCGGCCGAACCACGTGACTGATGACGTCATCAATTGGGCACAGTCTATTCCAGGGCAAGACATATGTGTGCAAAGTTTGGCGATTCTACGTGCAGCGGTGTGGACGTAGTGCTGCAAACAGACAAACGGACAGACAAACAGATGAAAAATCGGTCAGAGACCGAGGACTTGCCGGAATTTACTTTTTTATCGGCCATTTAGGACAAATATGGCGGCCGAACCACGTGACCGATGACGTCATCACTAACATATTTTATTCCCCATGGAGAGTTCTTTACAATGAGCCATGTCTCATTTTTTTTCTATTCAGCACTTGTGGAGATAGAGGTGCTAAGTTTTTCGGTTTTTCCAAGATGGCGGCCGAACCACGTGACCGATGACGTCATCATTAACATATTTTATTCCCCATGGAGAGTTCTTTACAATGAGCCATGTCTCAATTTTTTCTATTCAGCACTTTTGGAGATATGGAGGTGCTAAGTTTTTCGGTTTTTCCAAGATGGCGGCTGAACCACGTGACCTATGACAATCATTAACATATTTTATTCCCCATGGAGAGTTCTTTACAATGAGCCATGTCTCATTTTTTTCTATTCAGCCCTTTCGGAGATATGGAGGCGCAAATTTTTTCGGTTTTACCAAGATGGCGGCCGAACCACGTGACTGATGACGTCATCATTGACATATTTTATTCCCCATGGAGAGTTCTTTACAATGA
>NC_136269.1:104958544-104983544 GCF_964187855.1 Myxine glutinosa | reverse complement strand
CCTGGAAGACAGAACGGTGAGGAATTTGAATTGTGCACTTGCTTTTGATTGCATAAATACAAATAGGTCATCATCCTTGTCGTATTGGCCTAGTTTGTGCCCAAAGGGATGGGAGAAGCTATTGTAATAGGCCTGCAGGTGCGTGTGCAGAAAGTCTGGGTTCTGCGCAGTCGCAACTGAGTGCGAGTCCTGGTGTAGAAAAGCTCCCTTAAGTCTGAGGAGCGACCCAGCGGTAAAAGCTTTGGACACCATGCACAAAGACAACCCCGACCAGGGTACCCAAGTTGCACCCAGTCGGCATCTGCAGGAGAAGGAAAGGCCACAAGAAAACCTCTGTACCTCTATTTCTGTCTCATTCTTTCATTGTCTTGTCTTAAGTTTGATGAAGATAGGTGAACAGTTCATCGTTGTCTCATTGTCCCTATTGAGTTGTTTTTTTTTGTTCCTCTCTACAATTAATGATTTATTGTTGTTCCCCATCGTTTTTATGTTACCTGAAAACCTGCTCAGCTCCTTTTGCACATCCTATGCTCATCTGGTTTATTGACTTCCTCTATTCTCGTAGCTAATTCAATGCGTGGCTCTCGACTGTATCCTTTACCTACAAAGTCTTCATCCGCAGCTTGTTTGGAATACTGTTCTCCCCACTTGGGAGACTGTCAGCCTGCCTCACAACTTGCTCAGCTTGATGCTTTGGAGGCCAAGGCCTTCAAAATCATTGGAATCTTCTCTGCGAACTCAGCGAGTTGTGCTTTCGAGTCGAATAATTGTTAAGCTGGGTTTTTGCTGTCACCTGAGAAAATAATTTGGATATTTTCCTGTCACATTAAATTAAGTAATTGTCCTTGAAATCTTTTTTTTTTTAAATTAAAATCACACAGTCCTTGAAACTCTTTGAAATTCCTGGAAAAATGAAAAGGCATTTTCCAGGACTGGAAAGTCCTTTAAAAAAAATAATAAACGACCACATCCTTGCAACCCCTAGAAAATCGAGAAATTGCACAAATATAAATAATTTGCCAGGCTTCAGGTTGGAATTGTTAATTCCGCTAGCCTCTTTGAGAGAGCGCTACCAATTATAACCTCCTCAAGGGATTTACCATTAAAGCCGCACCAAAATGGTTTCTGCAGTGACGGGTTACCACACTAAACGTGCTCTTATGGACTAGTTTATTATAAGAAGGCACAGGACGACGAAAACGGAGAGTCCCGGCACAAATGATAGACGGAGACGAAAATGAGCAAATAAATAAATGAAGCACACTCGCGATCCGATATAATGAAAATACACAGTTCAGGATATAAAATCTAATCAAAATGATACTGAGCAAAGTAAAATCTGAGCACACAATAAAGGGTGCCCTGGATGACCGGTACAAGGGTTCGAAAAGCACAACCACAAACATGTCTTCAGCCCACAGCTGTGGCACCCAGTGGAGAGATAGTGGATAAAGCAAAGCAGCTTGAAGTTTCAGGGCTGCCATGGATATTAGCGTGCCATACGTGGTGGAGTGTAGAACATGTGACTGAATAATCTTAAGACATGACGTCAGGTCGTGCATACATTATGCAAGTGCTTCCTGAAAAGTCCCAATTAAAATTTGCACAAATATAAATAATCTGCCACGTCCAGTGGTCTCGAAGAGAACATTATGCCGGTCTCGAAGAGAACATAAGAGACCTGTTACAAATCTTAACCTCCCCCAGGAATTTACCATAGATGAGCTCGAGACTACCGGAAGTAAGCTGTAACACGTGCCCTTTTGTGGTTTGTTTTCAACGTATGCAATCACGTGACTGTTGGCGCGAAGGGTGCACTAACCGGAAGTTACGTAGTTCCGCGGGCGCCTATTAAAGCCACATCAAAATTGTTTCTCAGTTCAGGCCTGATGCGAATTATTCCTGAGTTAATCCTCTGTAATGTTATTCTATTTTCTGCCTCTAATTATGTTGGTGGCCTCTGACTGTTTATCCATTTGAACCAAAAACAGTTTCCACTTTATATTACACAAATAATTGTAAATCCTCGGGGCTGGTGGTAACTGAGACACGCATCATGTACAGTACTGTATGCAGCATGTACAGTATCTGGACTTTGCTGAAAAGTTTCATATAACTCTCCTTGCTTGTCTGGGAGTCTTTCATTCAAAGAGAGCACACAACAGTTTCCACAATGCCGAATTTATCGTACAGCCAAATGTTTAGCAGCGTCAAGAAACAGCCATAACGTAAAGACGTCATTAGGAAACGTTTAACAGCGTCGTGCAACAGCCGTAACAATAAAGTAAATATGTCATGACTCATGAGGAAACGTGACGAATAGGATCTTTGTTGGCATTTGCAGGACCAATACAAATGTGGGATTAATTAAATGATAAATATATTAACCAATGAAAATAAACAATGAAAAGTTAAATGGTGGGTCGAAAAAAACCCAAGAGGAATATAGAGGACATAAAGGCATGTGGTTTCATATCGGAGGACAAAGCATGTCTTTCAATCCTGACAAATCTCACACTCTTACTATGTCTCTCCGAAAAGATCGACTGGACAACCCTCCCATCTACTTTCTCAACAATCCTCTCCAAGAAGTTCTGTCGCTCAAGATTTTGGGTCTCACTATCTGCCATGATCTTTCTTGGGAAAACCACATTTCCAAGCTGGCCTCCAAAGCCAGTCGCCGACTGGGCATCCTCCGTCGTGCGAAGTCCTTCCTCGGCACACCTGAGCTCCTCACCACATACAAGGCTTTCATCTGCAGCTCAATGGAATACTGTTCTCCCCTATGGGCCGGTGCTCCTGCCTCACACCTAGCTCGGCTTCACGCTGTTGAAACCAAAGCTTTCAGAATTATTGGAATCTCCCGCGATGAAGCTATCTCTGAGGGCCTTTCACTCACTCACCGCAGGCAGGTAGGTGGTCTTTCTGTCTTCTACCGACTCCTCTCCGGCCTTGCACCCCCAGCTCTCTCTGTGCTCTGTCCCCCAAATATTCCTACAGGTCGCACAAGATCTGCCAGCAACCCTCTGATGGTTAAACTGCCGAAATCTCGGCTCTCTGCTCACCTTCACTCTTTCATTCCTCTTTTCTCCCGCCTCTGGAACAAACTCCCTCACTCCCTTCAATCCCACTCCTCCCTCCAGGTCTTTAAAACAGCTGTTCACCACCATCTCTTATCTTCCCCCATCCAAAACCTTGATCTTTTCTACCCCCGCTAATTCACCCCAGATCCACCTTGTTTGAAATTCCAACTTCTTTCCTGGAAGTCCTGGCAGTGCCCATATGTTTTATACCTCTCCCACCGCCCCCTTCCCATGCCCCCCCCCCCCCCCAAAGCCCTCGCCCTCTCTCAGATCTCTCGATGTCTCCATGTCTCTCGGTCCCTGCTCTCAAATGTTGTGTTTGTGTCCTTCCCCCTCTCTCCCCATCTTGTCTACCGCTCCCGATGTTATATGTTTTATGTGTCGGTTTGTCTTTCTGTGTGATTAATGTTCGCTCTTTCACGAGCCTCGATCTTGTATACAAAAAAAAAAAAAAAAAAAGCAGCGGAACAAAGGAGCGGACAGGATTGTCCTCTATAGAACTGGACGAATGGCCACCCTATTGATGCATGAGTTTATAGGTGAGAGGAATGGAAAACAAGGCTTTACTGTAGTCCGAATATCCACCTCATATGTGGAGAGCATACATTTGTTGACTTCAAATTTTTATGAAAATGAGGATAATTATTTATTGCAGTTTACTTCATGTAAGCAATCAATGTGACAGAAGCTGGTGATTAATGATGCAAAAGGTACAACGTGGAATAACCATTCTGTGGTATAACATAACGTACTAAAAAACGGCACTCTGTAGAGAGCATACGTCTGCCAGGTTGAACAGTTTACGTTTTGTATCCCACTGATGGATCATATCTGGATCCGGATCTGAACCAAAATCGAATCGGCTTATTCTTGTCACTTACCCAACTCATCCACCAAGTTTTGTCACAGGTCATCCATAACTTTTTGAAATGTCATGCCATTATTGGTGTTGGCCCCCTATCGCTCATTGGTGAAGAATCACTTTAAAATTAAAAATTTCTCGTATCCGGATCCGGATCTTCACTACAATCGAATCGATTCGTCCTTGTCACACAACCAACCTGTCAACCAATTTTCGGCCGAATCTGTCCATAACATTTTGAGGTATCGGTTTTAGCCCTATCACTCAATGGTGAAAACTCACTTTTAAAATTCCCTGATCTGGATCTAGATTCGAATCTTCACCAAAACTGAATCAATTCTTCCTTGAAACACACCCAACCTGTCCACCAAATTTCGTACGAATCCGTCACAACTTTTTGAGATATCCTGTTCACAGACAAACAGACAGGGGTGAAAATTTAACCTCTGTCCACCTTCGGTGGGGGAAGTAATGAAGCATGATGGAGAATCTCAGCTCCTTTTATACATACATTATCGGATGAAAGGAATGGAAATAAACTTTGCACAATCAAGTAGCTAATTCATCACTATCATTTCCTGCGTAGGACATTCTTGTATTGTAATGCGAGCTATGCTGCGGCCAGCTGTACCTGTCAACGCAGTTTAGATAGAGGCCATTGATTTACATATGCTTGCTTCCAGCTCTTCCACGAGCTTCGATTATGTAAAAATAAATAAATTAATCTGCAAACTTATCAGAGTTTCCGAGCCGATGTGGGACCTCACAAATTTTTCCAAAATTACCGAGCTGGATCCGAACCTAATTTTTGCTTCCGAGTCCAAACATTCGTGAAATTACTTTTATTTATTTATTGTTATTATTTTATTTTTTTCTCAGTGAAAATGTTATTCAGCAACGTTTGTCGACAAAACTGCTTACTTTACCAACTTGTTATGAGTTCAGTTTTTCCATGTCCAATATGGTGCCAAATGATTGGTCATTGTTGCCAGTTTGTGAATCAGACTGTAAGAGTCACTGCCATGGCATCTCATTATAGTTTGTCACCTCGTGCTTTCCCATCTGCATCCTTAATCTTCCAATCATGTTCCCACAGATCAGGTTGCAGCTCTGGGATACAGCAGGACAGGAGCGGTTTCGTAGCCTCATCCCCAGTTACATCCGTGACTCTGCTGCAGCTGTGGTTGTATACGACATCACAAGTATGTTCTAGGTCCCTGGTACACACCAGATTCTCTCTACCTTAGTGGCTGTTCGAATATTTTAGTGTGTAAAGGAATTCTTCAGATCTCTTTCTGTCTCTTGTGTGTCTCTCTCTCTCTCTCTCTTTCTCTTTCTCTCTCTCTCTTTCTCTTTCTCTTTCTCTTTCTCTTTCTCTCTTTCTCTTTCTCTTTTTCTCTTTCCTCTCTTTCTCTTTCTCTTTGTCTTTCTCTTTCTCTTTCTCTCTTTCTCTCTTTCTCTTTCTCTCTTTCTCTTCTCCATCTCTTTCTCTTTCTCTCTTTCTCTTCTTATCATTTGCTCTTCTTATGCCTTGTATTCCATTTTACACTCTAACTCTCCCTTTTCCTCTCCTTTTGTTCATCTCCTGATTTTCATCTTTCTTGTTTCTGCGTTTAATCGCTTCTCTGTCCCTCTTTCTTCTACCGATTGAAACATCGCACGTTGTTTTGTTTTTGTTTTTTCCTCCTCTTCTCTGTGCTTGAATCTCCTTGAATGACCTCGTAGATTCATGTCTAGTTGTCGGTTGTAGCAGACGAGGAGTGCTTTCACCCTGTTAGCCAAGTCTGTGTCTCATCCATGGAAGTTGGTTGTGCTTGATGACATTACAAGTCAGTTCAGCCACAGTCATCTGTGGTTGGTCGACTTTTGCTACCACCCCCACTCCCTCCCCTTCCGTTTATTTTTCATTTTTATCTTTACGTTATTGGCATGACACTGAATTATCATTAGGAGGGAATATGCAAGTTGTCAAACTAACTTTTTATGCCTCTGCCGACGAAGTTGCCGGAGGCATTATGTTTTCAGGTTGTCCGTCCGTCCGTGATAGGTTTTTCTTACCGTGATAACTTGAGAACGGCTAAAGGGATCTAATTCAAACTTGGTACAGATATGTATAATGATGTAAGAATTAAGTGATTAGATTTTGGGGTCCCGAGGTCAAAGGCAAAAGGTCAGAGGTCATGTCAGGTAAATATGTGATACCTTGTAAACAGCTGGAGGGATTTAAATTAAAACTTGGTACAGGTATGTATAATGATGTAAACATGAACTGATTAAATTTTGGGGTCAAGAGGTCAAAGGTCAGAGGTCAGGTCAGGTAAAATGTGATAACTTGAGAACAGCTGAATGGATTTGAATCAAGCTTGGTACAAGTATTATAATGATGTAATAATGTGGGCGTTGGCATATCGGTCGATGTCGTGATGACGAAGAGTGTCGTTCTAGTTTTCTTTTCTTCACCTGCATCAACCATAATGCAAAAGCACAACAACACCTTTTCTATTTGTACATCTCATGCAGCTTGTTTGTTATGACAGATAAATTGGAGATGGCCGTGTTCTATCAGGAATATGGCATGACAGGTTATCCTTCATACAAGAATGGTTTATCCACAAGCTGTTACTGATGTTCTGGGTACTCTTCTTTGTTTCTTCCTCTCTCATTCTCACACTCTGATTCTTTCCAGATGTTAACTCCTTTCAGCAAACGTCCAAGTGGATTGATGATGTTAGGACAGAACGAGGTGGCGATGTCATCATTATGCTTGTGGGGAACAAGACAGACTTGGGGGATAAAAGGTATTTTTGGTTTCTATGGCAAGCTGCTGGTGTTTCTGGTATGCTTTATGTTCAGCCATTTATGTTTTACAACACAGAAGAAACTGTATTTCGAGGTTCTACATTTAATAGCATTATGATGCTCCATTATGGAGTACACTATAATGTACAGTTGATTTGGCGTGTGGATATCTATACGGGTAAAACCCATAACCATATTGCCATCAAATGCATGTTAGTCAAAGGTGTGTAGAGGGAAATGAGCATGTTTACTTAATTTCGCTCATGTGCATGTGTTTGGTCCAATGTTACCACCCTGACTGAGACTGCTATGGTTTTTCCAGTCGTTACTGACACTATAGATTCTGTTTAGTCAGTGAATGCAAGTTGCAGCTTGAAAGAGTGTTGTACAGAGCCCAGTGTTGTGTGTGCATGGCTACTTGCCCTACTGCCATGAATACCACCCTTTGTTGGTTAAGTTGAACTCACAAAGGGTCCAGTGGAAAAGTAACAATAACTATATATATATATATATATAAACATATACATGAACCAATAAATATATTGTTACAGACGTGGCTTGGATGTTATTTACTGAGCGGTTTTATGGTATGACCACGTCTGCACAAGTTACCCGATTGTGCCCGAACGTTGACTAATCGCGCTATGCTAGACCAATGAAGGAAAAAGAAGACACACGGCTGGAATTAATACGACACGACACCAGGGATACGGTTCTCAAAGGTTGTTATTACAATAATGCGGAAGGTTTAGATTACAGGGACAAGAGGGAAACATAGGAAGGTGGGCACTTAAACACACTTATATTAACCCCAACGGACGACAGATAAACGGGACAAGGCTCACTCACACGGGGTTTGATGGCAAAGAAAGCGGGTAGCGATCGCTCCAGGTGCACCTGGGCTCAGGGCAGGATCACGTACGGTCCAGTTTAAGAGATGCGGTGGAGGTATTGCAGCGCTCGAGGGGTGGCGACTTCTCTCTCCAGGCTGGGGGCGCATCTCACGTCACATCCGGCGCGGGGCCGCGTATATCCGGCGGGGAGTGACACGCCCTCGGCTCGTTAGCTCCGCCTCGTGGAATCGGCACGTTGCTTCTCATTGGGTGCGTGGGGGGGTTACTGGCTCCGCCCCTGACGAGGAGCTGACAGCCAGCCCCTTCGGGGTAACGCCGTGGAGCGTATGGTCATGGCGGGTAACCGAGCCGGTGTGAGGACGCACACTCCCCGCCCCTCTGTTGTTGTAGTCGTAGTTGTAGTTGTAATTGTTGTTGTAGTTGTTGTTATTGTTGTTGTTTGGGGAAGAAGATGGGAGGAGGTATGGGAAAGGTCCTAAACTCACTACTGATGCCATATAATCACATTCTGGTGCAACGAAGAGTCATAATTAATGGAAACGAGGCCTTAACTGACATAGATTAAGAATAACTAGGAAGATGTCCGAAAGTTGGCTACGTGTGGTGCGGTGGACCTGGGCACGACATTCAATGGGGGAATAAGGGGAAGGTCGGCTCTACTGATTGTTATTTACATGCAATGGGACTAGGGAATGGGGGATTGGGGGAAGTTGGGGAGTATTGGAGAAAATAGGGGAATATTTACAAGCGGATATGGAGGCCAAATTCCATATTCGCAACATTGCACCCTTCTCTACCCTCGGGGCGTCCCGACCCGATAAATTTTTACCTACTTTAGTGTGGCACGCAATGTAGTTCCCTCTACTATTAACTCTACCCTGAGTGCGACAGTTTTACAGATATTCACAAATGAGTAAATATGTCCCCCTGCGACGTTGCACCCTTCTCCTCACAGAAACACACCCACAGGATAACCGAATCCGGAAAGAATTCGCAAACTACACATACAGCCGGTAGGGAGCATTATTTACACGACTACGCTGCTATTTACACTACGATCCAGGACCTGTTTTTGGAGGAACACATGCAGATGTTATGCATAGAGAGAGCGCGCTTGCCAACATCGATACACCAACCCACGAGTGCTCTGTGGCCGACGGCCTTTAATAACGTGCAGAGCACCCTTCCCGAGCATCAACAGCACCACCCCACCACCAATCGGTGCAGTCACCATTGTTCATTGGTATAAAAATAAATTCGACAACCCCTAACCCTGCAGGTGTCTCTTGCTCTTCTTGTGGTGCACTTGGTGTTAATTAACAGTGGTTCACCTTTATGGCATAGGTGCCACGTTGACCCATAGGTCCATCCCCGGGTGGTGCTTGGCCGCAAACGAACTGCGGTCCATTGTGGGTGGCCACAAACATTGCGGTCCATATGGTGTATCGATCCCGGCAGCAAACAGCGAAAGTGCAGGCCCACAACTGCGCAGCCAGCACCTCTCTCTCCTCTCTCTCTACCCCAAAGCCAGATCCTCGGAGGTGGGAGACAAAAGAAGAAACAAGTGAGTAAGGTGGTAAGGGCGCAAAAGTGCACGCAATGTAAGGTGATGCACACTGGGGGCACATGGGAACCAGGTGAGACAGGTACGTTCCTATCGTACGCCCCCCCCCACCAGGTAACCTACATGGCCCCTCCCTTACCCCTTACTGCATCCACAAAACACAACACTACCCATAAACATCTACTTTACAAATCGACAAACATCCCTACTGTCTTCCCCGTTCCTCCCATAAACCAAATTCGTCTTCTCTCCCTCCTAACCAATCAAATTTGCCATTTTCAACTCTCATCAAAATTTGCCATCTCCAACTGCACATCAAAATTTGCCATCACCAATTCATCATCAGTCCCTCCTAAGGAGGGAGAGATGGAATCACCCCAATGTCTCATCCACGTCGTGATGCGTCTCACAAATCCACAGCAATCTCATTTCCGCAACACAAACAAAGAAAACACAGGTGTGGAGTCATCATCATCACCTCAGGTAAGTGGCTGCGTATGGTGCGACAGGTTCTTCAATCCTAACTATTTCCTAAATGACTTTAACAACTTTACACTACCCGGGGTCTTTCTCCGGCCAAACCATTGGCCCTCTTACTCTATGGGTTCTAAAAACCAATTCCCATTGGCCAACCTGTGGTGCTTTTCAATTTGGGGTCTCACTCCCCCGATTCATCTCCCGGTGCCCTCGCACAATTTCTGGGCTGCGGCGTGTACCTCTCCCAGTGGGTCTACCCACCTGCACACCTCCACCACTGCAGTTGCCTCCGAGCTTACCTGCTCCTTACCCTAACCTAACTACCTGGGGAAGGCCCTCTGGCTCTCTCCCCACTCCGTGCCCTCTCTGGCACTGGGCTGCCCGATCCACACCCGGGATCCTCAGGCACCCACTCACAACTACCGGCTCCCAGAGCCCACCTGCGGCCTCACCTGGCCGACATCCTCACAGTGGTGGAGTGCCCAACCAACTACACACACTAACAGGCTACACGCCCAGCCATTTCCACAACACTAATGCACCCATTCACAACACCATTCTGCAACCGCACCACAAATGCCAATATCCAACCACAATTTACCTGCACCCTCTACCTAACACTTACACTACCCGCCCCGGGTACTCGTGAAAGGGGTCCACTCTTCCCCCATCCACACCTTCGCACCATGCACACCACTCCGTACCACTCACTCCAACTCTCTCCACACACCTGTACCTGCACACCTGTGCTCTCACACCTGGTGCCACCTGCACCCTTCTCTCCCCAAGCGCATTCGCGCTGATCCACACACTCACTACTCATACACTGCTCCACACACCTGTCCAGTTGCACACCTGTGCAATCACACCTGTTCAATTCTCACACACACAGCATCATCTCAGCTAACTACTCCCTTCTGAAACTTGCGCTTCCCAGTCGTCCCTTTAAACTATTGCGCTCCCACGTCATTATCATCCATACTAATCTACCTGCGTCCCCACTACAGGTATCAGTCACTAACTAAACTTAACGTTACCTAATGTCATCTTCTCTAGATCCCTACACACAATATCCTAACCCACCCGGGCTAGTTTTCACTGCCATACACCCCATAAGCTATTGCTCCTTTGCCCCCCATATGGGAAGGATGGTGGATTTGCCATCCCCCCACATCGGGGGTCTCTCACTACCAATTTTGCACATCAAATTTCAACAAATTAAAAATTTGCCAATCACTGCCCATCATCTGCCAATCACTACTGCCAATCCCTTGCCAATCATCAAATTTTGTTTTTCTCTAATTTTGGGTCCAAAACACTAACCTCATCACCCAGTCTACTCACTAATACCTCTCGGTGCGCCAATCCCTGTCCAAAGCCCGGTTTCGTAAAGCCAAGCAATGGATGCTGGTTGTTTTGTGCCAGCGGCTGGATGCGTCCGGCACTCGGTGCAGGGAAGGAGGTTTACCCGGCCCGAGATCCCACGCACCTTCTCGGCACGGAGCCATCCAATGTCCCGCTCTCGACCTGCCGGCACGTCTCACCAAAAAGTGGTCGCCATGACGACCCTTTCTATCCAGCTGCCCGCTCCGCCTAGTGGAGCACGGACGCGGCCGTTCAAAGCGAGGCCCGGCACGCACCGAGGGCCTGCTTCGGCTAAAAGTCGCTCTAACCTCTAACCCGTGTAACGTCGATGCTTCACCTGGACGCTTACACCCCGCAGCCCGTTCCTTGCTCACACATCCAGCTGTGCCCATGCTCCTCGTACCTTTCCTTACACACCCAGGTACACTCATTCCACTCACAGCCTTGGTCACACACCTGACCACCGAACACCTTGGCACACATTCGTTGCTCGCACACCTCACCAAAACACCTCTTCGCGCCCCCTCCTCAGTCACCTCCTCTGTGACAATCACAGGTGTGCTCTCATTCGCACACCCAACCACGTGCCTCACCACCAACTCCAGCGTGCATTCCCACTCACGCTCTACCATTCCAGGTGTGCATCCTTCCATCCCAGGTGTACATCCTCGCTCACCTGTCACAACTAACTCACGCTCCATGTCACTCTCACTACTTTCACCTCCACTCGTGACAACGCACTCACCCTTACTCTTGACAGCACACTCTTTCCCCATGCACCTGTCCGTCACACACCTTTCTCGCGCACACTCTCCCGTTACACCCTCTGTAACACTCACCACAGGTGGACACTCTTCCTTACTTCTGACAGCGCACTCTTTCCTCATGCACCTGTCCGTCACACACCTTTCTCGCGCACACTCCTGCGCACACTCTCCCGTCACACCCTCTGTAACACTTACCACACCGCGCTTCCATGTGCTCCCTCGCACACGCGCTACGACCGACTCACTCTCGCCAGCACACTCACTCCTTGGCACGCACTTTTTCCTCACACACCCCAGAGTCGGATTTTCTCGCACACCTCCTTTTTCGCACACCAGACCTGTCGCACACTTCACCAACGGCCTCTCACGAACACCCGGGTCCATCTCGACCCCCAAGCTCCTTAAATCCCCTGGCGCATCATACGCACGACCATATTGGTCACCACTTACACCGGGTCCTCTTTCTCTTCGCTTCTCCTCCATCACCTGCGAATCCCTCATCCGGTTAATGAGCACATCATCACGATCCGAACACAGACTTTGGACCAATTCTTTTACTTCCTCCTTTATCTCTTTCTTATCCTCTCTCCGTCGCTTCTTAATTTCGCTCACCCCTTCTTCCACTTCTTCTAATTTTTGCTTCATCCCCTTCATCTCTTCGTGCGCCCCTTTAAGTTCTTCCTCTAACTCCACTTTATTTTTTTCTATGTGCTCCCGCACCTCCCGCTCTTTAACCTCCATTACCTCTACCACCTTGTCCATTTTCCTCGTCAGGTCCTCATGTACCGTCTGACACTCTTTTTTAATTACCCCTACGTCCTTTTTCATCTCCTTCTGTGTCGATTTTAAACCCTCTATTACCGCTGTGTTCTTCTTTACCTGGTCCCCCAACTCCTTTTGTCCCACTGTCAGTTGTTCTACTCCCAGCGTCAACTCCTCTATACCACCTTGCAATTTTACAGTCCCCTTTCTCACCTCCTTCTCCATGCGCTCCTTACAGTGCCTCACCTCCTCGCGCACTCCTCCGACCTCCTCACTCACTCCTCTTCTGATCTCCTCTCCCATCACTTGCATCTCCTGCCCAGATGCCACCCTCATCTGCTCCATTTCCTCCCTGTGAGCATCCAGTTTGGTTTCTACCCCCATTCTGACCCCCTCTATCTGCTGCTCCATTTGTTTAACTTCCCTTTCCGCTTGGTCCCTCATGTCCCTCAATTTGCCTTCCATACTGTTTTCTAACCCCTCTAACCCATTTTTCACTCCCTCTATCTGATTCTCCTGGGCAGCCATTCTATTTTCTACCCCCATTAACCCATTTTTCACTTCTTTTATCCCGTTGTCTAACC
Organism: Myxine glutinosa; assembly: GCF_964187855.1. NCBI lineage: Eukaryota > Metazoa > Chordata > Myxini > Myxiniformes > Myxinidae > Myxine > Myxine glutinosa. Next base: position 104,970,427 of record NC_136269.1, on the reverse strand, counting down.
CCTCAAAATTATTGTCTATCTTCCCAAATTTCTTGTCTAACTCCTCAAAATTATTGTCTAACCCCTCACTGGTACCCCTCGCTTCGTCCCTCATTACCCCCAATTGCTCACTCCGAGCCCTCGCTTCGTCCCTCATTACCCCCAATTGCTCACTCCGAGCCCTCGCTTCGTCCCTCATTACCCCCAATTGCTCACTCCGAGCCCTCGCTTCGTCCCTCATTACCCCCATTTGGTTTCCCATTACCCCCATTTGGTTTTCCAATCGCTCACTATTCTTTTCCATAAGGGCCGTCATTTGTATAAAAAAAAGTTCCAATCTTCCCAGCGGCGCTACTTCGGTCGCGGGCACGGTGACCAGCGAGGCGCCATTTTGCGCGCCCGCTTCTTCGTGCGTGACGGCGCTATTTTGCGAACCTGCCGCCCTCACTGCTTCGCTCTCCTCCTGTCCCTCATTTTGGTCCTGGATCGACCCTACCTCACTCTCCTTTACCGGACCCCAGCTGTCTTGATCCGCCATAGCGCGACTTTCAAAATTCGGTTTTTTATTTTTATATTTTCGTAAAACAAATTCAAATTTCGCCGTTATAATTTCGCGCGGGAAACGCGCTCCGAATCGATTCGGTCGAGCGCCGTACGCGCTCCGGCTCGATTTTCCCTCCCAAAATTTGGGCCTAACTAATTTAGTCCCGGGTTCGAATTCCACTCCTCGACACCAATTGTTACAGACGTGGCTTGGATGTTATTTACCGAGCGGTTTTATGGTATGACCACGTCTGCACAAGTTACCCGATTGTGCCCGAACGTTGACTAATCGCGCTATGCTAGACCAATGAAGGAAAAAGAAGACACACGGCTGGAATTAATACGACACGACACCAGGGATACGGTTCTCAAAGGTTGTTATTACAATAATGCGGAAGGTTTAGATTACAGGGACAAGAGGGAAACATAGGAAGGTGGGCACTTAAACACACTTATATTAACCCCAACGGACGACAGATAAACGGGACAAGGCTCACTCACACGGGGTTTGATGGCAAAGAAAGCGGGTAGCGATCGCTCCAGGTGCACCTGGGCTCAGGGCAGGATCACGTACGGTCCAGTTTAAGAGATGCGGTGGAGGTATTGCAGCGCTCGAGGGGTGGCGACTTCTCTCTCCAGGCTGGGGGCGCATCTCACGTCACATCCGGCGCGGGGCCGCGTATATCCGGCGGGGAGTGACACGCCCTCGGCTCGTTAGCTCCGCCTCGTGGAATCGGCACGTTGCTTCTCATTGGGTGCGTGGGGGGGTTACTGGCTCCGCCCCTGACGAGGAGCTGACAGCCAGCCCCTTCGGGGTAACGCCGTGGAGCGTATGGTCATGGCGGGTAACCGAGCCGGTGTGAGGACGCACACTCCCCGCCCCTCTGTTGTTGTAGTCGTAGTTGTAGTTGTAATTGTTGTTGTAGTTGTTGTTATTGTTGTTGTTTGGGGAAGAAGATGGGAGGAGGTATGGGAAAGGTCCTAAACTCACTACTGATGCCATATAATCACATTCTGGTGCAACGAAGAGTCATAATTAATGGAAACGAGGCCTTAACTGACATAGATTAAGAATAACTAGGAAGATGTCCGAAAGTTGGCTACGTGTGGTGCGGTGGACCTGGGCACGACATTCAATGGGGGAATAAGGGGAAGGTCGGCTCTACTGATTGTTATTTACATGCAATGGGACTAGGGAATGGGGGATTGGGGGAAGTTGGGGAGTATTGGAGAAAATAGGGGAATATTTACAAGCGGATATGGAGGCCAAATTCCATATTCGCAACAATATATTGGTTCACAGCAGTGGGCTGTTGACGCGTTATCAACGGAGGTCCGTGGTTCGAGCCCCGCATTGTCAGAATTTTTTCACACTTAGCCCCTCGCAGGAATTTGATTCCTGTTTCTAAAATTATATATATATATATATATATATATATATATATATATATATATATATATATATATATATATATATATATATATATATATATATATATATATACATACATACATACATACATACATACATACATACATACATACATACATACATACATACATACATATGTATATACTAGCAGAGGTACCCGGCTTTGCACGGGAGTGGGAGGAGGAGGGGAGGGGGAAGAGGAGGGGAGGGGAACGCTAATTTTAAAACCCGAAATTTTTTAAATGTTTATGTCTCCGTGACATTCCTGGGACCATCCCGAGTCGAACAGTACTTTCCGCTCGCAAATCCGTCCACGGGTTCTCGAGATCTTAGAGATTGTAGACCCGAAGTTTTTTTAATTTTAAGGTGTGCTGTAGTCAGAAGCGCTAGAAGCGCTGCGCTCCCTCCCTTCGAATCCCTCTCTCTTCTGCTAGTGCTAATAATACGCTAATTTTAAAACCCGAAATTTTTTAAATGTTTATGTCTCCGTGACATTCCTGGGACCATCCCGAGTCGAACAGTACTTTCCGCTCGCAAATCCGTCCACGGGTTCTCGAGATCTTAGAGATCATAGATAGAGGCCAACTCTACTTTATATATATAGATGTATGTATGTATGTATATATATATATATGTATGTATATACATACATACATACATATGTATATATGTATGTATGTATGTATATATATATATATGTATGTATATACATACATACATACATATGTATATATGTATGTATGTATGTATATATATATATATGTATGTATATACATACATACATACATATGTATATATGTATGTATGTATATATATATATATATATATATATATATATATATATATATATATATATATATATATATATATATATAATATATACAAACATATATATACAGACTTGGCATTTAATATGGAATATTTTTTTTGTGGGGGTGAACTTACTTTTCAAGATGTCTTAGAACCAAAAGTTCATTGGAATTATGTTGAAATTATTCTAGATTTCGTTAATGTGACCTTTAAAAGAAACAAAAACCACATTTGACATTTCAAAACAAATAAATTGATCCTTGAAAGTGATGTAAACTGATATCGAACTCAATTCATGGACAGTACTGTGTTAAACTTCTGTACGTTTTCCAGAAGTATCTCTTTATTTTGCACATTAGCCAAATTTTTTTTTAACAAAAACAAAAGTTAAATTACGACTGGGATTACGGACAGTAAAATTATAGTTCAGTACTTCGTGTAACCCCCACGAGCATTCAGGAGAGCACGCACACGTTGAGGCATGCTGTTCACGAGATTTGCCAAGGTTTGGACAGGAATCGCTTGCCATGCAGTGACAATAGCCTGCTGCAATTCACGCACAGAGGTCGGCTGCTGGTCCAAGTGGTCGATTTGACGCGTTAATTCTGCCCACAAGTTCTCTATCGGATTCATATCCGGGGACATGGCAGGCCACTCCATATGCTCTACACCACGGTCAGCAAGAAAGTGTTGGATCATGCGAGCACGATGAGGCCGTGCATTGTCATCTTGGAAGACAAAGTTTCCTCGAAAGGCTGCACGAGCAAATGGAAGCACTGTTTCTTCCAGAATGGCCCTGTACTTGAACAGGTTCAGGTTTACATTTAGAACAACCAGGTCAGTTTTGCCCCCTGCATGAAAAGCAGCCCAAACGGTCACCCCACCACCTCCAGCTTGGACTCTTGGCATTATACAATCTTTGTTGTAGGCTTCATGCACTTGTCTGCGCACTCGGACGTGGCCATCTTGATGATAGACCAGAAATCTAGACTCGTCACTGAAGATCACGTGATTCCAGTTTCCTGGCTGCCATTGACGGTGCTCTCTGGCCCACTGCAATCGGCACTGGCGGTGTTGTCTGGTCAGGCGTGGCTTTCTCAGGGGACGCCTGGCACGATAGCCTGCTTGAACCAGTCGTTGGTTGACTAGCCTTCTGGATACAGGCACATTTGTCAGTTGCTGCCACTCAGCCCTAAGCCGATTAGCTGACTTGGTACGGCCATTGCGGACTAACCGGTGTAGTTGGCGATCATCCCTCCTTGTGGTTCTGCGGGGATGTCCTGGCCTTGGTATTGGAGTAGGGACACCCCTCTGAGCATTTCGTTTCAGGATCTTTGACACCTGACCTTGAGTGATGCCATACTGCCGAGCAATAGCACGCTGTTTCATGCCGTAATTTCGTAAAGCCACCACTCCATGATAAACAGCATTGTCGAGTTGACGGACCATCTCCAGAGGAAGCGGCAATAACTTTTGGAGACGTGCAGCAGTTGTTTTCCACTAATACAGAACGCAACAACCCTTATATACCAGATTGTGAAGCCAATCGTCAAATGTACCTGTCCGTTCATTTTGTCACGCCACCTGTGATATAAACCTGTTATTGACTTCTTGCTGCGACAGACAATCAGTGACATGGTTCTTTTAACAAAGAAATCACCGAAGCGTAAAAGAAACTCACCAGATTAATATACCGAGTTCAGAAAGTAAACCCAAGTCAAGAAAAAAAAAAATTCCATATTAAATGCCAAGTCTGTATATATATATATACAGTGGTACCTCGGCTTACGAGTGCCCCAACGTACGAGTTTTTCGGGATACGAGCCGTCGCTCGGGCGGTTTGTTGCTTTGGGATACGAGCCGAGATCCGATGTACGAGCTCAAAAAATTTATTTTTTTGAATTTTCCGGTTGTGGCTTCCGGTTCCGGTCACGTGGTTATCTTGCCGTGAAAGCATCTCTGCTTGGATATAAAACACGCAATCGTCGAAATACATTAGCGAGGAATCTCCTTGCTCCAGCCGGTGACGTCATCGGCGGGGATCCCCGCCTCCAGAGTGGCTGGTCACGTGACCGCCAAAGCGTGTCGCGCGTGCGGGTATAATGAGCTACACCTGTGGATCACGTGACCACGGAAGCACGCCTCGCTTGAGAGGCATGGGCATGGCTTTCGGTTTGCGTTTTGCTTTATAAGGCGCGATAAATGGGCTTTTGAGTGTTAGCGGTTCATGGCGTTGACGGTTCATGACGGTTCATGGCGTTGACGGTCAAAAACCCATTACATCAATTTTACCAGGCACTGTACAGTAAGTACAGTGGACACCAAATGCACGGTGGAAGGCTAGAAGTAGAAGATCGTCCAAGACAAGTGAGAATAAGCCATACTTTGGAGATGACGTCATTCGCTGGTCCGATAACCAAAGATGTGGTATAAAAAACCAGGTGAGCTAACAATGCAGCAATGAAGGAATTCGGCCAAGGCACCGGCACACAACGACCTACCTACATCGAAAGACTCAATGCCAATGGTGACAGAAGCCAAGACGGCCGGCTTAAACACCGCCGAAAGACCACGGTGTACCAACTTACGATGCAGAACATCTTGCACTTAATATGATGACAACAGGTGCCATCCTCTGACGTACCATTACAGGTACAGGTACAGTACACGTGAGCACAGAGCAAAAGTTCACTGAAACCGAGATTAAGAAAAAAGAAAAAACACCTCGTGGTCCGTGCTCGATATCCGAGTTTCAATCTTTTCAAACACATGATGCTCTCGGTCACGGTATCTCCTGCGAGCTGCTTCTCCTTCAACCACACAAACAACAACTTCTCCATATCTTCATGGATAGAGGTCCAGTTTATTTCTTTACATTCTCTTGTATTATGTACAGTATATACGAGGTCGTGCTTGTTTATACATTATTTGTTATTTATAAAGTACATTTTTGTTATTTAAAAGCACCTAACAAAAAAAATTGGTGTTTTTTTTTTGAGGCTGGAACGGATTAATAGCATTTCAATGCATTTGAATGGGAAAATTTGCTTTGACTTACGAGCGATTTGGCTTACGAGCTCCGTCACGGAACGGATTAAACTCGTAAGCCGAGGTACCACTGTATATATATATATATATATATATATATATATATATATATATATATATATAGTAATGCTCGTGCATCCCCAAGTCACGTGCCATCGGGTGTGTGAGGGATGAGGTCTCCGAGTTTCGGAAAGTTTGAACACAACTTGAAAGTTGCTGATTTATTTGAACTGGTTTTTAAAACCTTTAATGTCTCCCAAATTATAAAGTCCTTTGGCAAACCTTTAATTTCGAAAATAATTGCAGGTGCACAAAAAAAATTGTACCTTCACCTTAGTAAGCCCACATTGTATGCACCAATAACAAAGCAGATTTGATATTTTCTTTGTGACTGTGTACTATGCATGACGTCTGCATTTGAACAATGGCCAAAGCTGTTGGGTTCATTATTCACTTATTATTCTCTACTGTGATGCTACAAGATTGTTTTCAACTTAACGATTCCTTGTTTTTACAACTGCAAATATATGAAATATTTAATCCATATCAGTATCAGATTGAATGATGTTATATTCCCTTGCGTTTTTGACTCGAGGTTCGTGTAAGGCATTAAATCTGCATTAAACAAACCTATGAGCAGGACTCGTGCAGTTTGTCAGCAGGAAAAACGTTTGGCATATCAGCCCATTTGGATTTCATGGTTTCATTTAACTTTTTTTTTCTTTTTGATTTCATTTAACTTTTCTAATTCTCAACGTCATGCAGTTTAGTCAAGTCTTTTGTACCGTCTGTGTCCAGGCAAGTCTCTATAGACGAGGGTGAGCAGAAAGCGAAGGAGTTGAACGTGATGTTTATAGAGACCAGTGCTAAGGCTGGTTATAACGTGAAGCAGGTATTCCTTGTGTGACTTCGAATCAAGTGTCCATTTAACAATTTATCCATCGTCCTCACTCTCTCACCCCCACCCAAACCCAAAATTCTACCCCGCACCGCTTTCTCTTCTCAATCCATCACCTGTCTCTCTCCTGCCTCTCTTGTATTTCTCTATCTCTGTCTGTATCTGTCTGTTTGTACTGTCTCTTTGTTTTGGCTTCCTGTCTGCCTGCCTCTTCACTTTGTCGTTCTCCTGTCTCTCTACTTCCCCCCATTTCAAATCCCACATTCTCCCTTCACCCTTCCTCCACACTCATCTCCTTCCACCACCGTCCTGCAACTCATGCAGGCAGATCACAATGGAGGAAGGGGAGCAGAGGGCCAGAGAATTGAACGTCATGTTCATTGAAACAAGTGCAAAGACTGGCTATAATGTGAAGCAGGTAGCAGCACCATGTGGTCTGGCTGCACTCGCCTCAGTACTAACCCTCAGCTTGCTCTGCCTTTCAAAACTATTGTGGTCCATCTTCATTATTGTGCTTTGCATTTGAGTTCATTAAACTTGTATTACAACAGTGCTCGGTCCAAACTTCTAACTTAACTCTGTTGGCCTAAATCCGCTCCCCTAATTCCATTCCAATCCCCCATTTTATTTCTTCACCTTTCTCTCCACAACTTCCACTTTATTCTCACCTTTCATGCTTTCTTATTCAAGTTGCTCGAGTTTATTGCAGATTACTAAATTATTTTCATCACGTGGGTGATCTCTCTGCTTGGCAAACTAAACTACCATGATACAAAGTTCTTTTCAAGTTGATCTATATTGTGTACTTCCTCATAGTCACCTTCGTCTTCGCAGCTGTTTCGCCGGGTCGCTGCGGCCTTGCCTGGTATGGAAGCATCACCAGAAAAAAGCAGAGAAGACAGTATCCTTTAGTAAATGGTTTTGCCAACTTGGCAATTTAGTACTTGTGGTGCACATTTAATGCTGTCTTCCACATAACTTTTTGTTGGTGTTGTTGTTTGGGTCTTTGTCACTATCGCTAAATTAGGCCCTGTGGGACAGAATGAAAGAGGAGAAATACAGTATACAATAGCTTGTGGTATTTTCTACCCTCTGGTCCCACCTCCCCCACTCTGCCCTCTGATTCCAATCCCCCCACCCCCCTCCTTCCACTGTGCCCTCAAGTCATCCTCCCACTCTTGCCTTTGTTCACCCCTCCTAACCCCCCCCCCCCCCCCCCCCAACCCCTGGTCACTGCTCCCTCCCCACCCCCCAACCTTTTAGTATCATTTGGCTTAACACCCCTTGCCTTTGTAATGCTCTGTTTTCTCCAAGATCTCAATCTATCCCTGTGCCTTGTTTGAAGTGATCAACAAGAGAAAATGCAATTTTATATATTCGGTTTTTTTTTTTTTTACCTCTGCCACCAAAGATGGATGGAGATGGTTTTCATCCCTCTCTGTTTGTCTCTTTCTCTGTTTGTCTGTCTATTTGTTTGTGAACGAAATATCTCAGAGTTATGGACGGATTCAGACGAAATTTGGCATAGATGTCGTGGATGTCACAAGGACGAAATGATTCGATTTTGGTGAAGATCCGGATTCGGATCTGACTACTACAATTTTTTAAGTGATTCTTCACCATTGGGAGATCAGGCCAAAAACGATACATAGCAGGATATCTCAAAAAGTTATGTATCGATTTGGACGAAACTTGTTGGACAGGTTGTGTGTGTCACATGGAAGAATCGATTCGATTTTGGTGAAGATCTGAATATGGATTCTGATATGAGAATTTTTTAAGTAATACTTCACTATTGAGTGATATGGCCAACCAGGCGGAGATATCCTCTCTACTGAGAGCCGTTCTAGTTTTATGTCTGTGTGTGTGTGTATGTATATATATACACACAACGGAATCAATGGCGCAGATTCCGTTGGCTCAAAAAAAAATTATATATATATATATATAAATTTTTTTTTTTTTTTTTTTTTAATAAACAGGAATTACATTTGTGCGTGGGCTAGTGTAGAAAATTCTGACTCAACCCGGGACTCGAACCAGGGACCTCCATCACTACGCGTCAACAGCCCACTGCGCCATTGAGCCAACGGAATCTCTTCAGAAATTTTCCACACTTAACACTGCGAGCTTTATAATGGCCGATTTCTTACATGCCTGCCAGGCAGACCCCGGATGTGAGCGTAAGTATATATGCGTATGTACGTGTATGCAAGTATATGTAGAAGTGCATTGGAGATTAACTCATCTACAATTTTTAATAAGCAGGAATTAAATTCCTGCGTGGGGCAAGTGTGGAAGTCTGCAAGTGAATGCAGTCTTCACGTGGGGCTAGTGAATTAAATTCCAATGCACTTCTACATATACTTGCATACACGTACATACGCACATATACTTATGCTCACATCCAGGGTCTGCCTAACGGGCACATAAGACATCGGCCATTATAAAGCTCGCAGTGTTTAGTGTGGAAAATTTCTGAGGAGATTCCGTTGGCTCAATGGCGCAGTGGGCTGTTGACGCGTAAGTGATGGAGGTCCCGTGTTTGAGTCCCGGGTTGAGTCAGGATTTTCCACACTAGCCCCAAGCAGAAATTTAATTCTTGTTTATTAAAAAATATGTATATATATGCACAGTTGGACACACATTATTTTTATTTAGTTCTTTTCTATGGGGCCCATCTTTTTATGACGTCAGGTTGGTAGAACCACATTCTCACAGACGATTTTGTGTCCCAGATTGTATCACCATTCTGAAATTTGTTCTTTGAATAACCATCTGAATTTTATCACATCACTCTCACCAATGCACTTTTGAAACCCCCTAGCGACTTCCTTGACTCCTTTCCTCCAGTGATTGACATCACACTGGAGAAGCCCAACGAGCGGACTGCAAGCGAAAGCAGCTGTGCCTGTTAGCAAAAGTATCGATCTTTGAGCACTGATAAACCATCAATTCTACTGCCCACGAGTGCCCCCAACTAACCAAACCGTGGTAACCGTCCTCAACATCCTTCGACCACCAACAGGCCGCAAGTCCAAGAATGCAGAATGTTTTGTTTGGTCTGCCTTGTAAAAAGTGAAACACTTGTTCAAACCAACTGTTTAAAGGAGCGTGGATGTTCGTCATGCTTGAAATTTATGCAATTTTCTCTTTCTTTAAATAACTTGCTTAATTATGTAATGTTGCTATTTTAAAATTTGATTGTACTGTACTTTCCACCATTTACTCGGGCTTTAGTTTCTTTGATTTCTCAAGCTTGTTTTTATTATACTGTTCTTTTTTTTTATGGTGCCAGTTATACTAGTTTTTGTGGATTAAATTATGTCATCTTTGATCGACTTTGGTCATGTGACGGTATATGAAATCCAACATGGCCCCCTTCAGTTCAGAGAACAAAAATCGGTAGAAGACACTATTGTTGTTGCTAGGACCCGCCTTTGGCGCAGCCCCGGCACATGAAAAGGCGTCAAAGTCGGAAAGCAGTTGTAGGTTTGCATTTCTGTTACTTCGGCTGTTTTGTGCCATTGCATGGTTTCCATTTTGACTTTTAATCGTTTCAATCATTTTGCCATCTTTGACTCAAGGCCAAGATAAGAATGTCCGGGATGTCCCCAAATCCCCAACTTGTCTAATCTTTTACCCTCAGTGCCACACCAGTCAAATCCACCAAGACCACCTCAGTTTGGCTTATTCAGACAAGTGATTTGTATCATGGATGCAACTGTTTTTTTGGTTTTTTTTTGGGGGGGGGGGGGGGGGTAGGTGGGGGAGTAACTTGTTGCAGTCTCCAAGCAGCCATGCAGCTCGTAACTGTCATGGCAGAGCCATTTCACTCACTGTATTCCCAACTCGATTGCCTTTTGCCCTTTTACACGCATCTCCAAAAACTGTTTTGACGACGCCCTTGTACCTGAAAAGAGGCACCACACCTCACACACTACGAGTCAAACTTTGAGATCTTTTTGTATTTTTATTCAAGGTTGTGTCAAACATTGTTGGCTTTGTTTGCCCTAGCAATGGCTGCGTAATGCTACTATAATGTACAGGAGTCATCGATTATAGACATTGAAATAAACCATTGTTACAAACTCCATTGATATCCGTTTTATGGAATATTGCATTCAGTGTTAGATATGTGTAACCTCTGCCACCGAAGGTGGACGGAGGTTGTTTTTTTTACCTCTGTCTATCTCGCTGCGCACAGGATATCTCAGAATGTGGGAAAATTCAGGTAAAACTTGGTGGACAGGTTGGGTGTGTGAAAAGGACGATTTTGTTTGGCGTGTGTTAGTGTTTTAGTGTTATATCCACTGCCACCGCTGGCTTATACTGACAGGAAATGGGATGAACTCGCCACCTCTCATCCACGGATATTTCTCGTACTTCTTACTGCATACCTCTTCTGCAAACGGAAGGAGTTGGTAAGTACTTGCAAAGGTAAACGGCGTTGATGGGTAATGCTGAGTCGCTGCGCGATGGGAATATGAAGAGATAGGGGTAGAGAGAGGAGGAGGAAGGGGGGGGGGGGGAGGGAGAGAAAAAGAGGAGGGGGGAAGAGAAGAGGAGGATGAGGAGGAGAGGGAAAGGGGGGGAGAGAGAGGAGGAGGAGGAGGAGAAGGAGGGAGAGAGAGAGAGAGGAGGAAGGGAGGGGGGAGAAGAGGGGAGGGGAAAGAGGAGAGGAAGGGAAGGGGGAGAAAAGGGGAAAGAAGTGGGGGAGAAAGGGAGGGTAAGAAGTAGAAAGGAGGGGGGGGGGAGGAAGCGAAGCCTCACTGCATGTCGCTATACTGTACACTCTGGGTGGGAGATGTGGTGCAAGGGAAAGAGAGGGAGAGAGAGAGAGGATGGGTGGGGACAGAGAGGGATGGGAAAGGGGAGAATGGAGGGCAAAGGGGTGGGGAGAGAGTGAGAGAGAGAGGGGAGACAGGAAGAGAGGAAAAAAGGAGCGGGGGAGAGTAAAACCTCACCACAAAACCCTATACTGCACACTCCGGGAGGAGGAGGTGGTCTGAGGAGGAGAGTGGGAGCGAGGGAAAGAGTAGAGACAGACAAAGCAAAGGTATCCGGCAAATGTGTTTGGCTTTTATGGCAATTCGTTTAACAAGTGATTTTCAGTTATTCAACCTCAGGTTGGCCACAAAACCCAGCTCAGTTTGGAACGGACATGCCAAAC
>NC_136269.1:104668544-104953544 GCF_964187855.1 Myxine glutinosa | reverse complement strand
GGCACCATCATTTATTTAACTCGACACATTTTTCTGAAGCATGTTATTTTTTTGTCGTAACATAATTCCTCCATGCCCTTATTTGATAATACTTGGAGATTAGTTTGCAAATTCTGCGCAAGGTGACACCAGGGCTATGTTCCGTTAGCAAGCGGCTTGCTATCGCTCGCCAAACGGCTTGGGTGATTCATAGCGCTTAGGCAAGCACTCCAACGGAACGGAGCGCTTGTTACGGCTTAACAAATGGCGATGTCATCGCAGTACTTGAACAAATGGTGTCCGGCCGGTCGTTTTCAGGTTTACTCGATCCTCTTGTGACAACTTCCCTCCAACGACTTTATGGTGTTTACAACGGATAGAGTTCAAGAAAGAGGGAATAAAGATAAACAAGCGTTACGCCGAGGTCCTCCTTCGGTGAAGTGATGAGTTGACAAAGTGGAAGACGCAAGGCGGCCATCTTGGATTTTGACGTGGCGACCCAATTTTCAATAGCCTTCTTGCTTGTGCCGAGATACACCCACACACCAAATTAGAAGTTGGCAGTTCGTTTCTTTTTCAAGATATTCCGCTCACAAGGTTCAGACATTTACTTTTCAAGATATCGCGCTCACAAGGTTTAGATATGGTGACAGCCATCTTGGATTTTGACGTGGCGACCGAATTTTCAATGGGGTTCTTCCATTATTATGTCTACATATTATAACTAACTAACTATTGTGTTACAATAATAACAAAAAAAATGCACGAAAAATTTGCAAATTTGCGAAATAATGTTTGAACTTTTCATGTCACTTTTTGTCGAGGAAAACCATTGTAACTATTTTTAAATGATTCGGTAACTTATTTAATCGGTAAATCGTGTTTAAAAATCGGTTAAAACGATATTCATTTATGTTCCAGTTCATTCATTTTAGGTGGTGCAGGATCATAAGAGGACAAAATGTAATTAAAATAATCCATTTAACACTTTGATATAACTCAATGTTCATCGGACGTTTAATAGAAACCCCTAAACCTAACCCGAAAGTGGGTCCAGTACCTAAATAAAACGTTTAGGGAACGTTTTCCTGCAACAATGAAATAATGTTGTTGTAATGCACCCACACACCAAATTAGAATTCGGTCCTTCGCTTACTTTTATAAAGATATTGCAGTGCACGTACGCACGCACGCACACACGCACGGACGGACGGAGGGGAAAACCATAGTCCTCCTTTCGCTCCACGGTGCGACGGGGGACAATAATTAGGGAGTCAGAAGGAGCCCCCCTACCAAGCTTACCTATACACCCACCACAGGTGTATTTTAGGGGGGAGGGGTTGGGGGCTCCATGACATTTTGAAGAGTGCAGGAGGTGACTGAAGTCAGGTAAGCGGAACAGAGGTTCCAAGCGGTGTGTGTGTTCCACAGTGTGTGTTCCAAGCGGAACAAGCGATTAAGAGAGGTGCCATTGGACATTGGCCCGAAGACCTTTTAAGAATTTACCTCCTTTAGACCTCTTACACACCTTTGATCCTTTGGACTCTAACTCCTATTGGAACATACCCTTTCGACTGGTTTCGAGTTCAGACCTCTTAAACCCCTTTATTAAACACACAACACAAACATCAAAAGAGTCTTCTTGCAATATACAGATTATACTTTCACCCAGCACTGGGCTGATTGGATGGCCTTGAGGTACGCACACTCACCTCTTCGCAGTCTAGCCTGGGTTTGAATCCCGTCCCAGCTATAAACTGTCATCCCGGTGTTTCGCAGGCATATAATCAATGGGTAAAGCAGGTAAATCATCAATGTGTGTACCGTCCTCGGATGGATATTTAACAGGTGTCCCATGTGCCGGCATTCGTAGGTGGACATTAAAGATCCCCGGTAGGCAAGCTATCGCCGGCACCCTGACCAAATTACAAAAATCATTGCCCTAACTACGTAGTCCACAAGAACGTGGGAATAGTTGTGGCCGTTGAAGATAGGAGTCTATGACCTGATGGCTTTGTACTTCCTCATTCGTGTCGTCCATTCTCGTGAGTGTGTGTGTGTGTGTGTGTGTGAGTGAGTGCGTGTCGATAGACTTCCATATAGTACCCCCAATGTGAGAAAGAGTTCTCCAAGACAAATATGTTCAGAGGCAACTTAATGCCACTGACCGAGTTATTCAAACCAATAGTACGGCAGATAGGTGAAATATTTGGGAGAATTGTGCCTTTGATGATACAAGCACGAGAGTTGGCATACAGTTAGAGTATGCCCTAAGAAAGATATTTGGCTATAGGGCCATCGCAGATTTGTCCTGTGACAACAATGGCGGCCATTTTTCAAAATGGCCTCCATTGTTTGTTATTTTACATATATTTGGTACATTACTGTGTATAAACTGTTGTTGTGGCCATACAAGCTTGACATTTGGCACATAATTAAAGACCCTTAACTATTGGGTTATCATATATTTGTCCTGTGACAGTTTTTTAAATGGCCGCCATTTATATGGTATATTATGGTATACTTGTGAGATACCCGTGCTATGCATGGGTGGGAGGCCAGAAGCAAACAGGGAATGCAGATACGGCGAATGCTAAAGCATGAAACCAATAAATTCCACATTCCTGTTGCACCTTCAGTCGCACGTCAGACATGGACAGCAAGTTCGTGAAGGACTTCCATGAAAAACGTACCCGTTCGCAAACAAATGGGTACGTTCACGTATAGAAACATCGATCGTGGGTCCGTGGCGAATCTGCATATGGCGATCCGCGAAGTTCACGTTTAGAAGGTAGAAACAATCACGGCATGTCATCATTCACTTGAACTCGATATCTTTCATTCCAAACAACAGAACTTCAATCACAAATTAATCACAAAATAAACTTTTAACAACATTGTTAATGTTTCCTTCATTGTAAAAACTACCAAATCAACAGTCAAAGGATTTTGAGCCGGTGGGTGTTACGGCCTTGGCAAGATCGATGGAGACAGCGATCTGTTAGCGTATACACCGCCCAAATAGCTATGTGGAATTCTCTCATTTAGAGATTAAACCCACGTCGTTTGAACTTTGGCTGTGGTCATTATTTACTTTTAATGATGTTTATATACGAATCAAAAAGAAGATAATTGGTTTTGGGTCGTCCTTTCCGCATATCTCGTGGGATTGTGAGTTGGAGAAACGACTGTGATGGCGGGGAGGGGGTTGGCATTCTCTCAAGAAGGGATTCAACCCATGTCCTTATAAAAGGTCTTTGTCCGAGGTCACCGAGTCCAAGCTGTTTGTGTGGCACCCGGGAAAATAACGTTATGTGGGAGTCCAAACCTGAAAATGCTGGAGGCCAAAGCTGAAATTGGAAAAACAACATACCCTCCTATTTTACTCCAGGAGATCCCAGGATTACCCACCCAAAATATCGTTCCGATCGGTTCAGCCGTTTTTGCGGTACCTTCGAACGGACGGACAGACAGACGGATGGACATTTGGTGAATTATAGTATGGTATATGGTATATTAATTTGTATAAACTGTTGTTTGAATCATACAAGCATGGTATTTGGTACACAGTTAAATATTCTGACTATTCGTCATCACAGATGTGTCCAATAAAAATGGCGCCCAATTTTGGCACGTATGTTGCTGTAAAATTATTGGTTATTATTTATCATGGACATGGTTAATCTCTACCATTCTCGGTAGTGTGTTGTTAATAATACCTTTTGCATTATAATTTCTAGGTCTGACTTACAATGTTCAAGGCATACAAGCTTATGGACCCTCGAGTCAGGGACATCTGGTACACCATGTCAGAAAATAGAGTGGAACAAATGTACTCTCTGCCAAGAAGACAAAGCAGAGGTTCTTTGTTGTCCAGCCGACAAGGCATACAGATGGGGCAGGGTATAAGACGCTCGCTGAAAATCTTGTGGCATTTAACAAGATTTGTTGCTTGCCAAAAACAATTAACCTATCATGGCTAAATGAGGGTGAGGGTGTTGAGGCAACATTCCGATATTGCAAAGCAAAGTGGCATGACTCCTGTCGACTGAAGTTTAACAAAATAAAACTTCAGCGGGCAGAGAAGCGAAAAAACCCCGCTGAAGACGATGCAGATGTTCTCGGAAAGTTCACCCGCCAAAGCACACAAGAAGCACCTCCTTCCACTGAAACATGTTTTTTCTGTGACGAACCTGCATCTGGGGCTGGGGATATCTTGCACAGGGCATCAACCTTTCAGCCTTGACGTCCGTGTCCGGCAGTGTGCCCTCAAACTGCAGAACAAACCCTTCCTTGCAAAACTTAGTGCTGGAGACCTTATTGCACAAGAGGCAAAGTATCACGTCCAATGCATAGTTTCTCTGTACAATAAAGCACGAGATATTAAAACATCTGAGGGATCCGATGTAGACAGTATTATCCATGGCATCGCATTTGCAGGACTCGTGTCCTATATTGAGGAAGCCCGCATGGACAATCTTGTTGCACCAGTTTTCAAACTAAGTGACTTAGTAAATCTTTACACCACAAGACTGCAACAACTTGGAACTGATGTAAGCGGGCGTGTCCATTCCACCAAACTGAAGAATAGAATACTTGCTTACTTTCCAGACATGGAAGCTCACAAACAAGGCCGTGATGTGGTCCTGCTTCCAATGAGGATGTTGTATACGTGCTAGGAAAAGCATGTGAGCATGATGCTGACAATGATGCTGTTCATCTTGCCAGGGCAGCAGCCATAGTTAGGAGATATATGTTCAAAATGCAGAATAAATTCAGTGGTTCATTTGACACAATGCCAGGAGACATCAGTGCCAGTTTCTCTCTTGGCGTTAGTTTCTATGGTGTTGTACGGTCCAAGTATCAAAACACAGTCAAGCTCCTCATCAGTGCCTCAGCCAGCTCTCACCGTCTCACAGATGCTAATGTCCAACAGTTCAGCACGTCATAGGGAAACTACAACTACAAGTACTTCTCGGCACAGCCAAGAATAAAAGTTGGTTTCAATAAAAGAAAAATAAAAAGGTTGCCTTCGGTGTTGGAAAGTGTTTCCGATACTTACCTGCTCACGTGATGGCCAGGGAACTGGGTCCTGAACGATGTGTAGCCTTGCCAATGTTTCATGCATTTTCTGGGTGTGACACGGTGTCATGTTTTGGAGGCAGAGGGAAAAAGACTGCCTGGAATGCATATGATGAAGTCACACCAGCTTTTTGTGCCTTAGCTTCTATCCCGGCCCCAGAGTCCGTAGAAGACTGGCTGGTCCCTCTGGAACGATTTGTGGTCTTGCTATATGACCGTACCAGCACTCAGGAGTGTGTCAACCAGGCCCGTAAAGAGCTGTTCACTCAGAAAGGTAGAGCAATGGATGGTATTCCTCCAACACATCAAGAGGGCCGCCTATCAGGCTGGTCACTGTTGGGGCCAGGTGATGATTGCTTCTCCAGAGCTTCCATCTCCAAGTGAATGGGGCTGGAAAAGGAATGCCACAGGTACCTGGGACATACTCTGGACATCTCTTCCACAAGCCACACAAGCTTGTCGAGAACGTTTGCGTTGTGGTTGCAAGAAGAAGAGGGGTTGCAGAGGGCAGTGCAAATGCCGAAATGCAGCACTCCTGTGCACCGATTTTTGCAAGTGCCTTGGACTTTGTGCTGACAACTAACAACAACAACACAAGAACATGATTTTTGTAAAAGGGCTGCCATTTTTTAGGACAAATCTGCCATATCTTTGTGGCCACAAAACATCTACAGACATGACTGAACTGTGTGCCAAATTACCACATGCTTGTATTGCTAAAGGTACAATTCATACATTGGATACCGAGTAAAAACAGTAATCCATGGTGGTCATATTGGTAATGCCAGCCGTTGACAAGCCTGTGGTGACCATGCAGTCACATCGCACCTGTTTGGTGTGTCATTTATTTATTATTTTGTCAAACAAAACACCATTAATTCTCAATTCTATACTTAGACAAGTGATAAAACTAAACAGATATCAAATTGGTATTCTGAGCTATTTATAACCCTGAAGTTTCTTTATTTATATATATATATATATATATATATATATATTGTTGCGGATATGGGATTTGGCCTCCATCCATATCCGCTTGTAAATATTCCCCTATTTCCCCAATACTCCCCAACTATCCCCAATCCCCCATTCCCTAGTCCCATTGTCTGTAAACAACACTCTGTAGAACCGACCTTCCCCTTTTTCCCCCATTAAATGTCGTGCCCAGGTCCACCGCATCTCATGTAGACAACTTTCGGACATCTTGCTAGTTATTCTTAGTCTATGTCAGTTAAGGACTCGTTTCCATTAATTCTGACTCTTCGTTGCACCAGAATGTGATTGTATGGCACCAGTAGTGAGTTTAGGACCTCCCAATACCTCCCCGCATCTCTTCCTCATGGAACTACAACAACAACAACTACAACAACAGCGGGGGGCGGCGCGGCGGCGGCGCGGGGAGTGTGCGTCCTCACTCCGGCTTGGTTAGCCGCCATTGCCCATGTGCTCCGACGGGGTTACCACACAGGGGCTGACTGTCAGCTCCTCGTCAAGGGCGGAGCCCGGTAACCCCCCCGCACCCAATAAGAAGCGGCGGACCGATTCCATCTGGGGCGGAGCTAACGAGCCGAGGGCGTGTCACTCCCCGCTGGATATACGCAGCCACTTACCGGAGGTGACGTCAGATGCGCCCCCAGCTTGGAGAGAGAAGTCGCCACCTCCAAGCGCTGGATACCTCCCGCCTCTTTGGACCGGACCGGGTCGATTCTGCCCCTGAGCCAAGGTGCACCTTGAGCCATCGACTGCCTGCCCTCCCCTGCCATCAATCCCTGTGTGAGTCAGTCTTGTCCCGTTTGTCTGTGGTCTGTCGGGTATAAGATAAGACCGTGTCTAAGTGCCCACCTTTCTGTGCTGTACCTCTTGTCCGTGTAATCTAAACATTCTGCAAACCCATATTATAACCTCCTCCGGAGGTCTTGAGAACTGTACCCCTGGTGTCGTGTCATTTAACCCAGCCGTTGTGTCCTTTCCTTCATTGATCTAGCGTAGCGCGATTCGGCCAACGTTCGAGTGTAATCGGGTAACTTGTGCGAACACGGCGGCGGCCATTCCGCTCGGCCCACCATAACATCAAAGTCGTGTCCGTAACAATTGGTGTCGGGAAGCGGGATAGGTCCCGGAGCGCGTTTCACGCGCTCGAAATTTATAACAGCGAAATTTGATTGTGTTTTACAAAAAAAAAAAAAAAAAACCCGAATTTTGGAAGTCGCGCTATGGCAGATCAAGACGGCTGGGTTCCGGTAGAGGAGAGTGAGGCAGGGTCGATCCAGGACCAAATAGAGGGACATGAGGAGAGCGAAGCAGTGAGGGTAGCAGGGTCGCAAAATGGCGTCGTCACGCACGAGGTTGCGGGCGCGCAAAATGGCGCCTCGCACATAGCTACGGCGGCCGCACCCGCTGCACAAGTGGGAGGGATGGCCCAAATGCAGGCCCTCATGGAGCAATTTATGGCGCAAATGCAGGCGTCCCTCAAACTGCAGAGTGAGCAATTAGGGGTAATGGGGAACCGGATGGATGCTCAGGGTGAGCGATTGGAGGGCCAAATGGGGGTAATGGGAAACCAAATGGGGGTCATGGGGGGCAAAATGGGGTCCAATAGCGAGAAATTGAGGGAGGACATGGGGGCCCAGATCGGAGGGTTAGGGGGTAGAATAGAGGGATTAGACAATAGATTAGGGGAAATACAGGAGGGGTTAATGGGGGTAGAAAACAGAATGGCCGCTCAAGAGAATCAAATGGAAGGGATGCAAAAGGGGTTAGAGGGGTTAGAAAACAGTATGGAAGGCAAATTGAGGGACATGAGGGACCAAGCGGAAAGGGAAGTTAAACAAATGGGGCAGCAGATAGAGGGGGTCAGAATGGGGGTAGAAACTAAACTGGATGCTCACAGGGAGGAAATGGAGCAGATGAGGGTGGCATCTGGGCAGGAGATGCAAGTGATGGGAGAGGAGATCAGAAGAGGTGTGAGTGAGGAGGTCGGAGGAGTGCGCGAGGAGGTGAGGCACTGTAAGGAGCACATGGAGAAGGAGGTGAGAAAGGGGACTGTAAAATTGCAAGGGGGCATAGAGGACCTGACGCAGGAGGTGGAACAGCTGACGGAGGGACAAAAAGAAGTAACGGAGCAGGTTCAAAGGAACACTGCGGTACTACGAGGGTTAAAAGCGACACAGAAAGAACTAAAAGACGACTTGATAGCGACGAAGAGGCAATGTCAGATGGTACGTGAGGGACTGACAACGAGGTTGGACGAGGTGACAGAGGTAATGGAGACGAAGGACCGGCAGGTGAGGACGCACATGGAAACGGTCAAGGTAGCCTTGGAGGACGAGCTTGAGGAGACGTACCGGGAAATAAAAGAGGTGAAGCAGAAATTAGAAGAAGTGGAAGAAGGGGTGAGCGAAATTAAGAAGCGACGGAGAGGGGATAAGAAAGAGATAAAAGAGGAGATAAAAGAATTGGTCCAAAGTCTGTGTTCGGATCGTGATGATGTGCTCATTAACCGGATGAGGGATTCGCAGGTGATGGAGGAGTAGCGAAGAGGAAGAGGACCCGGTGTAAGTGGTGACCAATATGGTCGTGCGTATGATGCGCCAGGGGATTTAAGAAGCTTGGGGGTCGAGATGGACCCGGGTGTTCGTGAAAGGCCGTTGGTGAAGTGTGCGACAGGTCAGGTGTGCGAAAAGAGGTGTGCGAGAATGTCCGACCATGGGGTGTGTGAGGAAAAAGTGCACGCCAAGGAGTGAGGGTGCTGGCGAGAGTGAGTCGGTCGTAGCGCGTGTGCGAGGGAGCACATGGAAGCGCGGTGTGGTAAGTGTTACAGAGGGTGTGACGGGAGAGTGTGCGCAAGAGTGTGCGCGAGAAAGGTGTGTAACGGACAGGTGCATGAGGAAAGAGTGCGCTGTCGAGAGTAAGGGTGAGTGCGTTGTCAAGAGTGGTGGTGAGAGTAGTGAGAGTGACAAGGAGCGTGAGTTGGTTGTGACAGGTGAGCGAGGATGTACACCTGGAATGGAAGGATGCACACCTGGAATGGTAGAGCGTGAGTGGGAATGCACGCTGGAATTGGTAGTGAGGCACGTGGTTGGGTGTGCGAGTGAGAGCACACCTGTGATTGTCACAGAGGAGGTGACCGAGGAGGGGGCGCGTAGAGGTGTGTTGGTGAGGTGTGCGAGCGACGAATGTGTGCCAAGGTGTTCGGTGGTCAGGTGTGTGACCAAGTCGGTGAGCGGAATGAGTGTACCGAGGTGTGTAAGAGAAGGTACGACGAGGAGCATGGAAGCGGCTGGATGTGTGAGCAAGGAACGGGCTGCGGGGTGTAAGCATCCAGGTGAAGCATCGACGGTAACCGGGTTAGAGGTTAGGTCGACTTTTAGCCAAAGCGGGCCCTCGGTGCGTGCCGGGCTTCGCGTGCCGCGAGAACCAGCGGGGATCCGAGCCACGGCGGGTTCGAAAGGACCGCCGTGCGCGATCCACGCTGGGCCTCGCGTGGAACGGCCGCGTCCGGGCTCCACTAGGCGGAGCGGGCAGCCCGATAGGAAGGGTCGTCATGGCGACCACTTTCTATTGAGACGTGCCGGCAGGTCGAGATCGGGACATTGGATGGCTCCACGCCGAGGTGGTGCGTGGGATCTCGGGCCGGGTAAGCCCCCGTCCCTGCCCCGAATGCGGGACGTATCCAGCCGCTGGCACCAAACAACCCGCATTCATGGCTTGGCTGTACGAAGCCGAGCTTTAGAGGTGAATTGGCGCACCGAGAGGCATTAGTGGGTAGACTGTAATGACGAGGATAGTGTTTTGGCCCCGAAATTAGAAAAACAAAATTTGATGATTGGCAAGGGATTGGCAGTAATGATTGGCAGATGATGAGTAGTGATTGGTAAATTTTTGATTTGTTGAAATTTGATGTGCAAAATTGGTAGTGAGCGATGGGCCCGGTGGGTAAGGGTGGCATCCCTGCCACCCTTCCCATGGTGGGGCAAATGCGCAGTAGTTATGGGGTGTATGGCAGTGAAAACTAGCCCGGGTGGGTTAGGTTATATTGTGTGTTGGGATCTAGCGAAGATGACATTAGGTAACGTTAAGTTTAGTTAGTGACTGATACCTGTAGTGGGGACGCAGGTAGATTAGTGTGGATGATAATGACGTGGGAGCGCAATAGTTTAAAGGGACGACTGGGAAGCGCAAGTTTCAGAGGGGAGTAGTTAGATGAGATGATGCTGTGTGAGAGCTGGACAGGTGTGTGGAGCAGTGGGTGAGTAGTGAGTGTTGTGGATCAGCGCGAATGCGCTTGGGGAGAGAAGGGTGCAGGTGGCACCAGGTGTGAGAGCACAGGTGTGCAAGTGCAGGTGTGTGGAATACATGGAGTATTGGAATGAGTGGTGTGGAGAGAGTTGGAGTAAGTGGTACGGAGTGGTGTGCATGGTGCGAAGGTGTGGATGGGGGAAGAGTGGACCCCTTTCACGAGTACCCGGGGCGGGTAGTGTAAGTGTTAGGTAGAGGGTATAGGTAAATTGTGGTTGGATATTGGCATTTGTGGTGCGGTTGCAGAATGGTATTGTGGATGGGTGCATTAGTGTTGTGGAAATGGCTGGGCGTGTAGCCTGTTAGTGTGTGTAGTTGGTTGGGCACTCCACCACTGGGAGGATGTCGGCCAGGTGAGGCCGCAGGTGGGCTCTGGGAGCCGTTAGTGTCAGTGGGGCCCGAGGATCTGGAGGACGGACCCGGGTAGCCCAGTGCCAGAGAGGGCACTGAGTGGGGAGAGCGCCAGAGGGCCTTCCCCAGGTAGTTAGGTTAGGGTAAGGAGCAGGTAAGCTCGGAGGCAACTGCAGTGGTGGAGGTGTGCAGGTGGGTAGACCTGCGGGGAGAGCTACACGTCGCGGCCCAGAAATTGTGCGAGGGCACCGGGAGATGAATCGGGGGAGTGAGACCCCAAATTGAAAAGCACCACAGTTTGGTCAATGGGAATTGGTTTTTAGAACCCATAGTGTAAGAGGGCCAATGGTTTGGCAGGAGAAAGACCCCGGGTAATGTAAAGTTGTTAAAGTCATTTAGGAAATAGTTAGGATTGATGAACCTGTCGCACCATACGCAGCCACTTACCTGAGGTGATGATGATGACTCCACACCTGTGTTTCTTTGTTCTGTGTTGCAGGAAATGAGAATTGCTGTTGGATTTGTGAGACGCATCACGACATGGATGAGACATTGGGGTGATTCCATCTCTCCCTCCCTAGGAGGGACTGATGATGAATGGGTGATGGCAAATTTTGATGTTGAGTTGGAGATGGCAAATTGTGATGAGAGTTGGAAATGGCAAATTTGATTGGTTAGGAGGGAGAGAAGACGAATTTGGTTTATGGGAGGAACGGGGAAGACAGTAGGGACATTTGTTGATTTGTAAAGTAGATGTTTATGGGTAGTGTTGTGTTTTGTGGATACAGTAAGGGGTAAGGGAGGGGCAATGTAGGTTACCTGGTGGGGGGGGGGGGGGGGCGTACGGTAGGAACGTACCTGTCTCACCTGGTTCCCATGTGCCCCTAGTGTGCATTACCTAATGTTGCGTGCACTTTTGCGCCCTTACCACCTTACTCACTTGTCTTCTTCTTTTGTCTCCCACCTCCGAGGATCTGGCTTTGGGGCAGAGAGAGAGGAGAGAGAGGTGCTGGCTCCGCAGTTGTGGGCCTGCACTTTCGCTGCTTGCTGCCGGGATCGATACACCATATGGACCGCAATTTTTGTGGCCGCCCACCATGGACCGCAGTCTTTTGCGGGCAAGCACCACCCGTTGATGGACCTATGGGTCAACGTGGCACCTATGCCATACAGGTGAACCACTAATAGTTGGCCCCCTGACGGCCACAATTTAGAAATGGACGCGGTTGGCGCCTTTCTTTATTTTTAAAGAAGCCAGAAGGCCAAGTGCACCACACGAAGGCAAGACCAGCGGCAGAACATCGGCCGGCTGCGACACCACCGGTGATTATTGAACACTTTATTGGTGCACCGGATGGTGCTGTGTTATGGGGTGGTGCTTTTGGTGCTTGGAAGGGGTGCTCTGCACATTATTAAAGGCCGTAAGGCCACAGAGCACTCGTGGGTTGGTGTATCGATGCTGGCATGCGTGCTCTCTCTATGCATAACATCTGCATGTGTTCCTCCAAAAACAGGTCCTGGATCGTAGTGTAAATATCAGTGTAGTCTTGTGTAAATAATGCTCCCTACCGGCTGTATGTTTAGTTTGAGAATTCTTTCCGCGATTCGGTTATCCTGTGGGTGTGTTTCTGTGAGGAGAAGGGTGCAACGTCGCAGGGGGACATATTTACTCATTTGTGAACATCTGTAAAACTGTCGCACTCAGGGTAGAGTTAATAGTAGAGGGAACTACATCTGAGTGCCACACTAAAGTAGGTAAAAATTTATCGGGTCGGGACGCCCCGAGGTAGAGAAGGGTGCAATGTTGCGGATATGGGATTTGGCCTCCATCCATATCCGCTTGTAAATATTCCCCTATTTCCCCATACTCCCCAACTATCCCCAATCCCCCATTCCCTAGTCCCATTGTCTGTAAACAACACTCTGTAGAACCGACCTTCCCCTTTTTCCCCCATTAAATGTCGTGCCCAGGTCCACCGCATCTCACGTAGACAACTTTCGGACATCTTGCTAGTTATTCTTAGTCTATGTCAGTTAAGGACTCGTTTCCATTAATTCTGACTCTTCGTTGCACCAGAATGTGATTGTATGGCACCAGTAGTGAGTTTAGGACCTCCCAATACCTCCCCGCATCTCTTCCTCATGGAACTACAACAACAACAACAACTACAACAACAGCGGGGGGCGGCGCGGCGGCGGCGCGGGGAGTGTGCGTCCTCACTCCGGCTTGGTTAGCCGCCATTGCCCATGTGCTCCGACGGGGTTACCACACAAGGGCTGACTGTCAGCTCCTCGTCAAGGGCGGAGCCCGGTAACCCCCCCGCACCCAATAAGAAGCGGCGGACCGATTCCATCTGGGGCGGAGCTAACGAGCCGAGGGCGTGTCACTCCCCGCCGGATATACGCAGCGACTGACCGGACGTGACGTCAGATGCGCCCCCAGCTTGAGAAGACAAGTCGCGACCTCCGAGCGCTGAGCGACCTCCCCGCATCATTGGACCGGACCGGGTCGATTTTGCCCCTGAGCCAAGAGTGCACCTTGAGCCATCGACTACCCGCTTTCCTTGCCATCAATCCCCGTGTGAGTCAGTTTTGTCCTGTTTATCTGTCGTCTGTCGGGGCTACTATAAGACCGTAATTAAGTGCCTATCTTACTATGCTGTACCTCTCATCCCTGTAATCTAAACGTTCCGAACTAATATAACCTCCTCCGGAGGTCTTGAGAACCGTACCCCTGGTGTCGTGTCATTTTAAACCCAGCCGTTGTGTCCTTTCCTCAATTGATTTAGCGTAGCGCGACTCGGCCAAGGTTCGAGTATAATCGGGTAACTTGTGCGAACACGGCGGCCATTCCGCTCGGCCCACCATAACATCAAAGTCGTGTCCGTAACAATATATATATATATATATTCACCTTTTTATGTGTTTATATGGTTGAAATGTATTACATTATGTGAAAATTGAGGGCGCTATTTATTTTTAATATTAATTTTCATCAATCAAAATTGATTTATATACTTTTATTCATTTATTTTATGATAAGTATTCATAAAATTGTTGCTTTTTTTGGTTTTTCACCTGTTTTATGGCAATAAACATGATTTAAGGTAAAAACCGCCTTCAATGTTCACATTTCGTTAATACTGATGCGCATTCTACATAGACTAAACAGGTGTGACATGTCTTTAATTGTGTGCTAAATTATATGATTGCATGACCAAATGTACAGTTTTACACACGCCTAATGTACCAAATATATGTAAAATAACAAACAATGGAGGCCATTTTGAAAAATGGCCACGATTGTTGTCACAGGACAAATCTGCGATGGCCCTTTTGCCAAATATCTTTCTTAGGACATACTCTGTGTGCCAAATGCCATGCTTGTATCATCAAAGGCACAATTCCTGCACCTATCTGCCATACTACAAATGTTTAACCAAGCACTTGCACTCAAAGGCAGAATGCAGCAAATCACATGACCCAGCTCAACTTCACACAGCATTTGCCACGCAGCCATATTGGCAGGTGAGACAGAGATTTTACGCTCTTCTACTTGGAAAAATAAAAATCCAAGTCAATCTTTGGCTAAATGATAGTCCTTTCCTACATTGTGCAACTTTATCAGGTGTTGCGCACAAAAGGAGAGGATGACTTTATTTAACTTGCAAGCATTTTATCTAACCGCATCTGGTGAACCACAGCTTTCAAATGTCAGTTTACAAACCGATCAAAATCCATTCACAGTCCATAGTTTATATAAAAAAAAAAAAAAAAAAAATGGAAATGGTATGTACACAAAAGGGGATGGAGTGGGGCAGAGTGTGGGTTTGGGGGTGACAAAAGGAAGTAGTATTAGTGAAAAATAGAATGCACGTTTATCCTTGCATAAAAGGCGTTTGTATACAAGCGGAACCTTACACTCGCATCCATGTTCAATTACAGGTCAATTCTTTTGACATTCTTTTGTGAAAGCCAAAAGGCTTTCGAATATGCCGAGCCAAAAATAAAAACAAAAAACAGAAGTGTCACAGAAACGATGTCGGTCTACCTTTGTGAACTTCAAGTTTATTGCTTTGATGTCAATGATCCAGCTCTTCGTTCATGAGGGTTTAAATTAAGACTAAAAACCAGGAAGCTTGAAGTGGAAAAAGTGTTTAACAGCATCTAGAATTCTTTGCAATTAAAAATGTCTTAGGCAAAAGAGAATTCATATTGGAATTGCATTGTGGGTAACTGACCCAAAACTATACACAAGCTCGTGCTTTTCAAGCTGAGCTTCTAAGAAACCACGAGAGAAGTTTTGGAAACGGTAAAAACACAAGGATTTGAAGAGGAGGAGCAGGAGAATGGTTGTTTTTTTTTAATGTTCGCACAATGGGCACGTGAAACTGATGCAGCAGAGCAGATCACAACGGAAGGTGTAGATAGTGCGAGTGATAACGTGAACGTGTTAAATGTTTGTGTGTGCCCATTTAGGCTTTCTCTTTCCTCTTGCTTCCCCTCCGTGCGTTTCCGCTCTTGTTCAAGAGCTTGAGCACATGCTCCTTGTGATCCAGAACCCGCATCATGCTTTCCCTCGCCTCTGTGATCTGATCCCTTACAAGTTTACAGCGCTGAAGGTTGCCCTGGTGTGGACAAAAAAAAGATAGAAATGTTTGAGGGGAGTAAACATTTTGGAGGGCGTATCATGAGATGGGCAGTGCAAGGCATTTGAGGGTCACCTGAATGAGCTCGTACACTTTATGCAACTCCTCGTCTCCCCCTCCTTTCTTTTTCTGTGGCATAATGCCCTCCTGGAGGGATGACATTTTCTCATAGACCTCGTTCTCCAGGTTTACCTGTCGGGGGAGGGACGGACAAGTTATTTACGGTACATCGACGAGAGTTGGGTGACTTATGCAAACACCTGAGTACAAGGTAAATGTGGGGAGTGTAGGGAGAAGGAAGTCTTTATTGTCCAAATTGCATAAGGATGTAATGGCATGGTGGATAATGGCAAGACCACAGAGCTGAATCCCAGAGGTCATCAATTCAAATCCAGTTGAGATAGTATTAAGTATTTTGACTTGTGTTTCTGGTAGCTCAGATAAACTAAGGATGATTATCATTGCATTAAGTGTTTCAATGTCAGCAACAGAGGTTTGGAAAACTATCCTTGACATACCCCCACAATAAGGAGTCTAAGGTGGCACGTCGGGAAACCATGGAGGCCACGGAACTGCCCCACCACATCCAATCCATATATTGGGGAAGTTCTCGGTTCTAAAGGTTACACTATCTGCACTTTATATGTGTGAAGATGCCATCTCTTTTGTACAATTTTGTTTTTTTTATTATAACTAGTACAAAGTCCGTCAAAAATGGAGGGTTGGAACAGTTTATTCTACGGTGCAGCCTTGTGAGCGTGCCAAAGTCTGAAGCCTCGGCCTAGTGTCAGGTGTGCTTATATCTTCTTTATTTATTAGACATCCTACGGACGTAAATTAACACTTGTTTTACACTGCACATGTTGCACATCACGTGCAGCAAATGTCACCTCCCTGCCCCTTGGATTTATTGTTATTTTAAAAACAAACGCTTCTGTACACCGCCCTTGAGGCTCGATTTGCAAGCCACCATCTACAGTTCCAACTTGGAGATGTAATTACTCTTCTTTTGGGTCTTCTGAGTCCTCGGGGTCTTTTTAGTCCTCCGAGTCTTTTGGTTATTTTCGGTCTTCTGGATATTCAGGTATTTAAGAATCTTTGGGGTATTTTGGGTCTTAGTAATTTTGTTCTTTGGGATCTACTGGGTCCTCAGGGTCTTTGGCTTTGAGGCTTTGAGTCTCTTTGGTCTTTGCGGCCTTCTGGGTCCTTGTGGTATTTTTGGTCATCGGAGTCTTTTAACTGGTGGACACAGTCGTGTTCAAAGATTGCCAATTAAAACCCCACTCAAATCCCTCCTAAAGCACTACTCAAAGCCTTTAAAACCTACCCTTATGAAGGGGGACAGACATCACACAAACACACAAATACACATTGTGCTTTAAATGGTAGATAGTTTATATATATATATATATATATTAGTACTGTGTACAGTACATAAAGTATTTGTAACACGCAGCTGGCTCACTAATGACCTTCAAGAAGGGGGTAATTTGCCGGTCCACGGTCCATCTTTCAATAGTGACGAAAATTAGCAATATAATGGCACCTTAAAATAAGATGGAAAGAGCCAATGTACATGCATTCAACCCATTGCCACTTTCCCAATCCCCAGCATCAACAAGGCATGTCAGAAAGGAATAGACAACATGACAAACAGCCTGGGATGCAGAAAAAAGAGAATGAAGAAGAGGAGGAGGGAGATCCTTTGGATGATATGCTGTCAAGGACAGGCTGCTTGCAGCTGCACCATGCTGTGCAGGCATGCATTGCTGAAACACAAGACTGGCGGCGATGCCAGAAAGAGGTTTCGGCGTTCCGTGACTGTATGGCAGCCCAGCAGAGCAAGAGGGAGGCCGAGCTAAAATCTCGTCTTGCCTTGGCATGAATTTGATCATAAAGGTCTACGAGAGTCAATTTCACTGACCATTTATGTGTGTGCGTGCATGCGGACATGCGAGTTGCATATGTTTTGAACCACTTTTGTCGATTCACAATTGGTCATTATTTACAAATGTTAATGTGCACCTGTCAGTACAATAAAATGAATAGACTTATTTGCACCATCCATCCTGTCATGGTTGTCAGATGGTCTCTCCTATCACATCATCTTGATACTTTCTTTAAACATGCTTATGGAAGCTTGCTTTGAGGGACAGTAAAAGGTGCATTCTGGTGCAAAGCCAGAATGGAGGAAAAAAATATATATATATAATTATATATATATATATATACCAACCTACATATTTACCACAAGTGGGCTCCAAGCAAACTGCAACATGTCATGTGAACATAAATACATAAAGTTGTCAATCCAGACGGTTGACAAGGCTGCATCTGCATTGATAGACACCCGTCTCTTTTATCTATACTACAAGAGAGCTGTGTGTCTTTGTGTGTCGTCATTTTTCTCAGATATGGCTGAACGGATCTTCGTCAATCTTTCAGGAGTTCATCAGTGAGTGCTGGAGAGTGTTTTCGGCCCCCAAATATATTTTTTGAAAACTTTGAAGAAAAAAAACAAAGTACAATTTTGGGGATTTTTTTTTTTTAATCGCTCTACGTAGTATAGTGTCTGAGCCTGAGCCTTTGTAGCTATGTGAAAAGTAATATGAAATTATTTAGATTTAGTGTGCGTGTGTGTGTAATAACAATATTAAATATACATTTTCCTTAGTGGATGTTTAGGCCCCCTCCCCCCACAAAAAAAAAAAAATAGATTTCTTCAAAATGCCAACAGGATTAGATCACCGGGCAACGCCGATATATATATATATATATATATACATAATAAGACTCAATCATTTCTCTCATCCATAATTTGAGGGAATATCCAATCAACTTTCAGGGAGCTGCAGATGGAGGAAATCTTGAGTTGGATCTTGGAGACGGCGTGAAGCTGGAAAGTGTGAAAACATTTTGTTACCTAGGAGACATGCTGAATGGAGAAGGTGGATCAGACTCGGCAACGGTTGCTCGAGTGAGATGTGCATGGAAGAAGTTTCGGGAACTGAGTGGCATGCTGACGAGGAGGGGAGTGTCGTTGAAGCTGAAGGGAAAGGTGTATGCTGCATGTGTGAGAAGTGTTATGATTTATGGGAGCGAGACATGGGTAATGAACGTAGAGCAGCAATGAAGGCTGGAAAGGGTGGAAATGCGAATGGTTCGGTGGATGTGTGGAGTATCGTTGAGAGAGAGGAAGACAAATGATGAATTGCGAAAGATGATGGGAATAGAGCCTGTGATGGATACTGTGAAGAGGAACAGGTTGAGATGGTTTGGTCATGTGTTGAGGAAGGATGAAAGTGACTGGTTGAGAAGAGTGATGGAAATGAATGTAGAAGGAAGTAGAGGACGGGGGAAGACCAAGAAAGACTTGGCTAAAGATGGTCGAAGAAGAAATGCGGGCAAGGGGGTTAACAAGGAGAGATGCAGAAAATAGGGCAAAATGGAGAACATTGTCATGGGGACCGCAAGGCTAACCCCCGCTCTTGCAGGGAAAATGGCCTTAAAATGCCTGTTGTTGTTGTATCCAATCAACTTTCACCTAATCAATTATACCAGGTGGTTAGGATTATATAAATTAACTCCTCCCATCCAGTTTAAGAAATCTGCATAAAGCAACTAAGAAAAGCTACACAAGATAAGCCCTTTACCGTTTCAAACCCTACCCAGGTTCCTCTACAGCTGCCGACATTCACAAGTAGCACATGATAATCCCAATGCTACACGTCCCCTCAGCTGCCGGACCATTTTCATGACGTTGGCCAGTTCATCAGCGACAGCATAGACAGAAACACGCACCAAGGCTCACAAGCATGTACCATTGTACCACGTGCAATGCCAATAGCATTTAACATATAAATAACAAGACCAAATCACGTCTCTCACCCATAATTGGAGGGAATAACCAATCAGCTCTCACATAATCATGTCGGCAGCTGGAGAGGAACCTGTGGGTTGCTATGTTTAATGCCCTGTTACAGCATTTGGATGCAAGTGGTTGCCAAATGTAAATCTGCATCAAACTGTTAAAATCTTCTTGTTTCTCTCTCCTTAAAGGACATTAATATATATATATATATATATATATATATATATATATATATATATATATATATATATATATATATATATATATATATATATATATATTTGACCACCTGTGTTTCCTGCTCAACCTTGTGATAGCCAGAGTTAAGTGCAATTAACCAACAACAATCAAGATGACATAGGTGAAAGATAATCTCAATTTCAAAGCTCTTAGTTCTGCCTGGTTGGTGTTGCCATCTGAGAACGTGCCTCACGATGCTGGTATCCCAGCTTTAAATTGCCATACACTGTCTACCATGTACTGTCTTGCATTTATGTGAAATTGCACAGATTTCTCCAAATGCCCTTGTCCAACCTTGTAAATCAAGGTACAAGCTCCTCCATGAGACTTAGATGATGGTAGATAAATAACAAACCAATCAAAAAGGTATGTGCAGTGACTTTCCATCCATTGTTCTCCAACGCGGTCTGCACAATACCCTCACAATTGTTGATCTCTGACACATGACGGTTTCCATGTTATAACAAAAAACCCCGAAAAGTGTGTTCATGGTCAAAAAGGTTGTGTGTGCAACAGGATGCCTCGTGTACATACTGTGAAGAAAAATAAAGATTGCCAATGCCTTTAATTGTGGGACTATCTATCCTCACCAGCTGCATTAACTGCGAGGCACACAGCTGCACCTTCCAGCCCTGCACCTTGCTCACCAAACCCTTTTGTGCTGCCATGTCCTGTAGAGTCGCCTTCTTCTCTTCTGTGCCGGGAATGGGGGGTGGGAGGGGCGGAGTGCAGGAATGAAAATTTAAGAAAGGTCCTTAACTTGCTGTCGAATACAATCCTGCTTGTAATAAGCAATACAACATGATACTAGGTTAAGTGGGGGAATAAATCTTCTTCTCCTCCTCTTCCCTTTATAAAGAGTGAGGTCCAATGGTACCACGTTCCTGCCCTGCCTTGCCCACGATCCTCCTCCACTCCCCTATGTCCCCAGCTAATGCTCTCGAATCCCCAACCATCACCTCCACCTTACTTGTATCCCTCTTCACACAATCCTCCAATCTCAACCACAGTCTACCTCTTTTCCTACTACCTTGTTCCCTCAACCTATCTCCTCTATTTGCCATTGTCTCTCCCCCAATCCACAAAGTGTCCAGCCCATCTCACCAATATCCCCGTCAAGCTCATCTGCACATCATTGTCCTCCTTCAGTTCAGCCATTCTCCTTCTATCCACCCTCTCGACTCCCACAATCCTCCTGACCCAGTTGTTCTTGCAACTGTTGTTGTCTCTCTGTCAGTGCCACAGTTTCCAAACTGTAAAGATAGGTGGGCCTTACACAAAACATCACAACGTTTCCTTTCAATCTCCTTGAAATCTGTCTGCCATTACTCTCTCCACCCTCCTCCACGCATTAACACCCACCTGAACCCTGCTCCACACCTGCCTCTGACTTACCATCCCCAGTCACCATTCTCCCCCAAGATACTCAAACCTATTTCCTTGTCTGATCTTCCCCTTTAACCTGATATTCATTTATTAGTCCCCTACCGGTGTACATCGGAGGGGACTATATGTTTTCACGCCGTCCCTCCGTCCGTCAGTCCGTCAGTCCGTCAGTCCGTCACGCAAAGAACAGTTTTCCGGACTTTTTTTCTAAACGCTTAATGCTAATGATTTCAACCTTGGCACATGGTTTCCTCATGATAAGTTACAGGTCAAGTTCGAACTTCACGACGTTTCGATCATTTTTGACAAAGTTATGGCACTTATAACTTTTGGAATTCTGATAATTCTGATGATCCTTAACTCAGTGCCATTTTAAGTTTTAATTTCCTTTAAAAAAGATTTTCTCTGCAATAATAGGACCGATTGAGATCAATTTTTCACCATATGAGGGACTCGGTCTGTAGAATATTTGAATGGTAATTATGACGTCACAGGTCACGTGGTTCGGCCGCCATATTGTTTTTCGTGAAAACACGAAAACCCCTTTTTCTCTGCAACGGCTGAACAGATCGAGGCCAAACTTTGCAGGCAGAATCGCATACCCATGACGAACAAAAAAGTCAGTAAGCATGACGTCATGTGTCACATGGTTTCAGAGTTATGACGTTTTAAAGCATGAACCTTTAAATCCGAGCTCCTCCCTCATTTTTAATCCAATCGAGGGGGAACTTCACAGATCTGTTCAGCATGTCAATCTACTAAAATGTCCTTTTGGAATTTGCGATAGGCCCGTGGTTTGGCAGATATCGTTAATTAAACGAAAATATTTTTAAAATGGATATCTCTTGTTTATTCCAGAGTTCTCCTCAAGCCGCACCGCGCGCCCTCAGCCTCGTCTCGCGAACGTCAACAGCGCGACACAGCGCGCGCTTTCCGGAGGGGCGGAGCCAAGCCGAGCAACATATATATACACATCGATCATTGATCGTGAACCGGAAAATATAATAAATTACTGATATTTAGCGACTCGAAAGGTTCTTTATCAACAACGTATTTTCTCGTGCTTCGTACCTGTCTGCAAGGTGTATAAATCTAAGTCCCGAGTGCGAATCACAGGTGAGCCCGTCCTGAGGTAATTAGCGATTGGGAACGATTCAGAACCTGTGGGTAAATAACCCTTGGTAATTTCCCCAACAGTTTTCCGGATGACAGACTGTCGGTAGGGGACATGTATTGTAGCGCAATACTCAGAATGCTTGTTTTCTCTGCTGCCCAACCCACATCACCTCCATCTTATCTTCTTCATGCTAATTTTCAGCCCATGTTTCTCAAAATGCCTCCTTCCACTCCCAGTACTTCCTGCATCCCCCACCCACTCTCGCAACAACAGCCAGATCATCCGCATGCAATATTCTCTCCAGAATACCTTTCATGTTTACCTTCTTGCTTACCATGATAAACATGAGTAGGCTGAGAGCGCTTCCCTGCCTCAAACCGATGTTCACACTGAACTCCTCTGACATTCCAGGGCAAACCAAAACTCTTCCCTTAGTTTCCTTGTACATCCCCTTCCACCAACTAAACTTCTGCTTCCGGTACTCCCATCCATCTCAGTGTTGCCATCACCATCTCTCTCGGGACAATATTGGAGGCCTTCTCCAAATCCAAAATCGCAATGTAATTTCACCTTGCACCTCCAACCTCTTCTCCACCAGCTGTCTCAGCGTGAACATCCCATCTATCGTTCCCCTACCCTTTCTAAACCCCTGCTGCTCTTCTCCAATCTCCTTCTCCACACTCTTCCTTTTCCTCCTATTCAGAACCCTCTCCAGAACCTTCATGACATGACCAAGAAATGCAATGCCCCTGCACTTTCCCAGATCTTCAACATCCCCCTTCCCCTTCCATATTGGCACAATTAATCCTGTCATCCAAGCCTCCGGAATTGAACCCTCTCTCACACATACATTCAACATCTTCTTCGTCCAACTGACTCCGATTTCTCCCGCTGCAATTATCATCCCTGTACACACCTCATCAATGATTGGTGCCCTTCCCTCTTCGTGCTCTTCAATGTCGTCCACACTTCCTCTTCTGTGATTTCCACCAACTCCACTTTTCCCTTCACATAACTCAGTAGGTTCAGCTTGCCGATGCTTCCTTCCTGGTTCAACGGCCCTATGAAATATCCTTCCCACACCTTAAATATTACCCCCCCCCCCCTCTCTATCACTGGCCTTTCGCCACCATCCTCAATCACTACTCCCAACCCCCTCCATTTCCTTCCTATCCTCATCCCTGTCCTGAGCCAATTTATATTTCATTTTCCTCCCACCATACTCTTCCAACTTGTTGTACACCTCTTTTTCAATATCATTCCTTGCCCTATCCCCAGCTCTCCTTGCTGCTTTCTTCTTCTGCCAATACAGGTGCAGCAACACTGCATCCAGTCGCTTCCCTTTATCCTTGATCTTCTCTATCCTCTTCCAAACCTCCTTTTCATCAACTGCATTCACTACTTCCTCCATCCACCATACCTGCTTTCTATCCTTGACGATGCACCCTTTCCCGATGGCCTTTCACACAACACTTCTGCAATTCCCCTAAATGCCTCTTCGTACTTCTTCCATTCCTTCTCCAAACCTTCCGCTTCTTCGCCAAGTTGCTCATACTTGGTCCTCATCCTCTCCTTGTACTCTACGGCGGCTTTTCCCCTACACATCCCCCACCTAATAATATTCTGACTCCTGCTCTTAACCTCCCTTCTTATCTTCATCTGTACCACAAACACCACAGGCTTGTGTTGGGTGGTACCATGCTCTCCCTCCACTGCTTTGCAATCTTTAACTCTTAATCCTCCACAGCTGTTGCTACCTTACCACCACCAAATCCAATTCTGCTCTATGCTGCGCACAGGTAATGTTGTGGCTTTCCCATTTTTGAAAGAATAAACCAGCTATGGCTATACCATTCCTCACCACCAGCTCTTGATCCTCTCTATTCCTTGTCCCCCAACCAAATTTACCAAAACATTCCTCTTAACCTGGCTCCACAACTCTAACATTCACGTTAAAGTCCCCTACAAGGCACAGCATCACCTACAGCTCAACCATTTCCATCATCCTCTCCAGTGTGTCCCTGAATTCCAACTTCTCCACCCCAGTCTTTCCCGTTTATGGCCCATATACTGACATAACGCACACTATTTGCCTCTATATCCCTCTATAACACCACACATGCCATAACTATTCACCCTCCCATCTTTCCACTCTGACCACCTGCTTGGTGATCTCTTCTGATACTATTATTCCCACCATTGCTCCTTCCATCCACACTCGTGTGCAACAGCTTGTATCCTCCTACCAACTTTCTCGCCCTGTCTCCTTTCCAACTGATCTCCTGCACGCACGCACGCACACACGCGCACGCACACGCGCGCGCACACACACACACACACACACACACACACACACACACACACACACACACACACACACACACACACACACACACACACACACACACACACACACACACACACACACACACACACACACACACACACACACACACACACACACACACACACACACACACAACACTTCCAACCTCCTTCTCTGCATCATCTCCACTTCTCTGCCCGCCATTGTTCCCAAATTCAAACTGTCCAGCCTGACCTCACTTCTGAACCGCTGCCCATCTAGCAGAGCCAATAACATCTTGACCAGTTTGGGACGCTCAGATCATCAATCAGCAGTGCTGCCCTGGCTGACATGCTGGACCCACTATGTTAGCCCATTATCCTAACCCTGTGTGTGCTCTCACACACACACCGCTCTTTCTCCACTCGTTCCTACCCTCCCCCCGGCCCACCCCTATGCCTCCACACTAGACTCCTCTCTCTCCCTCCCTCAAGGCACTCATCCCTACCTGCACCCCACCCACTCCCTCCCTCCATCTTCGCTCCCTGCGTCCCCACCACCCTTCGTTATATCCCACTCTCCCCACTCTCCTTGATACCTTAAAAGTCGTGGTTATTCCACTTACAACAAGTAAATGCTTATCAGAAAAAAAGAAAAAAAATACATTAAATTCGTACTTAAACAGATTACAACAAGTAATTGCTTTTCATATAAAGCACTCAGTTCACAACCACACAGCACGTTCTAAGCAGCATGTGACCCCTCCACACAGCACGTTGTAACCAGCATGTGACCTCTCCACATGGTGCATTGTAATTGTTATATTATCTGTTCACGTTATATTGCGTACATTATATTATCCTGGCTATCAATGGGATACAAAATGTAAACTGTTCAGCCTGGCGGAAGTATGCACTCCACTGAGTGCCGCTCTAGTTGCTGAGGTTTCTTTCTGTGCCATCATGAGGTGACAGATGAGGGGCAAACCTCCGACAGATAAATGCTGAATAATTACATGTCCATTTCATTGTGACAATCATGTAATGCTGCATTGTGGCGAATGTTTTCACATTGGGATCCAACGTGGAAGTAACAAGCAATACTACTGGGTAATGTCCACCTCTGGCATCAATCACTGCATTGCACCGTCGTCGCACGCGACTGTACGAGTAGCCAAATACGAGCCTGGGGAATGACATTCCATGCCTGAATCAGCTCAATTTCCAGAACATTGAGGGTCTGTGGCCGTTTTGGCAAGATTGGAACATGCCGGTCAATGAAATCCCCGAGATGTTAAATTTTGATTTACATCTGGAGAGGTGCCAGGCAAAGATGTAATGGCACCAACGTTTGCATTGCATTCCTTATTCGAATGGCTCTTGTCAGTAGGAGTATTAT
The DNA here is from genome assembly GCF_964187855.1 of Myxine glutinosa. Lineage (NCBI taxonomy): Eukaryota > Metazoa > Chordata > Myxini > Myxiniformes > Myxinidae > Myxine > Myxine glutinosa. The sequence continues at coordinate 104,927,868 of NC_136269.1, read as the reverse complement.
CCTGCAAAAATATGGATTCCTAGACCATGTTGTTGAAGGGTGGAAAACATGTTGCTGGAAGATCTCATTAATGTACCACCTATCATGATTGCCATGGACACGGATCAAGTTGGTGCAAAAGGTTTCAGTAATACCACCCCACATCATGACAATTCCAAGAACAAAATTTGCGGATTCCTGGACACAGACTGGGAGATATTAATGATTGCATCTTCTCGAGACCCGTACACGACCATCATGCCTTTCAAGGAAAGAAAAAAAAAAAACCTGGATTGGTCACTGAACACGCTTGCCCAATGTCCCTCAGTCTCCATTGTACGTGCGGATTTGACCACCACAAGCATTCGTGGATAAAAAGGCACAAGAAAAAAAAGGACAGATCCAGCAGAACAAAGGCACGAGCACACTGTCCACGCTAAGGTGTTACACTTTACTAACTTCCCTGTACCCCGCACATAACCATACTATCTCAAACAGCAGAAAAGATTGTGTACATGTCACATCTTAGATAAAATGCTGTCACTTAAAGTCAAACCTTTGATGCATTCAAGAAAAAAGGTACAACAAAGGTGTCTTACCTTTCGTACGGACATCAGAGTAGCACTGGAAATGGTGAAACGCTGCCTTCCAAGGGTTACGATACTGGCTGAGCAGTGTTACCGGTGGTCTAAGCTTAACGGGAACGTATCGTACACCCTCTTCATCTGTACACCCACAAAACAGATCTATTTTTAATAACCATAGAATTCTATTTATTGAAATGTAAATTAAATGCTCAAAAATTATAAAAAGATGAGGATTGAACGCGCAAGTCGGGGGCCAAATCTTCCCCATTCTTCCCTGCTGCCCGGATTCACCAGGGCAGCGGCCACGGTGACAGTGGCGATCGGTCCCCAAGGACCGGCCCTTTCCCTCTTGTCACTGTCTCTCTAACTCTGTCGTGGTCCTGACTTCATGAAGGCGGGGGTACGCCATCCTAGATGTGGGGGATCTCTGGGTCGCTCCTGGGAGATTGAATGGCTGTTTCCGTGCTGCAGGCTTGGTCTAGAGAACTGTCCGGCGCTATGCAACAACCCCAACCTCTCCTACTATAACCAGCATTTACCCCACCTTCTGGAAGGACACCTATGTCTACTCTGTTTCAAAAAAGGGCAACATTCCTGATCGCTCCAATCGCCTTGACCCCCGATATCTCAATCATAGAGTCTCTCATCAACAAACAATTTTTAGCCCAACTCAAATCCTGCTTTCTCCTCTATGGTGACCAAAATGGCTTCCACAAAGCCAGTCCTAACAAATGGCCTTCACCCCTCAAGCACTTTGGAGAAAGCAGTGTTATTAAAGTGGACATCAGCAAAACCTTTGGCAGAGTCTGGCATGAAGGGCTCCCAATGAAGCTCCAAATGCATGGTATTTATGAGATGGAATACTGACACTCTGTGGCGTGTCTGTGGTCTGTGGCATCTGTGGCGGTACTCCTGTGTCAGTCATTGGTATTCTATATCCTGTCCAAGCCAAGGTTGTCCAACTGATTAACGATCCTACTTTTTCTAGCCATCTCCTCCAACCTTTGGCCTCCTGTCAAGCAGTCTCTTCCCTGTGCCTCTTCTACCGCTACGAGCACGTCAGTGTTGTGTCAAACTCTGTTTCTGTCCCTCCTCCTCTTCACAACACCCATCTCGTCACCTACACGTCACCCCTCACTCATCCTACTCGTCACCCCTCCTTCCCTCCATATAAATTGCCATACCTCATCCTCCCCATCTCCCTCCCTTACCACACTGCATCTCTTTGAATCAGTGTTCCCAACTTCTATAAACTTGCCAACACCACAACGAGACTCTTGTTGAACTCAAGGAAGACTGAAAAGAAAGCCTATTTGACCGAAAGCTTGTCGAAAATAAAAGATCAATTGTCTTGAAGCTACGTCCGTAACTTGTTTAATTTCTTCCGATTATTACCTCCGCCACCGAACCGAAGGTGGATGGAGGTCATGTTTTCACCCCTGTCCGTTTGTCTGTTTGTCTGTCTGTGAACAAGATATCTCAAAAAGTTATGGACAGATTCAAACGAAATTTGGCAGAGCGGTAGTGTATGTGACAAGGAAGAAATTATTCGATTTTGGTGAAGATCCGGATTCGGATCCGGCTACTAGATTTTTATTAGTACGATATTTATTATTAGAATTTTTCTAGTATAAACATTAAAAATGCCCACTAGTTGCAAAGAGTGCCAAAGACGGAGCTGGCTCAACAACAGGCCCAGCCAAGCCTGCACCTGGTTTTTTGAAGCCAACTCTCCCATATTTTATGAGAGGATCACCTTTTTACCTGGCTGCTTCCATCACCTCATATAGCGATCATAATTTACAATTTTCAGTATCGCCCATGTTAGGTTTGCCAGCAAATCATTCTTGTCAACTGCCAGATAATTATGGTCTTGAATCTCTGTCGCAGAAGGGAGAAGGTAGTAGAAGGGAGACGAAGAAGGGTCATTGCTGTTAAGGATTTCTGAGATTAACAGACCCCTTTATAGTGAATGGATATCTTTACCTCGGCCACTGAAGGTGGATGGAGGTTATGTTTTCACCCCTGGCTGTTTTTGTCTGTTTGTCTGTCTGTGAACCAGATATCTCAAAAAGTTGTGGACGGATTAGGACAAAATTTGGCAGAGCAGTAGTGTATGTGACAAGGACGAAATGATTAGATTTTGGTGAAGATCCAGATTCGGATCTCGCTAGTACAATTTTTGAAGTGATTCTTCACCATTGGGAGATGGGGCCAAAAACTATATATAGCAGGATATCTCAAAAAGTTGTGGACGGATTAGGATGAAACTTGGTGGAGAGGTTGGGTGTGTGACAAGGACTAATCGATTCGATTTTGGTGAAGATCTGAATTTGGATTCGGATACGAGAATTATGAAATTTTTAAGTGATTCTTCACCATTGAGACAACAACACAACAACAACTCGATGTTAAGTAGTTGTTGTTGTCTTCAAGAGTTATTTATTTTTTAATTGATTCTTACCCATTGAGAGATCGGGTGAAAAGTGATATATAACACGATATTTTAAAAAGTTGTGTACGAGTTATGAATAAACTTGGTGGACGAGTTGGTTAGGTGACAAGAACAAGCCGATCAGATTTTGGTTCAGGTCCGAATCCAGATCCGGCCTATCAATGGGATACAAAACATAAACTGTTCAGCCTGGCAGAGGTATGTGCTCTACCGAGTGCCGTACTAGTTTATAAAATGCAAACGATGCACCTTGCTCATTTTGTGGAGTTTTTGTTATTTCTCACAGGTGTGTGTGTGTGTGTGTGTGTGTGTGTGTGTGTGTGTGTGTGTGTGTGTGTGTGTGTGTGTGTGTGTGTGTGTGTGTGTGTGTGTGTGTGTGTGTGTGTGTGTTCTAAATTAAGTACAACTTTATGAACAGTGGCTTCTATCAACCCTCATTTATACATGTAGATACAAAATTTTGTTCGCGAGATCATTTATACATGTAGATTGCTCGCGAGATCTTGTCGGGGCGGTCACGGTTTTTCGAAGCTGTTCCACGATCTTCACGCACGCTCGAAGTTAATTGTCACATTTGTATTTTTGTAGAAACTGTATTTATCTTACGTGTGTGTACCTTTTGCGTGTCCCTCGGGAGATTTATCGGTGTTAATCTTTCATACCTGTAAAAAATAGTCGAGTATTTCGTGCCACGCGGCCTAGTTGTTGAAGCTTCCGACCTTGAGGCTTGGTTCTCTCCGGGCATCCAAAGCGGTTATTTTTTCATTCGTGTGTTTGTCAAATTTCAACTCGTTATTTTATCGTCCATGCGTTATTGTTTGTTTATAGTTAGTCTTGGTTTGAATTTCCTGTAACTCGTAATTAATTAATCGTGTTCTGCTCCTCGTGTGCGGCCTTGTACCCCCGTCGGTGTTTGTTAACTTAAGTCCCCTACATCGTGTTTTGCTTGGCTCTTAGTTTTTTCCCTTCTACCCCAAACATAATACTGTTTGTCTAACGTTTTAAATCCCCACCCCTCCCCCCCCAAAAAAAATAAATAAATAAATAACCAAAAACATGTATTTTCCCTTTTCCACGTGTGCTGTTGTCTCATCCTGTACTTTCTGTCCAGGTGTGCTGTTCGCCCCTCCCCCATTATCTCCTTGCCATCCACCTTTTGCCCTGTTCACGTGACTCGTGGTGGTCCCTCTCGGCTCTCCCCCCCCCCGTTGGTATTTTGTGCATATAAGATTGTTTACGGTTCTGTTTCAATATTATTTAAATATGTTTAACCTTTCCCCTTCAGTGTTTTATTCAGTGGTATATTACAACACGCTGTTTTTCTTCCTATTTAAAAGGCTTTTCTCAATTTCCTCTCCAACTCATTCCACGTCAAAAAAAAGAAATTCAATCTCTTATACGTCTCCCTCACTACATGGTCTAAATTCACATTCATTCCACCCCCCCTCCATCGTTCTGAATCGGATTGCTAACTTGAAAATCACAACAAACCCAATTTGTTATCAATGTTCGTCTTTCATTAATTATCCACTTTCTAAACTCCCCCCTTGCCCCTCCACTCCTAAACTTCCCCCTTGCCCCTCCACTCCTGAACTCCCCCCTTGCCCTTCCCCTCCTAAACTCCCCCCTTGCCCCTCCCCTCCAAATCACCCCCCTTGCCCCTACACTCCTAAACTCCCCCCTTGCCCCTCCACTCCGAAACTCCCCCCTTGCCCCTCCCCTCCTAAACTCCCCCCTTGCCCCTCCCCTCCTAAACTCCCCCCTCGCTCCTCCCCTTCAAAACTCCCCCCCAACCCCTCCCATTCAAATCTCCCCCCATACCATTCCTCTCCAATTCTCCCTCCTCCCCCCTCCTCCTCAAAGCTGCCTCCTCCCCACTTCGTCTCCCTTCTATCTCATAACTCCACTCCCCCCAACCTTCTACTTTCCTCTGCCCTCCCTCAAACAACCCCTCACTGTGCCTCATCCCTTCACCATCAAACCTTTCATCCTCCTCATCCTTCCCTTTCTTGGAACACTTCTGTAATCTCTGACACACTATCAACTGCTCTCCCTACCTCCCCGTCTCATCCTTCATCTTACCCTACTCCTCCCCTCCCCTGTCCTGTACCCGATGCTCCCCCTCTCTCTTCATTAACGGTATGGACCTCAAACATCCGGGGCCTTCTCTCAAACCTGACTGATCTCTCCATACAGGTTGCTTCTGACAATCCAGACTTGATCTGCTTAACAGAGACTTTCCTCCTTCAAGATGTCTCTGATTCCTTAATATCTCTTCCTGGTTACTCCCTCCTCTGGTATGATAGACCTGAGCCTCGTCCTGGTGGTGGGGTGGCTATCTTTATCAAAAACTCTCTTCCTCACTCTCCTTGCACTGCCCTCTCTCCTCGTCACCCCCAGGAGTACCTCTGGCTATGGCTTCCTCTCCGCTCCCACCTTTTGTTCATATGTGTTCTGAACCGTCCCCCAAACAGTGATGACTCCATTTACATTTCACTGTCTGACAACATGGACCAACTTCTATCCACTCATCCCAACTCTCTCTTCCTCGTATGTGGTGACTTCAACTGTCATCATGCCACCTGGTTGGGTGTGGGTTCTTCTCTCACCAGTCATGGCACCTCAGCAAAGGACTTCTGTGACTCACTGGGATTGACACAATCTGTCAATTTCCCGACCCAGATCTCAGCCAATGGAGTATCTTCTCTTCTAGACTTGGTTATGACAAACTTCCCTGCTAATGTCTGCTGCTCTTCTTCTGCTCCAATCGGTTATTCTGATCATGTGCTTGTCAAAGTGGACATCTCTCTGGCCATTCTCAGAGAGCCTCCTCAGCGTCGACGAGTCTGGCATTTCACTCAGGCCGCCTGGGACGGTCTTCAAGCAGCCATCAATCGTCTGGACTGGTCTCCCATCTCCACTGCCTCTGACATCAATTCTTTCTGGGAATTCTTCCAAAGCAAACTGCTCTCTCTCATGCACAGATTCATCCCATCTCGTCTTCAGTTGTCTTCCCCTTCGTCCCGTCCATGGTACACTGAATCTTGTGGTGAGGCAGTTGCCCTGAAACAACTTGCCTTTGCCTCTTGGAAGGCTAATTCAACTGAACGCAATCTCAGTTCCTTCCACCAAGCTCGGAACAAGTGTGTGTCTACCCTCAGGAGTGCCAGGAAGCAGTATCTCTCCTCACTCAAGAATGAACTCTCAAACCTGTCTCCTTCCTACAAATCCTGGTGGCGTCTGGTCAAATCCGATTCTGGTGTTTGTTCCCCCTCCATCCCCTCCCTTACCTCAAATGGCCACACAGTTGACATCGCACGTGACAAAGCCGAATGCCTCAACTCTGTGTTTGCCTCAAAATCTTTAGTCCCAAACCCATCTCTCTCTGTTCCCACCTTTCCCAGTCGAACCCAACTGCTCCTGGAATCTGTGTCCTTCTCTCCTGACAAGGTGGAGGGGTTTTTGTCTAACCTCGACTCCGATTCTGCAACTGGACCAGACGGCATCAGCCCACGGGTCCTAAAATCCTGCTCTGCCGCTCTATCTCACCCTCTCTCTGTTATTTTCACCCTATCTTTTGCTCAAGGTCATCTGCCAGCATCCTGGAAATCAGCAAACATTACCGCTTTACACAAAAAAGGTGCAAAAACAAATCCTTGCAACTACAGACCAATCAGCCTGCTCCCAATTATCAGCAAAGTCATGGAATCCATCATTGCTTCGGATATGAAATCTTTCCTCTTCTCCAATGGCTTGATCTCTGATCATCAATTTGATTTCAGACCAGGTCACTCTACTCTGGACATGCTGCTTCTGCTGTCTCAACAATGGATGGAGGTCCTCAATGCCAAACAGGAAATCAGAGCTGTCTCCCTTGACATATCACGTGCCTTCAATACGGTCTGGCACCCAGCTCTGCTCACCAAACTCTCCTCCTATGGTATCCATGGAAATCTCCATGCATGGCTTGCGGACTTCCTCTCTGGTCGTAGTCAACGTGTGGCCCTGAATGGATTTCTCTCATCTCCCCTTCCTGTTCAGGCTGGAGTTCCCCAAGGCAGTGTGCTGGGCCCTGTGCTTTTTCTGGTCTTTATCAATGATCTCTCCGACTCTCTGGAAAATCCTCTCGATCTCTTTGCTGATGACTCCACTCTCTGCCGCTCCATTCCTCTTCCCTCAGATCGGCAGTCTGCAGCCTCCTCACTCTCTGAAGACCTGGACAAAATCACAGACTGGTCAAACAAGTGGAACATGTCTTTCAATCCTGACAAATTTCACACTCTTACTATGTCTCTCCGAAAAGATCGACTGGACAACCCTCCCATCTACTTTCTCAACAATCCTCTCCAAGAAGTTCTGTCGCTCAAGCTTTTGGGTCTCACTATCTGCCATGATCTTTCTTGGGAAAACCACATTTCCAAGCTGGCCTCCAAAGCCAGTCACCGACTGGGCATCCTCCGTCGTGCGAAGTCCTTCCTAGGCACACCTGAGCTCCTCACCACATACAAGGCTTTCATCCGCAGCTCAATGGAATACTGTTCTCCCCTATGGGCTGGTGCTCCTGCCTCACACCTAGCTCGGCTTCACGCTGTTGAAACAAAAGCTTTCAGAATCATAGGAATCTCCCGCGATGAAGCTATCTCTGAGGGCCTTTCACTCGCTCACCGCAGGCAGGTAGGTGGTCTTTCTGTCTTCTACCGACTCCTCTCCGGCCTTGCTCCCCCAGCTCTCTCTGTGCTCTGTCCCCCAAATATTCCTACAGGTCGCACAAGATCTGCCAGCAACCCTCTGATGGTTAAACTGCCGAAATCTCGGCTCTCTGCTCACCTTCACTCTTTCATTCCTCTTTTCTCCCGCCTCTGGAACAAACTCCCACACTCCCTTCAATCCCACTCCTCCCTCCGGGTCTTTAAATAAAACAGCTGTTCACCACCATCTCTTATCTTCCCCCATCCAAAACCTTGATCTTTTCTACCCCCACTAATTCACCCCAGATCCACCTTGTTTGAAATTCCAACTTCTTTCCTGGAAGTCCTGGCAGTGTCCATATGTTTTATACCTCTCCCACCCCCCATTCCCATGCCTCCCCCCCCAAAGCCCTCTCCCTCCCACAGATCTCTCAATGTCTCCATGTCTCTCGGTCCCTGCTCTCAAATGTTGTGTTTGTGTCCTTCCCCCTCTCTCCCCATCTTGTCTACCGCTCCCGATGTTATTTGTTTTATGTGTCGGTTTGTCTTTCTGTGTGATTAATGTTCGCTCTTTCACGAGCCTCGATCTTGTATACAAAAATATATATATATATATATTGGGGCCTTGTACTGGAACCAGTATTTTAGCGCATAATTGTGTTTTAATGAAAAAAAATTAATGGCTGTGACAGCCATCAAGCTTTTAGCATTTTGAAAATAATTTGGTCACAAAACCTCTCATTTGTAGTGTTGCTTGCAAGCCAAGCCTGGGTAAATTTCTACAAAGGCCTTACCCACGTACTCCTTGGGTGCCACAAGTTTTTCATACTTTATGGTTTGCACCGCCCTGCTTCCCTTCTCCTCATCATCTGTAGAATTGCCTTCGAGCATCTCACTCTCCTCAGGTGCAGAAACAACGTGCTGCTGCTTTCGCGGCTTTTTCCGCGGGGAAGTGCCAGCAGGAATCTCGCCACCCATGGAACAAAGTGCAGGAAGTGGACCGGATCGTGCGCTAGATGGAGTTATTCCTAGAGTGATCAGCAACATTGACAATGTGTTTGCTCAATGCAGTCAAAATGCAAGTGTAAGAGAATTCACAAACCTAAAAAGGAATGAATGGAATAACCGATTGAAAAACAAAATGGTAATTATAACATATTTCACAGCTTACCCAAAAACGTTCCATCCACTCCCTCTGGTTGCTCCTGCTTCACTTTTATCTCCGGAAGCACAATTCCAGTCACCATGGCATTACTCGCCACTACACCTGGACCCATTCCACTACCCATTGTCCCACCAGTACTAAATCCAAGTGTTCCCAGTCCAGCAAGAACGGAGGCAGTCGTAGGTGCAGCAGCCGCAGGGACCATCGTCACCGAGAGGCTCCCAGGAGCTGTTGTCGCAGAACTGATTTGCAAGGGATGCTGGGTAGTCTGGCGCAGAGAGGATAGCGAGATGTCGGTATGAAAGGTTGCAACGTCAGAAGCAGGATGAAAAGCCAAAGCCGTGTGAGTGTCTGGCGTCATGGCCACCTCACTAAAGTAGGAGGAAAAGGCACGATAATTTGCACGTATCATGTCATTGCAACTTGTCAAAACCGTTGTGCACCATAAGGATGCCAAGGAAGACGTTCGAGAAAATCTCTGCTCTTCGCTTATTTTTATATTCAGTGCTCAAGTTAAAAATAAAATTCAACCTTTTTTTTAGTGTTGGAGAGGCACAGACATGCCATGCCGACTGCCTACTCAATACCAATACCTGAGAGGCCGCGGAGAGCCGGAACCACGGGCCCCATCTCCACGAGGACTACTTGTGTCTGTAGGAATGAGTGTCTTCCGTACAGCAGACCTGTTATAGCACACGAGTACTTTTTAAAATCCATTTACAATGTGTGAATGACTGCATCTGACCAAACATGTCCACAGCAATGATTACGAAGTCAATTGAATTCAAGTCCAAACCATATCTACGGGAGTCGGCAAACAGTTTTAAAAATTCACAATCCAAAATATTGGATTGATAACACTCCTCCAGAGACAGTAAAATACTCACCCCTCTGATGCTGTCTTACGACGCAAGATGCTGGGCCGAGGCGATGAAGCTTGCACTTGTCCGGATCCTGGCGTGGTTGGGTTATGGCCCGAACTAGAGGGTGAAGTAACCGCAAAGGAGGAAGGACACATCCCTGCTGCCACACTTTCAGCCAACACCACACCTGGTAACAGGGTGGATGCATTAGGAAAGTTAATGACAGACAGATTTTTATACAACCCATTCACATTCATAATTTAAGTTCAGAAACCAAGTTGGGAGGATAATAAACTGGTTTTTATGGAAGAAAACCAGTTTGTTGCAAAAGGTGATTGAGGTGACTGGCAGCAAAACCTGTAGGCTTGCTTTCAGGGGGACCCTGGTTTGCAGGTGTAGATGCCGTGGAGGCCGAGAGTGGTGGGAAGCTACGAGAAGGATCCATGGAGACCAGGACAGGGTTTATACGCATTGCTGGCGTGCCACCCACACCACCCATCCCAGCTATTGCTGACACCGTGCTCTGGGCTAGACACCAAAAGACATAACAGTCATTGGGAAATACCATAGGAACAAGAAGCTTGACACTAATATAAAACTCACCGAGTGTTGGATACATATTGGAGGAAAGACAGAGGTGATGTGAAGAGGGATAATAGTCAACGTACATGCAAGTGGCCGCACCGCAGTGACACTGGTAGTGATTGGAGCATAGTGGTGGCCAGAAATGGGATAGCCAAGGGTGAGCGTAGGATATTGAGTGGTGTGGTAGTAGGAGAGGATAGGCACAGTCCTGTAAACAGAGAAATCAAAATTGTAATATAACTAGAACAGCACTCTTCGACGTCGACCGATATGCCTCAAACTACATTATTACATTTTTAAACAGGATTTTTACCGAGCCGTACCTCTGACATTTGACCTCTCGATTCCATTATCTAATCAGTTTATCTTTACATCATTATATATACTTGTACCAAGTTTGACTTGGATACGTTCAGCCGTTCGTTCTTAAGTTATCAGTTATCACGGTAAAGAAAACCTATCACGAATGGACGGACAGACAACACGAAAACATAACGCCTTCGGTGATTTCGTCGGTGAAGGCATAAAAACATTCAAGCAGTTGGGATCTTTGTGGTACACACCAAATTGTGGTATAGTAGAAATGAGAACAAGTATGATGGTGGAGGCAACGGTTTCACCCAACCTATACCTAGTTCCATCTAATGAGCTCAATGGTAGATTGGAAATGGAGATGCTATACATTGGAGATGCTATGTTTCAATCTTGGCCCACCTCGTGTGACCGCTCCAGGTCTTGCCATTGAAAAGTCGACCTGCGAGTCATGTGCAACCAGCTTCCTAAAAATAACCTCTGGATATTTCTAAGACATTCGATATCAAGGCATTGTATTAGTCTGCAATTATCAATTGTGACATTGATCATCTCCCATTATATATTTTTTTTAAGTCTAAAAAAAAAAAAAACACTTTGCCTAATTGGCTGCAGTGGTCGCACACCTGCCATCTCTCCCATCCATGGTGACAGTGCCTGGCGCTGTGGCCGGATTCGGGGACGGGCGGTGGGCACCAGGCAAAGTCAGGAAGCTTCCCGGCCGGTCCGGTGGGAAGTCGAGGGGCAGTCGGGGGGGTTGTTGCTGTTGCTGCTGTTGTTGCTGTGGGATAACTTTGGCTGCAACGGAAAACAAAAAGAGCAAAAAATACTTAGCTCGGAAAATCAAAGAAATGAGGAGAAGTAGACAAAGGTGATATTGCTCATATAGTGCGTTCTGTACAATAATAATGTGATGATAACACCCTGATGCAATATCAATATGAAAATTGCATCAAACAATGTCCTGTCACATGCATACAAAATATATTTTAAGTTAGGTAATCTTCTACTCAATGCCAACTGCAACTTTAATTTCAAATTAAAATTAAAGATTTATGCAAATGTTGAACCAATGTTCCTTACCCACAGGGATTGTTGGGGCTGGAGCAGGTTGAGAATGGATTGTATGAGGCATGGATGCTCCAGCTACTTGGAATTGGAAGGGCAGGGAGTGGAGAAAGAAAGTGTTGAAGGGTTGCAGCGCAACATTAGGGAACATTTGCAGTTCATTTTAATTATAGTCAAGCAACAGCGGAGTTATACAAATCCACTGAATGACATTCCAGTCACTATTGTGTCTATCTACCTGTTTGCTGTTCCAGATATACCTCTATTAACATTGCTTTTCAATAGCATAAAGTTTATTATTTTACAATTAGGTTGAAAATCTGCATTCGTAATACACAATCTTCTACAAAAACAGATCGTTTAATAATTGATTGGTCTTTATATTTGGGCCAAAAAGTGCTGGGTTTTCCAGTACCATACTCTTCAATGAATGGGGTAGGTAGGTAGGGATTTATACATTTATTTTGTAGGTGTTTAAATGGAAGGTATGCATGTTGATGATTGGAAAGCTACATAAGACTTCATGTGACTGACATCCTTTGGCTCTTGGCCTCCACATCGGCACTTTAAATGTACAAACCAAACACCAGATGTCTTCACAGCAGACATGACTTCTGTTGTCGGTTCAGGAATGTCTGTCTAAGGTTGATTTTTCGATTGTGAAGAAGAGACCATCGATGTGTCGGCAAGCAGATTGTGCAACATTTTTAAAATGTCCAGAAAATTACCTTAACTGAGTTAAACCGCTTCTGTGTTTCTCAGTTGAGACCACAACGGTCAACCATGGCCAAGCTGATTGCATGAAAGTGGACAAAATGGCCACCAGGAAGTCATCCCTCCTCTGTGGCAAAGCCATAAGAAAAATCCAGAAATGGCAGTAAGCTACTGAAATCACTGTGGTACTTAAATAAATAAAAGATATTGGAGTCAGCAGAAACTATGGGGGTATGTCCCGTTAACAGAAACTCAACATATTAAAAAACCGCCTTAGCAAGGTTATTGTTGGTCAGCAAAACATAATTAGTCAGGAAGAGTGTCCTCCACCACATTGTCACTCTTCTCATTATATCCCCACCCCTGCACACCATTATACCCCATCCTTTCACACTATTCTTCCCCCATTCGTCCCATTTTTAAATTTCATATATTTCAAAATCAAGAAAGTTTAATGTGCAGGTTTAATTCTGTTCTCATCTTTGCCAGGGTAAAAAGTTCCTTTAGAGTACAGGGCAAAGAGGAAGAAAGTGCTAGAGGAGTTGGACTCCTGATAAAACTTAAGTTGGTCAGAGAGAATGTGAGTTACAAGAACATGTTTGACCGAACTGAAAGACTGTTTATTAAATTGAAGAAGAAATGTCATCTAACAATCATTCAAATCTAAACCCCAATGATGACACATGATGGTCATCCCCTAAACCCCAATCTACAGTCATGATGACAAAGAAATGGAAAAAAATCTACAACCAAGTAGAAGGCTTTGTAAATACCAATCCAAAAAAAATACACAATTATTATGTGTAAATTCAATGCAAAAGTGGGTAAAAATTAAGGGGAAAATGAAGAGAAGGAAATTGAAGCTGTCGCAAATTTTTGAATCAAAAAAAATAAAAAGAGGAAGCAGATTAGTGGGATTTCCTATACACAATAAGATCTTCATTCTTAACACCTTGAAAAATAAGAATCAAGAAAATGGGAATGGATAAGTCAAAATACAGCAACGATAATTTAAAAACATGAGAGCTTTCATGTTGGTGAAGAAGAAGCCAACAACAGTTGTGACGGTACTAAACCATTTTATCCAGAAAGTGCCTCGCCGACTGCAGAAAGAAAAGGGCCGCCACAACATGGCACCGCGAGCACCCAAGTATATTCCAGGAAGTTCCTTCCCCCAAGATCAATTGCTGCATTTGTCTGAAGATTAGTCCTGTGTTGTCTGGGGTCTCTGTGTGCAGTGCACATGTGATGTGCATGTGCATGTGGAGCAAGTGGGTTGTGTAAGTGACAGCTCTTCCATGAGACCTAGAAACAGTAGGAAAATACATTTTCTCTACAGTTAATTGGCAAAACTATTTACATCCACCTAACCTGGAAAAACTCAGAGCTGGTATGAATCCATTAAGTAAAGGACATGAGAAAGATCTGAGATATTACCATAAAAATCAGCCTGCTCTCCCATATTTATTAATTGTTCGCAAAAGTTGTTAATAGCCGACTCACGAATGAAGCTGGACAACAACTAACCATATGAGTAAATAGGTCCAGGTTATAGGTAGAGACTCCATAATGGATCAATTTCAAATAATAAATTGGCTTTTGGAATTATAAAGAGAACCTAAATTGCTCTTGTGCCCAGTATGGAAATAAATGCTACAATCCAGGCTCTACATCACATAAACGTCAACGCTGGATATATGGACTTATCAAGGGAAGTCGACAAAGGCGGAACACCGACATTAATACTGCATCAAATTGGTGGTAACAGCAACAGCGGAAAAGGCATCAGACAGGGACAAACGATCTCACGGAAATTGTTCAGGGCAACAGATAGATTGGGAGGTAAAGGGATACATGTTGATGGAGAAAGACAAAAACACGAATTATTATTCAAAATTCATGCAACACTGAATAAGCTAAAGTAACGGTGAAAGCAGGAGAATCAAAATATGAGACTAGAAATGAATATGACAAGACAAAAATAGTCTTCAACCACTATGCAAAAGAGGAGATTCAACTTGATCATTGCAAGCTTGAACAAACCAGTAATTACATTTACTTTAGCCACTTCATACAAATGAATAAGCATCATTTTGAAAAAATGAAAAGATACTATAGCAGGATGGGAAGCATTTGGAAAATAAAAAATGCGATGAAAAGCAAATGAAAAGGCCAAAAATTTTAAGAAATAAAAAACAAGTACAGATACATTCAAAGTACACCACCCCATGCCATATAAATAAATATCCTCCGGCGCCCGGCGTTACTGCTGTGCAGCACATAGAGACGGTATTGGGAAGGAGAGGTGTACAATTAATTGATTGAATAATTGCATAATTAAAATCAATACAATTATATTAATTGTATAATTGATTTAGGTATGCTAAATCCACCAGTGTTACATCCGAAGCAGTAACTTTTTGAACAATAATTAAATAAGTCATTAATTATGAAAAAAACATTAATAATCAATAAATAATAAATAAATCAATTGACTAATCAATAAATCAAAAATATCCTTTATAGCCACATCACTTGGTCACTGTCATGTCCAAATATCAGATTCCTAGCTCAAAAGGTGCCAGAGATATTGCCCAGATGAGAAAGGAAATAAATAAGTGATTAATAATGAAAAATAATAATAATAATAGTAAAATAATTAAATTATTAATCAATTGGCTAACAGAATACCTTAGCCACCACTGTTTCATCCGAACATGAAACTTTAAAAAAAAAAAATTCGATCATTAATCAAATAATTAAATCATTCATTGATTAATTGATTAATCAAATCAAAAATACATTTTGCAGCCAAATAACTTGGTCATTGTCCTGTCCAAATATCAGCTTCCTATTTCAAAAGGTGCCTGAAATATTGCCCAGATGAGAAAGGAAATAACAAATAACTGATGAATAAATCCATAATAATTAAGTAATTAATCAATTAATTGATTAATCAAAAAACAAAAAAATACTGTTTTTGCCAAAGCACGTGCTCACGATTATGCCCAAATTTCACCTTCCTAGCTCAAAGGATGGCTGGGATATCGCCCGGACAAACATACAAATAAGTACAGATACATACATTCAAAGTACACCGCGCCCCATGCCAAATAACTAAATATCCTCCAGCGCCGGCATGGCCGGGTAGCCTTTGGCGCCCGGCGATACCGCCGTGCAGCTCATAGAGACTGTTTTGGGTGAGAGAGTTGTGCAGTAATTGATTGGTTAATTGCATAATTAAAATCAATAAATGGATGATCATAAAATATTTTCTTAATCAATTGGCTAATAGCATACCTAAACCACTAGTGCTCCATCCGAAGCTTTAACTTTTTGAAAAATAATTAAGTCATTAATCAAAAAAATAAATAATTAATTGATTAATTGATTCATCAATAAATCAAAAATATCCTTCATAGCCACATCACTTGGTCACTGTCGTGTCCAAATATCAGCTTCCTAGCTCAAATGGTGCCTGAGATATTGCCCAGATGAGAAAGAAAATAAATAAATAATAATCATAAAAAATTAAATAATTAATCAATTGGCTCATAGAATACATAAACTACCACCATTTCATCCGAATCTAACTTTCAAAAAAATAATTAATTAAGTCATTAATCGAATCATTAATTGACTAATTGATTAACCAATAAATCAAAAATAGCCTTTACAGCCAAATCACTTGGTCATTGGCATGCCCAAATATCAGCTTCCCAACTCAAAACGTGCCTGAGATAATGCCAAGAAGAGAGAGGAAATATATAAGTACTTAATCGATAATAATTAAGTAACTCATCAATTAATTGGTTAATCAAAAAACAAAAAATACAATTTTTGACAAAGTACTTACGGTTGTGCCCAAATTTCAGCTTCCTAGCTCAAATGATGGCTGAGATATCGCCTGGACAAACAAACAAACAAGAAAACAAACAAACGAACAACCGAAGTGAAAACCGAGTACTCCCTTTCAGCGTGCGTAATTGATGGGCCCCCTTCGGTGCCCGGCAATGACGTTATGCAGCGCCTGGAGATGGCATAGGAAAGAAGCGGTGTACAACAAACAAGAAACCGAAGTGAAAACAGAGTACTTGCTTCCGGCGCGCGTCATCGCCGGGCCCCCTTCGGTGCCGGCGATAGTCACGCAGCGCCTGGGGATGGAATAGGAAAGGAGCGGTGTACAAAATGCTACGAAACATTGTCAAGAATAAGAACTTGATGTACAGCAGCGAAACCTATGTTTTGTTTTTGCAAAGAAGGCAGAGCAAACACGTATCAACCGGAAAGAGCTGTGGAAAGATCCTGTCTTAACAGAACAAGAAGAGATGAGAGAAGACAGAAAACTACAGGCCGTTTCAAAAAGATTGATACAACTTTGACTTCCTGCCATTTCTTTGTTTTTTGACCTATACTGTTTTCCTTTGCAGGGTTTGGTGGTGTTATCGTAGTATTTGTTCCCTGGGATTTCTAGCTCCGTAGCTCAACTATGCCATTGAGTGGAGCAGAAGACAAACGTGGTGACTCTGTGGTATGAGACTAAATCGTATGTAGGCACCCGCCGGAAGTTCTGCCAGGAATACGACCTCAGAACACATGATGGACTCACAAATTGTGCCATTCAACGTACTGTGAAACATTTTGAGCACAAGGGTACAGTGCACAACCAGAGCAAGGCAACAGTGGCAGTATCCTCACTAGTAACCAACATCAATGGCATATGGGATTCTGCAATGGACAGTCCCAAGAAGTCCCACCGCCGGCGCTCCCAGGAGCTGGGCATCAAACCAACATCAGTCTGGCATATCCTCACCAAGGAACTGAAGCTTTTCCCATACATCATCTCTATTAGGCATAAACTGAGTCAAGATGACATGAGAAGGAGACTTGATATGTTCAAATGCCAATTTCGGACCATGGCCTCTCACTAAGTCTAGCAGTGACTTATTACCCTGTGCTCGCGAAGCGCAAAGCGGGGTTAAGCATTCAGTTACATACGTGTGCCGTACGTGTGCCGTGTCTGCATTTTAAAAATTCATTTTCTCGGCAACCGTTCGTCCGATTGACATGAAATTTTCACCATAGGAGGGCCACCTCCTGTACAATATTTTAATGATTATTATGACGTCATAAGTCACGTGGTACAGGTGCCATCTTGGAAAAACTTCGCACCTCTATTTTTCTGAAACCACTCCATGGAAAAAAATTGAGACCTAGCTCATTGTCAACTACTCCCCATGGGGAATAAGATATGTTAATGATGTCATCGGTGCCTTCGTTATGATGTCATAATTCTACAAATACAACACTTATCCATCCGATCATTATTTTAAAAAATTCAGGAACTGTTGGTCTGATGGACACTAAATTTTCACCATAGGAGCTCACCATAATTTCCGAATATTTTAATGATAATCATGACGTCATAGGTCATGTGGTACAGGCACCATCTTGGAAAAACCGAAAAATGTTGCACCTCTATATCTCCAAAACCGCTGCATGGAAAAATTGAAACCTGGCTCATTATAAAGAACTCCATATGGGGAATAGGTGTTGCTAACGATGACGTCATTGGTGCCATAATTATGACGTCATAATTCGACATGGACAACACTTAATCTGATCAGTTTGAAATGTGTTGAGCGTGATCTATGCAACAATTATATTAGAGAATATAAATTTATGATGTCATCGCTCATGTGGTCTGACAACCATATTAGATTTTTAAAATTTTAAATGTTCAAAAACAGAAGAGTTGGCTCACAACAAGTTGACTGTGCAGGGTAAGTATTCTATGAATACCATCTAGTTGCAATAGCAATCAGTGAAAGAAAATACCATGTCAAAAGCTTTCAAGAAATGTTTGTTTCACGTTCCTGAGGTTTCTGTTTCTTTGTAAATAAGCGTTTAAAGTGGTATCACTTTTTTTTGAAACACCCTGTAGTTTGACCTTGTGCATAATCAAACAAAAAACGGAACTGATGTAGACAACGAAGATCAGACAATAGATTGGATGACAAAAACTTACAAACTGGAAACCTAAACAAGGACCTGGAAGAAGCGGGGAAGCCAAACGCTGATTATACGGAGAGACAAAACTGAAAAATTCCACTGGGGTATATTGTCCCTGAATTGCAGAGAATACACAAGAATGGACCCATGTTGAGGACGGCTTTCATCCTGCAGTGGACTGAAAGAGACTCATCAACTCGAGTCAAGACTTGCTATTGGAATACTATGCATTTTGCTGAAGAACAGCAAGACAGAAGGTTAGGATGTTAGACGTCCAACATCGTAAGAATCAAAAAATGCAGAATGTTTTTGTACACAAATCCATGTACTTTTCAACTGGTATTTCTACCTTGCTCTGCATATCTAATAATAGGATTAGCAAGAGTTAAGAAAAATCTCCATCCCAACCAAGCCCTTCAACGTTTGTGCTTTATAGTTGGGTACTTCTTGGTCCACTGGTCCACCACAATAGAGAAATAATCCAAATAATAAAATATATGAGAAATCAGAATTTTTTTTCAATTTTTTTGGAAAAAAAATTCACGGAAACCAAGTAGGGACTCCTTGAGTCCTTGCAAGGGACCTTGCAACCATGAAAATGTGGTGTTGATAAGCCCAAGGGTCTCGGAGTAGTTACAGGGCAAACATACATACAGACACCTCTCTGTTTTATATAAACTACTGTATTAGAAGGTTTCAGCCAAGGATCACCATTGTGCCGCATCACTACAGAATTGCACGTGAAACGAAAGTACCTTGTGAGACCACCGGAGTCAATCCTGTTGAACAACTGCCCTGGATGGGAGCAACAGTAACAGCAATTGGAGGCCCCAGTAGAGTTTTCTGTAGGGTCAGGGACATGGAGGTAAACATCGCTTTGAGCATGAGTAAGAAGAGGAACAGAAACATATTTTACAACATCATTATGTACTGCACATGTACAACACATTCACAATGAATAGAGTGATGTGAGGATTTGGATTGTGGAGTTATAACACTGAGGATGCATATTTCTGGAAATAAATAATTCACCATGGCTTCACCACTTTGATGGGAATACTGTTCGAGATAAATATAATGGAGCAAGTGTGTACATGTGTCATCATCTACTCCATGGACGAATCCAGGATTTTTTGAAAGGGGAGAGAGGGGGGGGGGGGTGGGGGGGGTGAGGGTCCAGCAATGAAGGGAACATCGTGCATACTCACCTAGATGCTGCAAGCACGAAGCCATCAAGGAGTATGATCCGGCTGACACCACTTTTGATTAATAAAGTGACACCACTTACAATCATTTTGTAATTTACTACAAAACAAAAACAGTTTACTGCACCAATTAAACCGTAGTATCTGAATTTGTTCGGAAACTCAAAGGGTGGATTGTTCATGAACATTCACAAGTAGTAGAACTTATTTAGCAATCGGAAACGGCTCCCCTTCATACTGTGCATGTACGTGAATAAACGAAGAGCAGTTATAGTTACAATTTTCCATGTATATATTTTTCACAAACTAAACAACGAACCCAGTCCGAGCCTCCAAACAAGCCTAAGGCCTGATCTGTTCTTAGGTGCCATGACAGTACATGGCGTGGAAGTGCAACGGGAAGGACTTTGTTTTGGTTATTAATCACCAAAAGAGTGCAACGACGACTTTTCAAGTCATTTCATGAGGCACTTCATGTGTACTTGATGGTGGGTGACATCATAGGCAGCTAAACTAGGCAATTTCAACCACCAGTGCAAAGGCCTTCCACTAATTAACCTGTACCCACTAAGCTGTGTATATATATATATGTATGCAAATTGTTACAGACGTGGCTTGGATGTTATTTCCCGAGCGGTTTTATGGTACGACCACGTCTGCACAAGTTACCCCGATTGCACCCGGGGTTGACTAATCGCGCTATGCTAGACCAATGAAGGAAAAAGAAGACACACGGCTGGAATTAATACGACACGACACCAGGGATACGGTTCTCAAAGGTTGTTATTACAATTGCGGAAGGTTTAGATTACAGGGACAAGAGGGAAACATAGGAAGGTGGGCACTTAAACACACTTATATTATCCCCGGACAGACGACAGGTAAACGCGGGACAAGGCTCACTCACACGGGGTTTGATGGCCAGGAAAGCGGCAGTCGATGGCTCAGGTGCACCTGGCTCAGGGACAGAATCACGTACGGTGGTGTCCAGCAGATGCGGGGAGGTCGCTCAGCGCTCGGGAGGGTGGCGTCTTGTCCTTCCAAGCTCGGGGCGCATCTGACGTCACGTCCGGCGCGAGGCCGCGTATATCCGGCGGGGAGTGACACGCCCTCGGCTCGTTAGCGCCGCCCCAGATGGCATCGGCCCATGGCTTCTCATTGGGTGCGGGGGTTACCGGCTCCGCCCTTGACGAGGGGCCGACAGGGAGCCCCTTCGTGGTAACCCCGTGGAGCGCGTGGTCAATGGCGGCTAACCGAGCCGGAAGGAGGACGCCCACTCCCCATGCCGTCACCGCGCCGCCCCCCTCTTTTGTTGTTGTTGTTGTAGTTGGCGCTTCTTCATGGGGAAGAGATGCGGAGAGGTATGGGGAGGTCCTAAACTTCCTAACAGGTGCCATATAATCACATTCTGGTGCAACGAAGAGTCATAATTAATGGAAACAAGTCCTTAACTGACATAGATTAAGAATAACTAGCAAGATGTCCTATAATTGTCTACGTGTGGTGCGGGGGACCTGGGCACGACATTTAATGGGGGGATGAAGGGGAAGATCGGCTCTAATGGGTGTTGTTTACAGACAATGGGACTAGGGAATGGGGTAAGGGAGAGTTGGGGAGTATCGGAGAAAATAGGGGAATATTTACAAGCGGATATGGAGGCCAAATTCCATATTCGCAACATTGCACCCTTCTCTACCCTCGGGGCGTCCCGACCCGATAAATTTTTACCTACTTTAGTGTGGCACGCAATGTAGTTCCCTCTACTATTAACTCTACCCTGAGTGCGACAGTTTTATAGATATGCACAAATGAGTAAATATGTCCCCCTGCGACGTTGCACCCTTCTCCTCTCAGAAACACACCCACAGGATAACCGAATCCGGAAAGAATTCTCAAACTAAACATACAGCCGGTAGGGAGCATTATTTACAAGACTACGCTGATATTTACACTACGATCCAGGACCTGTCTTTGGAGGAACACATGCAGATGTTATGCATAGAGAGAGCGCGCTTGCCAACATCGATACACCAACCCACGAGTGCTCTGTGGCCGACGGCCTTTAATAACGTGCAGAGCACCCTTCCCGCGCATCAAAAGCACCACCCCACCACCAATCGGTGCAGTCACCATTGTTCATTGGAATAAAAATAAATGCGACAACCCCTAACCCTGCAGGTGTCTCTTGCTCTTCTTGTGGTGCACTTGGTGTCAACTAAAAGTGGTTCACCTGTATGGCATAGGTGCCACGTTGACCCATAGGTCCATCCCCGGGTGGTGCTTGGCCGCAAACGAACTGCGGTCCATCGTGGGTGGCCACAAACATTGCGGTCCATATGGTGTATCGATCCCGGCAGCAAGCAGCGAAAGTGCAGGCCCACAACTGCGTCGCCAGCACCTCTCTCTCCTCTCTCTCTACCCCAAAGCCAGATCCTCGGAGGTGGGAGACAAAAACAAGACAGTGAGCAAGGTGGTAAGGGCGCAAAAGTGCACGCAATATAAGGTAATGCACACTGGGGGCACATGGGAACCAGGTGAGACAGGTACGTTCCTATCGTACGCCCCCCCCCCACCAGGTAACCTACATGGCCCCTCCCTTACCCCTTACTGTATCCACAAAACACAACACTACCCATAAACATCTACTTTACAAATCAACAAACATCCCTACTGTCTTCCCCGTTCCTCCCATAAACCAAATTCGTCTTCTCTCCCTCCTAACCAATCAAATTTGCCATTTTCAACTCTCATCAAAATTTGCCATCTCCAACTGAACATCAAAATTTGCCATTACCAATTCATCATCAGTCCCTCCTAGGGAGGGAGAGATGGAATCACCCCAATGTCTCATCCACGTCGTGATGCGTCTCACCAATCCAATACAGCAATCCTTATTTCCTGCACACAGAACAAGGAAAACACAGGTGTGGAGTCATCATCATCACCTCAGGCAAGTGGCTGCGTATGGTGCGACAGGTTCATCAATCCTAACTATCTCCTAAATGACTTTAACAACTTTACACTACCCGGGGTCTTTCTCCGGCCAACCATTGGCCCTCTTACACTATTGGTTCTAAACAACCAATTCCCATTGGCCAAACTGTGGTGCTCTTCAATTTGGGGTCTCACTCCCCCGATTCATCTCCCGGTGCCCTCGTACAATTTCTGGGCTGTGGCGTGTACCTCTCCCAGTGGGTCTACCCACCTGCACACCTCCACCACTGCAGTTGCCTCCGAGCTTACCTGCTCCTTGCCCTAACCTAACTACCTGGGGAAGGCCCTCTGGCACTCTCCCCACTCGGTGCCCTCTCTGGCACTGGGCTACCCGGGTCCATCCTCCGGATCCTCGGGCCCCATCCACAACTCTACCGGCTCCCAGAGCCCACCTGCGGCCTCACCTGGCCGACATCCTCACAGTGGTGGAGTGCCCAACCAACTACACACACTAACAGGCTACACGCCCCGCCATTTCCACAACACTAATGCACCCATTCACAACACCATTCTGCAACCGCACCACAGATGCCAATATCCAACCACAATTTACCTGTACCCTCTACCTAACACTTACACTACCCGCCCCGGGTATCCGTGATGGGGGTCCACTCTTCCCCCATTCACACCTTCGCACCATGCACACCACTCCGTACCGCTCACTCCACACACCTGTCCTTGCACACCTGTGCTCTCACACCTGGTGCCGCCTGCACCCTTCTCTCCCCAAGCGCATTCGCGCTGATCCACACACTCACTACTCATACACTGCTCCACACACCTGTCCAGTTCTCACACCTGTGCAATCACACCTGTTCAATCTCAAACACACAGCATCATCTCAGCTAACTACTCCCCTCTGAAACTTGCGCTTCCCAGTCGTCCCTTTAAACTATTGCGCTCCCACGTCATTATCACACACACTAAACTACCTGCGTCCCCACTACAGGTATCAGTCACTAGCTAACCTTAACGTTACCTAATGTCAATCTTCGCTAGATCCCTACACACAATATCCTAACCCACCCGGGCTAGTTTTCACTGCCATACACCCCATAAGCTATTGCTCCTTTGCCCCCCACATGGGAAAGGTGGCAGGGATGCCACCCTCTCCCACCGGGCCCATCGCTCCTCAATCCCCCAGTCCTCTGGCACTAATAAGCCCCCCTTATTCAGAGGTACTGGGTCCCGCCTCGGCATCTAAAGCCGAGGCGATCCACGGGGGCGCCTGCTCGCCGGTGTAAGGTCTTATCCGGTCGGCGTGGACGATCCGAGGGAGGGCTCGTGGCCCCATTTTGATCTTAAAGACCACGTCACAGATTTGCGACAGGACGACTCCTGGGCCTTGCCAGGGGGAGGTGAGTTTTGGGCACCTTCCCTTCCGCCTCCGGGGATTAAAGAACCAAATCTTCGTCCCCGGAGCGTATTGACTCCCCTGGCTCCGGTCGTCGTACCTGCGCTTCATCTTTTCCCCCGCCAGATGGAGTTGGCGGCGGGCGAAGGCATGGACTAGCTCCATGCCTTCCTCTAGGTGACGTGCGTACCCCTCCCTCGGCGGGTTAACCACTGTGTCTGGCACGGGACCGCACAGCAAGTCGGCGGGAGCCCGTAACTCCCGCCCATACATAAGCAACGCTGGACTGCATGCGGTGGCCCCGTGCTGGCTGGTCCGGTAGGCCATAAGCAAATAAGGGAGATGTTCGTCCCAGTCATCCTGACGGGTGGTGGTGAACAGTGCCAGTTGTTGGATTAAAGTTCGGTTGAATCTTTCCACCATCCCGTCAGATTGAGGTCTTAAAGGCGTTGTCCTGGTTTTTCGAATTGACAGGAGACTGCACACATCTTTTAGTAATTTGCTCTCAAAATTTCGTCCCTGGTCGGTGTGCAACTCCTGTGGAATCCCATGCCGGCACACAAATCCTTCCACGAAGGCCTGCGCTACCACCCCTGCTTCTTGGTTGGGGAGGGCGTAGGCCTCCGGCCACTTGGTGAAGTAGTCCATCACAACGAGGATATACTTATTACCTTGGCGGGTGCGGGGCAGCGGTCCTAGAATATCCATAGCCACCCGCTCAAGGGGGGCCCCCACCTGATGTAATTGAAGGGGGGCCCTCATCCTCCGTGCTGGTCCCTTTTTGGCAGAACAGGCGTCGCATCTCCGACACCAGTCCTGTATGTCGCGCCCCATATTCACCCAATAGAACCTCCGGCGGACCCGAGATATTGTCTTTGTCCTGCCCAAATGGCCGCCGGAGCGGGTACCATGCACCTGTTGCAATATGACGTTCTTGAATTTGTCAGGGACTATCACCAGCCAGGAAGTTCGATCAGAGGGAACCTCCACCCACTTGCGATACAAGATGTTGCCTTTCAATTCCAGGGTCTGCCACTGAGCCCAATATGCCTTTGTTTGTGCCCCGAGGGGGGTGACCTCTTCCCCCTTTGGTCTTTGCCCCAATTTGACCCATTGGAACACCGGCCCCAGAACAGGATCCTCCTGCTGGGCCGTGCTCCAAGCCAACTCTCCAAATTCCTCGTCCGCGGTTAGTGGCAAAATTGGCCCTCTCACCCGGGTTGCCCGGACGACGAGAATCGGGGCGGAATCGCCCAATTGCTCCCTCTCCTCGTGTCTCGCACAAAATTTACAGTTTTCCCCCAGACAAGGACGCCGAGAGAGTGCGTCCGCATTACCATGGGCCTTCCCGGCCCTATGGGCCACATCAAAATCGTACTGCTGCAACTTTTCCAACCACCTTGCAATTTGGCCCTCCGGTTCCTTGAACCGAAGGAGCCATTGCAAGGAGGAATGGTCAGTTCTAACCAAAAATTTCCGCCCGTACAAGTACGGGTGGAAATGGTTCATGGCAGCCAGCATAGCCAATAACTCTTTGCGAGTGACGCAATAATTTCTCTCGGGCCTACTTAAGGCCCGACTATAATAACCAATCACTCTCTCCACGCCCTCCTGTGTCTGAGACAAAACTGCGCCCAATCCTTCCTGGCTCGCATCCGTGTCCAGGGTAAATGTCCCGTCACTAGTGGGGTAAGCTAGAAGGGGGGCGGATGTTAGACACCCCTTCAATTTTTGGAAGGCCTCGTGGCACTCCCGTGTCCAATTAAATCGCGTCCCCTTCTCCGTAAGCCGGTGGAGGGGACGGGCCAACTCCGCAAATTTCGCCACAAAGCGCCGGTAGTAGGAGCAGAGTCCCAAAAATCCCCGCACCTCTTTGATGGTACGTGGTGCGGGCCACTCCTCTACCGCTTTAATTTTGTCTGGGTCTGTTTTTACCCCCTCGCGGCCAATCACGTGACCTAGATAGGCCACCTCTCTTGCAAACAAAGTGCACTTACTCGGGTTCAGCTTCAACCCTGCCTGTCTGAGGCACCCGAACACCTGGTCCAAATTAGCTAGTGCCTGGGGGAACGTTTGGGCATGTACCAGGACGTCATCCAGGTACACCAGGCATGATTGCCATGGCATGCCGCCTAGTACATGCTCCATCAATCTCTCAAAGGTGGCGGGGGCGTTACACAAACCAAACGGCATCACAGTAAACTGATACAGTCCCTTACCTGTGGAAAATGCCGTTTTCTCCTTCCCTGCCCTATCCATCTCCACCTGCCAATACCCACTCTTGAGGTCCAAAGTTGTGAACCAATTTGAGCCCGCAACGGCATCGAGGGTGTCATCAATCCTTGGCAGGGGATATGAGTCCTTGAGTGTCACGTTGTTTAGCTGGCGATAGTCCACGCAGAACCGCGTGGTCCCATCCTTCTTTTTGACCAGCACAACAGGTGACATCCAAGGACTTCCCGAGGGCTCGATCACACCTGCGTCGAGCATTTTTGCAACCTGCTCGTCAGCTTCCGCCCTCTTGCTCCAAGGGAGCCGTCGGGCGGCCTGACGAATAGGCCGGGCCTCACCGGTGTGGATCTGATGTTTCACCAGGCCCGTACGTCCAATATCCTCGGTGGACAGGGAGAAGAGGTCCAAATGGGACCCAACCAGTTTGTGTAAGGCCTCCCTCTGGGTACCTCCCAACTCTACGCTACTACGATTTACCATCTCGCAAATGGGATCGGGCCAATTCCTACTTGTTATTGAAGGCTCCCCCCGGGGTCGGCTCGGCTGGACGTTCTCGCCCCTCACTGTCGCGACTTCCTCAACTGGGGTGCAGCCAGCTACCCTCGTGCCCCTTACTATAGTGCGTGGTTCTGTACTCACATTTACTACTCGGACGGCCACTACCGGTCCGTCCGTTTTTACAAGGGTGCGGCCCACGATTAAACCCGGTATGGACTGCGCTGCCACCGGTTCGACCAGGCCGCAGGACTCCTGCCATGTTGGGCGAGCTGCCCACCGGGCCGGCACTATCGCCTCGGCCCTTGGGGGGATGGTCACGGCCTCGGAAGCCTCCAGCTCCGCTCTCTCGGCCGTGCTCACTCCCCCTAACGGCAGCTCTTCTACTCCCACCTGCAGGATCCCCTGGCACAAGTCGATTTTACAACCGCTGGCAGTCAACAGGTCCAACCCTATTAAACAGGGGTCGCACACCTCCGCCACCCAAACATCTATCTCCCTCCTTACCGACCCTAACTTGAGGGTCACAGAACCACGCCCTATGATCGGGGCCGTTACCCCGGTAGCAAGCTGCAAACTATAATTTTGCAGGCGCTGGATCTTATCCCAGCCACCTGCGCTCGAATCAAGGACCACAGGGCTGATGATCGTGGCGCTAGCTCCTGTGTCCACTACGGCGTCTACCCCCACGCCGGCAATTTTGCATCTAATTGTCAGGCTACCGGTTCCAATTTGGCCACAATAAATGACCTGTCGCGTCAATGAGGGCTCTCCTCCATCCTCTGCTGCCGAACACCGCCCTACGTGCCCGACACCTTCTAGTTTCCCGGGGTCTGGCGGGGGGGTGTCTGGGGTCGGCTAACCCGCTCCCCCCTGGGCGGAGTTGAGGACCTCAACTGCCGGGGATCATCCCGGCGCGCGTTTCGACAGTGCCGCGCCAGGTGACCCAGGCGGTTGCAGGTATAGCACCTCACCTGATAAGGTGCTTGCCTCCGGAATTCCAAATTCCCCCCCCTGTAGGTCCGAATTGGATTACCCGCTCGTGGTCCACCGCGGGCCACCTCCGTGGCCGCCTGCCATGGTCCAGGTCCCGCCAGGCGCTGGTCCACCAGCCTCCGGACCATGCCCGCCAGGTCAGGACCCACGTCGGGGGCGGGTCCCCTGGGGGGTCCGCCCTCCACCGGGGGTCCCACCTGGCGGACCGCCATTGCGAGGCGCTCGCCCCCTCGGGCCAGGGGCCTCGCTGCTTCCCAACGGGCCGCAGCGTCAGCCGCCTGGCTCAGAGTCTGCGGGCGCCACATGGCGAGCTGTTGCCGGAGCTCAATATCCGGGAGGGCCTGGATAAAATGGTCCAGCGCCAGGCTTTCCCGGGAATCCGCTGCCATGCTAGCATGTGCGATCCCCACTGCGCGGCGAATGTCGTGGGCAAGTTCCCCGATGGCTTCCTGGGGCTTGCGTTTTCGCAGCGCGAGCTGAGCTTTAACAAGCTCGCTCTGCTGTTCTATGCCGAATCGATTAATTAGGGCGTCGCGGAGGGCTGGCAGGGTGAGAGCACCCGCTGGTAATGCCGTCAGCACCTCCGCCGCCGCGCCGCGCAATGCGGCCACCAGGTGTACTCCACCTTCGTCCTCACCCCAACCGTTGCCCTTACACACACAGTCGAACTGCGCCAGGTACGCGCGTAGATCACTCTTGCCGTCATACGGCGCTAGTGGGACCTTGTGGGACCACCTCGTATGTGAGTCGTTGCCCGCCTGCCGGACCCCGTGCGTCGCCCCTTGCGGGGTCAGCGCGGGGCCGAACCGGCCGGGCCCCCACAGTACACTACCCCCAAGGGGCTCTCGTGCCTCCCCGGTCCCTCCAACAACTACCCCTGTTGGTGTCGATGCATGGGTCACACCTCCGCAACCCGCTACCCATTCCATACCACCACCACCACAACCTTGCTCACCCACACCTCGCACCTCTCGTTCCATACCCTCCGGACCAGCCATACACCTCACTCTTGGCCTCTCACGAACATCCGGGTCTATCTCGACCCCCAAGCTTATTAAATCACCTGGCGCATCATACGCACGACCATATTGGTCACCACTTACACCGGGTCCTCTTTCTCTTCGCTTCTCCTCCATCACCTGCGAATCCCTCATCCGGTTAATGAGCACATCATCACGATCCGAACACAGACTCTGGACCAATTCTTTTACCTCCTCTTTTATCTCTTTCTTATCCTCTCTCCGTCGCTTTTTAATTTCGCTCACCCCTTCTTCCACTTCTTCTAATTTTTGCTTCATCTCCTTCATCTCTTCGTGCGCCCCTTTAAGTTCTTCCTCTAACTCCACTTTATTTTTTTCTATGTGCTCCCGCACCTCCCGCTCTTTAACCTCCATTACCTCTACCACCTTGTCCATTTTCCTCGTCAGGTCCTCATGTACCGTCTGACACTCTTTTTTAATTACCCCTACGTCCTTTTTCATCTCCTTCTGTGTCGATTTTAAACCCTCTATTACCGCTGTGTTCTTCTTTACCTGGTCCCCCAACTCCTTTTGTCCCACTGTCAGTTGTTCTACTCCCAGCGTCAACTCCTCTATACCACCTTGCAATTTTACAGTCCCCTTTCTCACCTCTTTCTCCATGCGCTCCTTACAGTGCCTCACCTCCTCGCGCACTCCTCCGACCTCCTCACTCACTCCTCTTCTGATCTCCTCTCCCATCACTTGCATCTCCTGCCCAGATGCCACCCTCATCTGCTCCATTTCCTCCCTGTGAGCATCCAGTTTGGTTTCTACCCCCATTCTGACCCCCTCTATCTGCTGCTCCATTTGTTTAACTTCCCTTTCCGCTTGGTCCCTCATGTCCCTCAATTTGCCTTCCATACTGTTTTCTAACCCCTCTAACCCATTTTTCACTTCTTTTATCCCGTTGTCTAACCTCTCAAAATTATTGTCTAACCCCTCACTGGTACCCCTCGCTTCGTCCCTCATTACCCCCATTTGCTCACTCTGAGCCCTCGCTTCGTCCCTCATTACCCCCATTTGGTTTCCCAACCGCTCACTATCAGCCCTCATTCCCATCATTATTCTGCTTTCCATTTCTTCATTATTCTTGTCCATAAGGGCCTTCATTTGCATAAAAAACAAATTCCAATCCACCGGGGGCGCTGCCACGGTCGCTGGCGCGGTGATCAGCGAGGCGCCATTTTGCGCGCCCGCTTCTTCGTGCGTGACGGCGCTATTTTGCGAACCTGCCGCCCTCACTGCTTCGCTCTCCTCCTGTCCCTCATTTTGGTCCTGGATCGACCCTACCTCACTCTCCTTTACCGGACCCCAGCTGTCTTGATCCGCCATAGCGCGACTTTCAAAATTCGGTTTTTATTTTTTATTTTCGTAAAACAAATTGAAATTTCGCCGTTATAATTTCGCGCGGGAAACGCGCTCCGAATCGATTTTCCCTCCCAAAATTTGGGCCTAACTAATTTAGTCCCGGGTTCGAATTCCACTCCTCGACACCAATTGTTACAGACGTGGCTTGGATGTTATTTCCCGAGCGGTTTTATGGTACGACCACGTCTGCACAAGTTACCCCGATTGCACCCGGGGTTGACTAATCGCGCTATGCTAGACCAATGAAGGAAAAAGAAGACACACGGCTGGAATTAATACGACACGACACCAGGGATACGGTTCTCAAAGGTTGTTATTACAATTGCGGAAGGTTTAGATTACAGGGACAAGAGGGAAACATAGGAAGGTGGGCACTTAAACACACTTATATTATCCCCGGACAGACGACAGGTAAACGCGGGACAAGGCTCACTCACACGGGGTTTGATGGCCAGGAAAGCGGCAGTCGATGGCTCAGGTGCACCTGGCTCAGGGACAGAATCACGTACGGTGGTGTCCAGCAGATGCGGGGAGGTCGCTCAGCGCTCGGGAGGGTGGCGTCTTGTCCTTCCAAGCTCGGGGCGCATCTGACGTCACGTCCGGCGCGAGGCCGCGTATATCCGGCGGGGAGTGACACGCCCTCGGCTCGTTAGCGCCGCCCCAGATGGCATCGGCCCATGGCTTCTCATTGGGTGCGGGGGTTACCGGCTCCGCCCTTGACGAGGGGCCGACAGGGAGCCCCTTCGTGGTAACCCCGTGGAGCGCGTGGTCAATGGCGGCTAACCGAGCCGGAAGGAGGACGCCCACTCCCCATGCCGTCACCGCGCCGCCCCCCTCTTTTGTTGTTGTTGTTGTAGTTGGCGCTTCTTCATGGGGAAGAGATGCGGAGAGGTATGGGGAGGTCCTAAACTTCCTAACAGGTGCCATATAATCACATTCTGGTGCAACGAAGAGTCATAATTAATGGAAACAAGTCCTTAACTGACATAGATTAAGAATAACTAGCAAGATGTCCTATAATTGTCTACGTGTGGTGCGGGGGACCTGGGCACGACATTTAATGGGGGGATGAAGGGGAAGATCGGCTCTAATGGGTGTTGTTTACAGACAATGGGACTAGGGAATGGGGTAAGGGAGAGTTGGGGAGTATCGGAGAAAATAGGGGAATATTTACAAGCGGATATGGAGGCCAAATTCCATATTCGCAACAATATACACAAATGAAGTGCACCTGCAGTACATCCTCCCAAGGCAAGCAATTGCCACGTCGGAATACCATTCCGTCTCTCGGCATCTGCAGAAGTGTGAAGCGTCATACGGTATTCACAATCGTTATGCCTTCTATTTAAATTTTGCCTTCAGCGTAAAGCAAGGATTATCAAATATATATCAAAAAGTTCCAGCCGATAGCCGTCACGGGCCCTGACAAGGCCATAGCAGGTATGAGCCTCAGGCTTTTGGCCTTCAGGCCTCAAACAGATTCTTTCTCCTAAGCGATTGTGTTATTGTTGTTATTGTGAAGGTAATGTTGAGGTAATATTTCTTTTTTCGAGGCAATGTTTACTTCTTTTTTTTGTATACAAGATCGAGGCTCGTGAAAGAGCTAAAAACATCAAAAACTTCAAAACAAAACTTCAAAAACTGTTTGTACTTCAAAAACAAACAGCATTTTGCTGCACATCCTACTGTCAAAACAGGATTCACAGTTCACACACCTAAACCACTGAGGTACGATTATATTTATCCCACGGAACTGTGTATTCTCTTGACAAAGTGTTCCCCCACATCGAATCCTCCCCGTCTGTTGCCTGGAAGTTCAGTGGGCTCAACTAGTTATAATGTATTTCTTGACTGTTGTTCATGATGCATTAAGTACTGTACTTGTAAAGAACCAAAATATTATTGTAAAAAGTTATTAGAGATGTACGGCATGCTGAAGTATAGACAGTAAAAACCATTACGTGGTTCCCAATTGGCAGTCGTGACCTTTGTGACATTTGACACGTGACCTTTGTGACATTTATCGTGACCTTTGCCAGTCCGTGGTGAGTAAAATGTTACGAACCACTGCTCTAAACCATTCTCCATGTAATCTGTCTATGTGTGATTTTAACAAATCATTTTAACAGCTCCACAAGTCACCAAAACCCACCCACCCTGTACCTCATTGAAGAAGGCGCAAGCAAGACCCTGTGATGGTGCAAAAGGTAAGAGCCTCTCAAGGACTAGATGGTGGTGTCGAGTCTCCTCGGGCAATGATGGCATTGCCTTTCTATGGCCGGTACACACGGGTAAGTGTGTGGTATAGAAGGGGGGTCGCCACTTGTCTCCGTCTCTCTGCTGTCCGTTGGGGAATTCACCCTCGTCCGCCCGGCCTGTTGGAGTCAACTTGACTCTCATCCACCAGATGTGCAGAGCCATCTGCCATTTAAACCACATGGCTGCGGACCGTTACCCTGGTAAGGGGGGCTGACAGGTACTACACCTTGCCCACAGGTGACCTGGGGTTATGCAAGGCAGGGGAATCCATCTCCCTGAGGTATCAGAAGACACCCGCATACCCAAAGACTAGAGCCGAGAGCAACCGCTACAAATGGTGAGAGGTGTCGTACCAGACAAACTGTCTGTTTGTTTGTTTGTCACCGGCCTACAGGTTACAATTTTCAACCGATATTCCCGAAACTTCAGTGAGCCATTGGGCATGCAGCTGCGATTCAGAGTACAAGAGTGCAGGAGAGTTCGAAAGGCCAACACTCCAGGAGTGCAGGAATCAGGAGTCGGGTCAAGTCAAAGGCTCACACAGCGAGAGCCAGACCACATCGATATTGAAAGGTAAACTTGGCGCTCCACGGAAGAAGCCTGTGTTGTGTTGACCAGTCGCCCAAGCATGGACGCAACCAAGCTGTCAGCTCTTTCCCTCACGGAGAGAGGCCAAATATTGCCAAGGTTCACCACCCCGTGCAATTACCCCGGATGTTTCTGTCTTGTGATCAATGATTTAGGACTCGAGTCCATTATTGGAAGGGCTCCAACTTGGATTACCAAGGACATCGACTCAGCCTGATTCTGGCAAAATTTCGTATGCAGTAAAAATTTTAGTGAACAGTAGAAATTGGTGCTGGGCGATAATGGTGATGGGACGATAATCGTACTTTAGATTTGCTATCGTGATAACGATAATGGAAATTATTTATCACGATAGCTGCTGCGCATGCGCAGTAGGTAAATCGCACCTTGAACCTGGATATTGACTGTGTATTGGCTGCTTTGAGCGTTTAGTTTCTCTCAAATGATATACCCGTATTAAATGCAGCTCGATAAAGTAAAGCAAGTGATATAATATGGAATGTATATTATCCAATGAATGAATGAATGAATGAATGATCGTTTTAAGGCCATTTTCCCCGCTAGAGCGGGGGTTGGCCTTACGGGCCCCATGACAATCAGGGTTCCCTGTTTGAGGCAATGTTTTTATGGCCGGATGCCCTTCCTGACGCCAACACTTGGTCGCCTCTTACGATGCGCAGGGATACGGTGTACCTATTTTAAATGGTATATCCTCAAGCAATAAACGTTGAAACAAACAACGACTAATCAAGGTGCCAAAAGCGCTGCTGGTGTCGAAACCGGCAATCCGTTTGAGCTCGCTTTGACTGTGCACGAAGTTAAGCACTCAAGGCAACATCATGTTAAACATCGAGAATATGAGCGTCCTCGGTGCGTGGAGTTTTGGAAATGAGGACAAGGACACGCAGGTAATCTTGTTCTTCTCTCCTCCCAACGTTCCCAGTGGACCGAACGCAGTGCTAAACATGGTGTAATGTTTCATTACCCTCGCCAGAGGAGAGGGTATTGCATTTGAGGCTGTTTGTTTGTCTGTTTCTGTTTGTTTCATTGTTTGCTTGTTTGTTTGTTTGTCCGCGAAGAATAAATGATTACCTCCGCCACCAAGGGTGGATGGAGGTTAGGTTTTTACCCCTGTCTGTCTGTTTGTTTGTCTGTATGTATGTCCGTCTGTTTGTCAACAAGATATCTCAAAAAGTTGTGGATGGATTTGGACAAAACTTGTTGGACACGTTGTGTGTCTGATAACGACGATTCGATTCGATTTTGGTGAAGATCCGGATCCAGATAGTAGAATTTTAAAGTGATTCTTCACCATTGAGTGATATGGCCAAAAAACGAGGGGTAGATTAGGGTATGAAAGACTTAACGGATGGTGATTCCTGTGATTGATTTGGATTAAATGCGATTCTGTATTGTGATTTTCTGGTGTACTCTGAGATACAAAACGTAAACTGTTCACCAGGCGGAGGTATGTATGCTCTCTACTACCGTTGGTTTGATTAACAGGACATTTTCACCATAGGTGTACCTCCTCCTGTATAATTTTTTATCGATAATTATGACGTCATAGGTCACGAGGTATGGTCGCCATCTTGGAAAAACGGAAAAGCTTTGCCCCTCTATATCTGCGAAAGTGCTGAATAGAACAAATTGAGACATGGCTCATTGTAAAGAACTCTCCATGGGGAATAACATATGTTGTTGATGATGTCATAATTCGACAAGTACAAAACTTCATCCGATCAAGATGAAAATTCTTCAGCGTCATCTGGGGATAAATTGGTGGAGAAAAAATAATAATGACGTCATCGGTCACGTGGTTCGGCCGCCATATTTGTTTTACCACAAAAGCCTTAAAAACCACTGAAACACCGTGGCGAGGGTCTGCAATCGCGAATTGCTCTTTCTTGTTCATTTATTTGTTTATCCCATTTTTGTCATAACATGGGATTGCTTGGCATTTATTATTCGCGCAGTTCAACATCAAAGGTGTTTGTTGTTTTTTTATGCCTGAAGATAATCATCATGCATGACTTTCTTCACAAATGTTTCCATTAGCAAGCAGCTTGTTTGATGTGTTCTGTTTCCATTATCTCCTAGACCGAGTAAAAATAAAAATAATTTTTTTAAATGTCGTTTGGACCACCCTTTCCATCTCGTACTTTAACCTTTTTAACACGACATCATACTAAACTAGAACGGCACTCTTAGAAGTCGTACACGACACATCATACTAAACTAGAACGGCACTCTTAGAAGTCGTGACGTCAACCGATATGTCTCCGCACACATTATAACATAATTATAATACTTCGATCAAGTTTGATTCAAATCCCTTCAGCTGTTCTCAAGTATCACATTTTTACCTGACATGACCTCTGAACTTTGATGCCTAAATCTAATCGGTTCATCTTTTCATCATAATATATACTTGTATCAAGTCTGGTCAACACCGCGGGGCCGCGCACTTTGTACTTTGATCCTTCGACCAGTTATTAAAATGCGAATAGGATGGATTTTTACCCTCACCTCGCATTTGCGTCCGTCTGTTTGTCTGCGCAGAATGTATGTGGTATGTGTATTAATTACATAAGATCCTTTAGCCACCTAAGACCCGTGCCACCCTAAGGCCCATAAAAACCACACAGCTCATCGTCAAAAGCCCACAAAGACCACCCTTGAAGACCCAAAATACCCAGAAGACCCAAAAGTCCCAAAATACCCCGAAGACTCAAAAGACCATATAATGGCAACCAAGCGCTTAGCTGCCATTAGGGTTTTTGTTATAGTAGTATCGCATATTCGCAGGATGTGGTACGCAGAAACAAACAAATAGTGTTTAGATAAAAGCCTTCAGCTATTTATTCCCAAGAAGCTCTGAAAAGCTCCTCAAGGCTCTGTATAAGGCTCCGTGAAACTGCAACGGAATGATATTGCTTTGTGATAACCATACTTCAAGAGCACATTACAGTTGCACAGTAAACCAAACAAGATGAATCAAATGAAAAGGAAACAGATGTCAGGTGGCATCGATGTCGATGTGCAACATGCAAAAGGTGCCAAAGGTACAGGGCATGCAATGAGATCACATGAGAACATATAACAGACATGCATCCAATCCAATCTTACAATTAACTACATAAATAGAGATGTACTGACCACTTTTTCGTCTTTAACGAATAGCACTTTAAAAGGGACCTCATGAAACAGATGGCTCCATGGTTCGCTATGAACCTCAAAACGCAGTATCGGCCTTCCAACGCAGGTGGCCCCGTGGTTCAGTATGAACCTCGCAACGCAGTATTAGCTTTACAACACGGTTTACGATTAGCAGTGCTGTAAGCTTCGCATAGTGCTGTAAGCTTTATATCGCAGAGTGCTGTAAGCTTTACACGTCACAGAGCGCCATATGCATCTCACCAATCAAGTGGCCGCTCAAAAAGAAAGAAGAAACCACACATCCACCCAGATAGCTCTGCCCAGGACAACCGCCTGACACACTCCGCACAGGGGCTAAAGGGATCTAATTGTTTAACCAACATTGCATACCTCTTAAAGTTAGTTTCTCTAATTTATAACATAGACAGTATACTTTAAGTACAACAATCATTTTCAAAGATTAGGACAATCTTATGTATCGGCGTTCAAGTGAGACAATGAAGAAGGCCTTTCACATTCAGTGATCTTTTGCCAATGGTCAGCCTAACTTTGCAGACATGCTCATCTTCATCCAGGTAGGTCTCTATAACTCGGCCCACCTGCAGGAGTTATGTGTCAGGTTTTCATCTTTTATCAGTACCACATCCCCAATCTGAAGGTTGCGACAAAGAGCATTCCCCTTCTGTCTTGAAGTTACGCTCTGAAGGTATTCCTTCTTCCATCTTGTCCAAAACTGGTTTGTCAGGTACTAAACTCTTCTCCATCACTTATGGGAGTAACAGGTTAGGGTCTTGGAAGATACCTGGAGGTGTCATTATAACTTAAGACTTCAGTGTCAGCAACTGGTTCGGTGATAATGGCTCCAGTGATGTGGGATTGTTTAAGTTATCAACTGTTAGTAGGTGACTGTTCACAATGGCCGAGGCTTCACGCGTCAGCGTCCTCAGCAGCTCAAGTTGGTTACCGGCTTGATGTATCATAGTGGCGAGCATGCTCTGTATCGTTCGTATCTGTCCCTCCCAGACACCATCCATGTGACTATCTGAAGGAACGTTAATTTTGAATTTGAGGTAACCACAGTTCTTTGTCAAAAGCATCTTGTTGATGTTGTCGTGATTCATTGAAGACCATGACGTTTCAAGGTCGTTCTTGGCTCCCACAAAGTTAGTGCCTCGGTCTGCTCGAAGTTTGCATATTGGGCCGCAAATAGCAGAAAACGATGAAGGGCGTTGATAAAAGCATCAGTTTCCAAAGAGCTGGCAACTTCAATGTGGATGGATCTGGACGCCATACACATGAACAAAACTCCATAGTTATTTAACTCTGTACGTCTGTCTTTGATGTGCCAAGGCCCAAACAAATCAACAGCACAGTACGTTAATGGTGGGGCAGGGTGAAAGCTCTCCGTGGGCAAATCAGCCATCTTCTGGTCTTGTGCTACAGCTCTCGGTCTTTGACACAATGCACATTTTGAAATGTAACTTGAAACCGCCGAGCTCATTCCAACAATCCAGAAACCACTGGTTCGGATCTCATTTATGGGTATTTAAAGATCTTGATGAGCAGCCTGTTCATGGAAATGTCAAATGATCAAAGTAGTGATGTGATGGTGTCGTGGAAAGATCACTAGGTGTTGTAAACCAGGCTCGCAATTGGCTAGCTTCCGGTCCCGCTAATTCTGATCACTCCGCAATCATCCAGGAAGGCATCTAGACGATGTAATGTACTGTTTCGCTGAAGGGCTCGTTTTCTCATTGTAGCCGCATGCCCTTTTGCAGAATTGGTAAGTGCTGAACTCTGTGTTGGAAGAAACTGAATTTCTGCTGCAAATGCAGTTCTTTGGTCCAGCATGATTATCTCTGATTCTGCTTTCTGTAGTTCTTGAACTTGCTTGCCAAAACAGTCATTTATTTCACCTTCATTCTGCTCCACCCTGTGGTGGGTTTTTTTTGTATACAAAGTTGAGGCTCGTGTAAGAGCTAACAAGTAAAACACATAAAACCATAAACGGAAACACACATCAAGCATATAATAAAGGGAGCAGGATAAGAGACAAGAGAGGGAGAGAGAGAGGGAAGCACACAAGCACAACAACAGGGGCACAGGTATATCTGTGGGAGGGAGAGGGCTGGAAGGGGGAGGGATGGTTGAAAGGGACGGGTACACGGTATAAAACAAATGGACACTACTAGAATTTTCAGGAAAGAAAATGGGATTTGAAAAAGGTGGATTTGAGGTGTATTAACGGGGGTAGAAAAGATCAAGGTTTTGGATGGGAAAAGACAAGATATGGTGGTGAACAGCTGTTGGGAAGACATGGAGAGAGGAGTGGGATTGAATAGATTGTGGAGGTTGTTCCAAAGGCGGGAGAAAAGAGGAACGAAAGAGTGAGCAGAGATCTTGATTTTGGCAGTTTCACCAGAAGAGGGTTGCTGGCAGATCTTGAGAGTTCTGAAGGAATATTTGGGGGACAGAGCACAGAGCAGGGGGAGCTTGGCCAGAGAGGAGTCGGTAGAAGAACGTGCTTGCAGAATAGATTTCAATCTAATGCAAACTGCTATTGATCGCCGGGCTCTATGCCAATTAGAAAAGTAATCCAGAAGTACCAATATATCACCACAGCTGGAAGAATCATGTGCATGTCACACAGAGACATAAGCTCGTTTTACCTCAGGGCCTTCATTGTCAAGTTGTAACTCCGTGTCATCAAGCAGACTCGTCAAAACCTTGGAGTTCCACAAGAAATCTGGCCCAGTAAGCCACTTGGATGTGTTCGAAAATTCTTCCACACTAGGACCTCGTGAGCCTTCATCTACAGGATTTAGATTGGTCGGTTTGTATTTCCCTTCCATGCTACAGGATTTGTCTGATCCCATAACTTTTGAACTCTCTTTGTGACAAAGACGTGAAATTGCTTTGCTTCGTTGACAATGAATCCAAGAACGACCTTACTGGCAGTCCAATAGATTTCAGACATTCTCAATCTCCAGTTGCTTGGTCAAGAGTGCACTTACTTTGACTGACACGAGTGCCGCCGTCAACTCCAATATCGGAAATGTGATCATTTTTAACGGTACTACCCGTGCCTTCGCCATTACGAGAGCAACGGACTTGTTGATGCACGTTCACCTGTCATAAGTATGAACATTGCCCATATCCCCTCGTGCTGGCAATGGAGAAATTATGGAGTACGGCCTTCCTAACTCTTCCAAAATTAGTCAGTTTAAAGCACCTTTTGATCCACAATGACAAAACGGAAGAGGTTGCTTCTCCATTGTTCCCATCATGGTCGAAGATATTGTGGAAGTGGACTGTCCCAGTCCATCTGATCTTTGCATCTTTCCATAGCTCTTGTAATATTGTTGACCGACTAGGACAACAGGAGATGCAAATCCGAGAGGATCGTATACCAAACACACTGTCGATAAGACCCCTTGTCTTGTTAGTGGTTGGTCTTTAAGATTGATCTGAAACTGGAAAATATCAGATTAAAACGCAACATTGGATGCCCAAAGCTCTTTCCAATGACAGTGAATCGTGCATCAGATCAAGATCCTGAATTCCTTTTGGCTGATCTTGGGACAGATGGCAGTCAAGACATCCTTTGAATTTGAGATTTACTTATGCAAACTCAGTCCTCACTGTGAGCACATATAGTTGGTGTTAATTATTATAAGGTTGATGGCTTCACTGGCAGAAGCAACTGATGCAAGGCCATCATCCATAAAGGAGTTATGTCAGACAAAGTCTGCAGCATTTGATCCAAATTCAGCCTCTTCACTAGCTGTCTGTTTTAGACCGAAGTTTGCACAATAGATTGTGGAGGACATGGCACCAAAAAGATGGACGCTCATCCGGTATTCAACTGGTTCACTTTCAAAGTCGTCCTACCAAAGAAACCGGAGGAAGTCTCGTTCTTTCTTAACCTTGAATTGGAAGAACATTTGTTCTATGTGACGCATCAGTGCAATAAGCTCATGGCGGAACCTGCCAAGTACTCCAGCCAAGGCATTCGTTAGATCAGGTCCCTGCAGCAAGTGGTCATTGAGAGACTGTCCCTGGAATCATGCGCCACAGTCAAATACTACACGGATTTTACCTGGCTTCCTCACGCGATACACTCCATGGTGTGGAATATGCCACACTGATCTATCAGTTTTATCTGTGGCTGATGGTTGTACCTTTTCAGTATGTTCATTATGGATAATGTGTTGCATAAAGGCCGTGTAACCCTCTTTGTACCTTTCGTCTTTCTTGAAGCGATTTCTCAATTGACTCAAACGATGAATCGCCATGGACTTGTTGTTCGGTAGCTTCGGATCAGATTCTACAGATCAGATTCCCAGAATGGCAGACATTTTAGTGCTGATCCGAGAGACGAACACCTTTCTGGACCATAGAAAGAAACCTTTTGTCCTCCAAGGAAAGAGATGATTCCTCTTTTTGTCACTCATTGAAATCCATTTCCATCATTCTATGGACATCGTGAGGGTTGGTAGCTTCTTTCACCTTTTTCCTTGAACAGAATACAACTTCTATATACTCACATGGACATACCTTACCAGATAGTGGCAGCTTTGCCAATGATAATCTGGAGAGAATGTGATGACTCACTCCAACATCTTCAGTGTCGAGAGCACTTGGGTTCACAATTCCTACTATTCCCCAACCCAGATCAGTCCTCTGACCATATTCTATTGCAGATCATATACATCATGTGGTGTATATTATCTGCAATAGATTCGACAGATGGTAACTATCCTGTTCCATAGATTGACAGCGTGTCATTATCTGGATGCATGCATATAGATGGCGTTAACAGATTCAGCAAATCATATACCTTTGAAACGCCGTCCATGTGTGTCTCGAGAATATCGCATCCTTATTTAATAACATCCGAATCACATGAGTCTGACAGCAGTCTTTCCATGCTTCTTGCCATCTTGCACCAGTTTGCAATGGCTAATTTCAAACCATGTTCACATTGACCTAACTTCCATCCAGTGTAGTCATCGGCGGGTTTAGGTTCTCGATCAAACCTCCCCTTCATCCCTTGGTGTCTGTACATCACTATTTACATCAGACATGGCTAGGTTCTTTCCCTGTATTCATTTCCAGTATAAACAAGAACGGCACTCGGTAGAGCGCATACCTCTGTTAGGCTGAACAGTTTTATGTTTTGTATTGCACTGATCGGCCGGATCTGAATTCGGACCTGAATCCAAATCGAAATCCGCTTGTTCTTGTCACCTAACCAAAACGTCCACCAAGTTTAGTCATAACTCGTCCATAACTTTTTTCAATATCATGTTATATAATCGCTTTTCACCCGATCTTTCAACGGTGAAGAATCACGTAAAAATTAAATAATTCTCGTATCCAAATCCATTTTCAGATCTTCACCACAATGGAATCGATTCGTCCATGTCACACACCCAACCTGTCCACCAAGTTTTGTCCAAATCCGTCCATAGCCTTTTAAGATATCGTGCTATGTATCGGTTTTAGCCCCATCACTCAATGGTGAAGAATCACTTTATTAAATAATTCTCGTATCCGAATACATATTCAGATCTTCACCAAAATCGATTGGAATCGTCCTTGTCACACACACAACCGGTCCACCAGATCTAGTCCAAATCTGTCCATAACTTTTTGAGATATCGTGGTATATATCGGTTTTAGCCCCATCTCTCAATGGTGAAGAATCACTTAAAATTTAAATATTTCTCGTGTCCGAACCCATATTGAGATCTTCACCGAAATTGAATCGATTCGTCCTTGTCACACACCCAACCTCTCCACCAAGTTTCGTCCAAATCCATCCATAACTTTTTGAGATATCTTGCTATATATCGTTTTTGGCCGATATCCCAATGGTGAAGAATCACTTTAAAAATTCTACTAGCCGGATCCGAATCCCGATCTTCACCAAAAAATCCCGATTTTCACCTCTCTGCCAAATTTCGTCCGAATCCGTCCACAACTTTTTGAGATATCTTGTTCACAGACAAACAGACCGACAGGGGTGAAAACATAACCTCCATCCACCTTCCGTGGCGGAGGTAACAAATGATTACAAGTTCAAAACAACTTCCAAATAAAGTTATGGATCTCAAGATAAAAGCACTACAGAATCAAATATTATTAAGATCAATCACATCACTGTGCTCAAACATATGAGGCTATACATAGCGTACATTCAAATTATACAGATATGGTATGCAACAACTCAAAACAATTTCACCACAGATAGTACAGGGTAATTAAAACAGCAGAACTGAATCAAAGTTGAAGTCCACAGGGGTTAAATCAACTTCGATCCTTCTCGGCACATGAATGTTTCACTTTAACAGGTTTTAAAGTGATACAAAAACGACTCACTACACAGGATCGACTCTGTAGCAGATAAAATCTTTCACTATAACGGCAACCAAGCGCTTATCTGCCGTTAGGGTTTTCGTGATGGAAGTATTGCAGGCTCGCAGGATGTGGTACGCAGAAACAAACAGCTGTTTATTCCCAAGAAGCTCCGAAAAGCTCCTCAAGGCTCCGTATAAGGCTCCGTGAAACTGTAACGGAATGATATTGCTTTGTGATAACAATACTTCAAGAGCACATTACAGTTGCACTGTAAATCAAACACGGTGAATCAAATGAAGAGGAAACAGACTGGTGGCGTCGATGTACAGCATGCAAATGGCACCAAGGTACAGGGCATGC
The DNA here is from genome assembly GCF_964187855.1 of Myxine glutinosa. Classification (NCBI taxonomy): domain Eukaryota; kingdom Metazoa; phylum Chordata; class Myxini; order Myxiniformes; family Myxinidae; genus Myxine; species Myxine glutinosa. The sequence continues at coordinate 104,885,048 of NC_136269.1, read as the reverse complement.
AATGTGTTCACAGGAGAACATATAACAGACATGCATTCCAATCTTACAATTAACTACATAAATAGAGATCTACTGACGACTGACTATCTGTGTGACGACGCAGAATGGGCCTCGTCACACAGATAGCCCTGTGGTTTGGTATGAACCTCACAACGCAGTATTACATTTACAATACGATTTAAGATTTACAATGCTGTTTGCTTCGCAGAGTGTTGCTAGCTTTACACTTCGCAGAGCACCATAAGCTTCTGACCAAGCAAGTGGCCACGCAAAAACAAAGAAGCCACACATCTGCCCAGATAGCTCTGCCCAAGGCATCCGCCAGACTCGCTCCACCCATAGGCTAAAGATATTTCATTATTTATCCTACCCACGTCAGAGGTTACAGACCCAAAAGACCCATAAGACCCCCAAGGACCCAAAAGACCCAAACGATCCAGAGGAGCCAAAATACCCGAGGACAGAAAACTACCCCAAAGACCCAAAAGACCCAGAGGACCCAAAAGACCCCAAATACCCTTAAAGACCCAAAAGACCTCAAACACCCAAAATACCCCACCCAAAAGACCCAAAAGACCATTAACGACCCCAAAGACGCAAAATACCACGAGGACCAAAAATACCCAGAGGACTCAAAATACCCAGAGGAGTCAAAATAGCCAGAGGAGTCAAAATAGCCAGAGGAGTCAAAATAGCCAGAGGAGTCAATATAGCCAACAACAACAACAACAACATGCATTTTAAGGCCATTTTCCCTGCTAGAGCGGGGGTTAGCCTTGCGGTCCCCATGACAATCTTCTCCATTTTGCCCTATTTTCTGCATCTCTCCTTGTTAACCCCCTTGCCCGCATTTCTTCTTCCACCATCTTTAGCCAAGTCTTTCTCGGTCTTCCCCGTCCTCTACTTCCTTCGACATCAATTTCCATCACTCTTCTCAACCAGTCACTTTCATCCTTCCTCAACAAATGACCAAACCATCTCAGCCTGTTCCTCTTCACAGCATCAATCACAGGCAATATTCCCATCATCTTTCGCAATTCATCATTTGTCTTCCTCTCTCTCAACGATACTCCGCACATCCATCGAACCATTCGCATTTCCACCCTTTCCAGCCTTCGTTGCTGCTCTACGTTCATTACCCATGTCTCGCTCCCATAAATCATAACACTTCTCACACATGCAGCATACACCTTTCCCTTCAGCTTCAGCGACACCCTCCTCCTCATCAGCACGCCACTCAGTTCCCGAAACTTCTTCCATGCACATCTCACTCGAGCAACCGTTGCCGAGTCTGATCCACCTTCTCCATTCAGCATGTCTCCGAGGTAGCAAAATGTTTTCACACCTTCCAGCTTCATGCCGTCTCCAAGATCCAACTCAACATTTCCTCCATCTGCAGCTCCCTCTGTGCACACCTTACATTTGAATGTAGCTGCCACACTGGTAAATGACCCTCTCAGACCACTACATTTTTGATGAACCCACTCAGCGCACATTGTACATTGAATGGAGTTCACTCCGACACCCTTCCTGCACACAGCACACGGCCACTTCCCAGTTCTTTCCACCTCACCACATGCTTTACCCCTTGCCATCACCTTAGTCTTTCCGATATTCACCTTCAGACCTTTTGTCTCCATACATTCCTTCCACTTGTTCATCTTTTCCTTCAGTCCATCCATACTTTCCGCAATCAACACCAGATCATCTGCATACAACAACTCCCACGGTAAACCCTCCTTTACGTTCTGAGCCAGCACCTCCATCACAGCTACAAATAGTAGTGGACTTAGTACCGACCCCTGATGCACTCCCACCTTCACCTCAAACTCACCACTGTTCCCATCCTTCGTCCTTACAGCTGTGCGCACTCTTTTATACATTGCCATCACTACTCTGATCAACCATTCCTCCACTCCTAACTTCCTCAATGCCCATGTCAATACTTTGCGTGGAACCCTATCGAATGCTTTCTCCAGATCAACAAACCCAAAAAACAACTTCTTCCTCTTCTCCATGTACTTCTCCTGCAACTGCCTCACAATGAAAAGCGCATCTGTCGTTCCTCTTCCTGGCATAAATCCAAACTGCATTTCGTCGATCTTCACTTTCTTCCTTATCCTCCTCTCCAACACCCTTTCCAATACCTTCATTCCATGCTCCAATAACTTTATCGCTCGGTACGAGCCACACTCCAGAGGGTCACCTTTCCCCTTGTATAGAGGGACGGGGGTACTCAGTTCCCAATCCACTGGAATGCGGCCTTCTTTCACCGCCAGATTACAGATCTCTGTCATTCTCTTCACACCCCAACTTCCTGCTGCCTTCAACATATCTCCCACAACTCCTGTCGGCCCTCCCGCTTTTCCACTCTTCATTGCTTTTATCGCTTCCTCAACTTCCTTCTCAGTTATCTTCTCTGCCGGTCCGAAAACTGGGTTACTCTCTATGTTGCCATCCCATTCATTCTCTGTATTCAACAGCATTTCCATATATCTTTTCCATCTTCCTTTAATTCCATCTGGGTCGACAACGATTCGTCCCACTTCATCCTTCAAGCAACTCACCCCCATCATGTCACACCTCTCTTTCGCTATGTGCTTTGCAATCCTGAATACTGCTTTCTGACCCTCTTCCGAATCCAAGCGTTCTCCGAGCATTTTCCTACATGCCTCCTGCGCCTTTGCTACCTCTTTCTTTGCAGCCTTCCTGGCTGCCTTATAACTTTCATGCTCTGCTGTTTCTGCTCCCGTACCCTTCGCCTTCTGCCACTCCTTGAACTTCTTCCTCTTCTCGTCAATCCTCTTTCCAACTTCATCATCCCACCACCATGTTTCCGAGTGCCTCGGTGGTCCTTTTGACCATCCACATACCTCACCAACGGCTCCCAACAGACTAGCTTTCATTGACATCCAACCACTTTCAAGCTCAACCACATCATCCTCTACCCTACTCAGCCTCTCTTTTAATGCCTCCTTTACTGTCACCTCTTTCAACCTCCACACTTTCATTCTTGGTTGGTACTTCACCCGCCGAGCTCTCCTCGCACCTTTCACCCTTATGACGCAGACAACCAATTGGTGCTGTGAAACAGCCTCCTCCCCCGGGATCACCTTTGTGTCCCGGAGGTGCCCCCTATCTCGCCTACGCACCATCAGGTAGTCAACGGTTGTCGTCGACCCACCTGACGTGTCTGTGACAAGCTTATTATCCTCTTTCTGGAACTGAGTATTACAAATCAACAAATCAGCTCCATCAGCAAACTCCAAAATCCTTTCACCTTCTCCATTTCTCACACCATATCCGTAACCCCCATGAACTCCCTCAAAACCATCCATACTCCTTCCCACATGTCCATTCAGGTCTCCTCCCACCACAACAACTTCTTCATCTTTCACGTTTTCCATCAGCTTCTCTATCGCACACCAGAACTTGTCCTTCTCTTCATCGCTTCGACCAACCTGCGGAGCATATCCCGAGATGACGTTCACCAAGAGCTTTCCAATCATCATTTTCACCATCATCAACCTATCACTCACTCTAGTCACACTCACCACACTGTCTACAAACTCCTCAGAAAACAGGACACCAACACCATTCACGCCCTCCGGGCACCCTTGCCACACAAACTTGTATTTCTGTCCCTGCCTGCCCTTCACCATTCTCACACCACTTCCCTTCCATCTCGTCTCTTGCACACAACATATGTCCACTCTTCTTCTGACCAATACTTCCACCACTTCTCCTGATCTCCCTGTCATTGTCCCTACATTCCATGTCCCAAACCTCAGAAACCGATCTCCACTTCGGGCTGCACCCTGCCAATATGTAGTTGTAATTGTCATGGTTCTCTTTTTTATAGTCAATATAGTCAGAGGAGTCAATATAGCCAGAGGAGTCAATATAGCCAGAGGAGTCAATATAGCCAGAGGAGTCAATATAGCCAGAGGAGTCAATATAGCCAGAGGAGTCAATATAGCCAGAGGAGTCAATATAGCCAGAGGAGTCAATATAGCCAGAGGAGTCAATATAGCCAGAGGAGTCAAAATAGCCAGAGGAGTCAAAATATCCAGAGGAGTCAAAATAGCCAGAGGAGTCAAAATAGCCAGAGGAGTCAAAATAGCCAGAGGAGTCAAAATAGCCAGAGGAGTCAAAATAGCCAGAGGAGTCAAAATAGCCAGAGGAGTCAAAATAGCCAGAGGAGGCAAAATAGCCAGAGGAGGCAAAATAGCCAGAGGAGGCAAAATAGCCAGAGGAGTCAAAATAGCCAGAGGAGTCAAAATAGCCAGAGGACTCAAAATAGCCAGAGGAGTCAAAATAGCCAGAGGAGTCAAAATAGCCAGAGGAGTCAAAATAGCCAGAGGAGTCAAAATAGCCAGAGGAGTCAAAATAGCCAGAGGAGTCAAAATAGCCAGAGGAGTCAAAATAGCCAGAGGAGTCAAAATAGCCAGAGGAGTCAAAATAGCCAGAGGAGTCAAAATAGCCAGTGGACTCAAAATAGCCAGAGGACTCAAAATAGCCAGAGGACTCAAAATAGCCAGAGGACTCAAAATAGCCAGAGGACTCAAAATAGCCAGAGGACTCAAAATAGCCAGAGGACTCAAAATAGCCAGAGGACTCAAAATAGCCAGAGGACTCAAAATAGCCAGAGGACTCAAAATAGCCAGAGGACTCAAAATAGCCACAGGACTCAAAATAGCCACAGGACTCAAAATAGCCACAGGACTCAAAATACCCAGAGGACCCAAATGACCCCAAGGATCCAAATGACCCCAAGGATCCAAATTACCCCGAAGATTCAAAAGACCCCTAGGATCCATAAGACCCCCGAATACCCTTAAAGACCCCGAAGACCCAAAATACCCCGAAGACCCAAAACCCCGTGGACCCAGAAGACAAAACCACACAAACACGTCCTTGTAATCTCCGATTGCTCTTTCTTGTTTGTTGTGTTTAGCAGAGTGACAGTGCGTGCAGAATGAAATGTGAACCATAGCACAAGTGACACTGACACACTGACACTCTGACACACACACACACTGACACTCTGACACACATACACACTGACACTCTGACACACACACACACACACACACACACACACACACACACACACACACACACACACACACACACACTGACACACACACAAAGACTGAACAAGCACAGATACATTCAAAGTGCACTGCCTACATTCCAAATAAATAAATAACATATCATCCAGTGCGCGGCATTGTAGGGAGAGGTGTACAATAATATTGATTAATTGCGTAATTAAAATGAATAAATAATGATCATATAATAATTCATTCCTTAATCAATTGGCTAACAGCATACCTCAACCACTAGTGTTTCCTCCGAAGTTGTAACTTTTTTTGAATAATTAAATAAATAATTAATCGAAAAATTTAAACAATTAATCGATTAGTTGCTTAATCGATAAATCAAAAATATCATTTAGAGGCAAATCACTTGTTCGCTATGGTGTCCAAATATCAGCTTCCTGAGATATTGCCCAGATAAAGAAAATAAGTGATTAATAATGAAAAGAAATAAATAATAATTGTAAAATAATAAAATGATTAATGAATTGGCCAATATCATACTTACACCACCACTGTTTCATCTGAATCTGCAACTTTTGAAAAATTAATGGATTAAGTCATTAATTGAAAAATTCAATAATTAATCGATCAATTGATTAATCAATTGATTATAAATATATAAACCAGCTTTAGAGGCCATTTTTCCCCGCAAAGCGGGGGTTGGCCTTTTTCGGGTACCGTGGTTGTTGTTGTTTTTCGGTCCCCTTTTTGAAGCAATGTTTTACGGCCGGATGCCCTTCCTGACGCCAACCCTTTTTGCCGCCTTTAACGACAAACAGGGAATTACCAGTGAGCTGGTACTCAATCAATTTTGTTTGAATTTTCAAATTAATCAATCAAAAATACTGTTACGAATTTGTGTCGTGATATATGCAGAGCAGAGTAGATCTGAGTAGGTAACATGCTTCGACTGTCGCGATAGGGAATCTACCTGTAATAAGTCATGTGTAGGCGTTTTATCGGCTAAGATGTACGATTGTGAATCTACCTGGAGATTTGTGTGTTAAGTAGTGTAGGGAATAATGAGTAGAGCCCTTGTATGTCTCACCTGGTAGTCAAACCTTTGTCCCTTATGGCACTGCAGACCACATAGACACTAGTTAGGACCTTTAGTACAACATTAATGACACAATTGGCCGCCACCATTTACACCTTTGAGAGGCCTATCCACCTCGCTTAGCAAGTGCTGTGACCAAGGAGTAGGGGACGGGAGTGAGAGTGGCGCAGTGGGCGTGCCCCTGGACGAGCCGGCGAGGCTCTGATTGGCAGGACAGTGCGCCAAAGCTGACGTCACCGGCCATGGATATTAACAGCGCCGGACGCCTTTGCTGGCAGTTGGATCGAGAGTTCGTGTGCGTATTTGAGCAGGAGTTGAGCAGGAGTTGAGCAGGAGTTGAGGAGGAGGGCTGAGAGTTGAGAGTCGCGCAGCCCATGAGTCACAAGTTGGTGTTGAGTTGAGACGAGTTCACTCCTGGCCCCTGGCAGTTCAATAGAGAGTGACATTCGTGGTCGAGAGTTGGTTTTGCAGTGCGCAGTTGGCAGTGAGCAGTTGAGAAGCGAGTTGGAAGGACGAGACGTGCAGTCACACCTGCGTTCTCTCCATTCCTGTCTTTTCGTGCTTCATGTGGGGATCGACCTCGTGTGAAGCTGCTGGCCTGCGTTGGGTGCTTTGGAGCTTGGTGCACGGACCTCGTGAGTGGCGAGAGGATCGGAGCTTGGAACAAGGCCTCGTGGGTGCATCGGGGCCGAGCGGGGCCGTGGTGGACGGAAAACAATACAAGACGACAAAGACAGATAAGCCGAGCTCCGCGTGTACATTTTACATGATGTGTTATTTTTATTAATTCATAATCCCTCGTTTTGTTTCTGAAGTCGGTGTGCGTGATCCCGATTTAGGATATTTATTACCGGCGCGTGTTTTTCCTGTCTCTGCCTTTATTCAACAAGCGTTACGCCTAGGTCCCCCGTCGGGGAAGTGATGTGAGTTGACAAAGTGGAACACGCAGAAAACATGCTACGATATGATATTTCGCTCACAAGGGTCAGACATACATGGAGGCGGCCATCTTGGATTTTGACGTGGCGACCCAATTTTCAATAGCGTTCTTCCTTATGCCTAGATACACCCACACACCAGAAGGTACTTCCCTTATTTTTCAAGATATTTCGCTCACAAGGTTCAGACATATATATGGTGGCGGCCTTCCAGGATTTTGACGTGGCGACCCACTTTACAATAGCGGTCTTCCTTATGCCGAGATACACCCACACACCAAATTAGAAGTTGGTACTTCGCTTATCTTTCAAGATATTCATCTCACAAGATTCAGACATACATGGCGGTGGCCATCTTTGATTTTGACGTGGCGACCCAATTTTCAATAGCGTTCTTCCTTACGCCTAGATACACCCACACACCAGATTAGAAGTTGGTACTTCGCTTATTTTTCAAGATATTCCACTCCCAAGGTTCAGACATACATGGCATCAGACATACATGGCGGCGGCCACCTTGGATTTTGACGTGGGTTGCACCCACACACCAAATTAGAATTCGGTCCTTCGCTTACGCACGCACGCACGCACGCCCGCACGGACGCCCGCACGGACGGAGGGGAAAACCATAGTCCCCCTTTCGCTACGCGGTGCGACGGGGGACAACAAACAAACCGAGTGAAAACCGAGTATTCCCTTTCAGCGTGCGTCATTGCCGGGCCCGCTTCAGTGCCCGGTGATATCATGCAGCGCCTGGAGCTGGAATAGGAAAGGAGCGGTGAACAAAACAAAAATTCTAAAGCTTGGTCCATGAACCATGATTCCTTACCGAATCGGAGGTGTATACTTTGAGTCCTGGGAGGACTCCGTTTCACTTCCTACAACCCGCAAATGGAGATAACAACCAACAACACACACTTTTGTTTGCCTGTGAATTAACACTGTACCGTAGTGCGGGGTAGCGCATGTGACAACTGCATACGTAGTACCTCGTCGAACTGCACGGAGGTCTTGTACCAACGAGGCTCAGGAATTATTCCTCATTAAATGTTAAAGTTAAAATGACAGGTTTAATCTCGAACCTGGACATGTGATGTAGTTGACACGTGCATTTAATTTCAACATGTCAAAATCGTCCATAGCCAAACGTTTATGCGATTAATTACATTAATTCATGGATAAAAGGGCTAACGAACAAGGCCTTAAACCACAGTATATCAAGACGTTGAGAAATGAACTCTTAACATTTAAATTTTTAGATCGTTAATTACTATTATGTATTATTATTATTTATTTATTATTATGTAGGTATTTTTTTCGACGTGGAATTCTAATTTTAATGACACCATGGTGTCGAGGGGACATTACCGAGAAGAACAAGTGGTCGCATGAACTTGTGCGACGTAAAATTAGCTGGGCAGTAGTAGTAGCTGTAATACGTTTGTACCAACAAGTGCACAGCACAATTTAATTTTCCCTGCATGAGTGCATGTTAGGGTTCGGAGGTTGGAAAATCGTAGGAAATTGATGGACAGCTTCGTGTCCACCAAATTCCGGCATACAAGTTGTTAGTAACCAGAGGCAGGTCCTAGGCACAAGAAAACAAATCCGACTCACCATCACCCTCACCGGTGTTTTTTCTTGCACACATCTTCAAGAGGACATGTAAGTCAGTTCATAAGTTGAATTTCACATTGATAGACCCCTTCAGAGTCTATAAAAAACCTTCTTGAAAAGATGGAAAAAAATTGGAAAACAATTACCAAAATTAGGCTTTCTTTAAATAGCAGCGTCCTGCAATTTTATATAACACAGTGATGCATGTCGGTTCGCAGACTTGCAGTCGTGGGATGCACCAGCTCCAGCTGGACAGAAGACACGACACGTGGCAACAACAAAACCACGTGCCGTGCAGGTAAAGTCGGAAAGGGAAAGCGAAAGTGAATTTTACTTATTTATTTTTCCCAAACGTGGATAAAAAAAAAAGCTTTATTCACTGTCGGTGACTAGGAGGAGGTGGGAGGAGGGAGGGGAAGGGATGGGTGGTAGTCCAGAGGGAGGGGAAAGGGCAGCGTTTGGGGAGGAGGAAGGTGAAGGGGTGGGGTGGAAATTCAGAGGAAGGGGTGGGGTTGTAGGAGGAGGAAGGAGAAGTGGTGGGGTACGAGTCTGGAGGGAGAGGTGAGAGGAGGGAGGGGAATGGGTGGGGTGGGGATCCGGAGGGAGGTGTGGGAGTAGGGAGCGGTAGTGGTGTGGGGAGGGAGGAGAAGGGATGGGAGGAGGGACCTGGCGTTGCCCGGCAATGCTGGGTACCTTTGTTAGTAGATAATATAATGAATCTTCCAACGATGTAAACATTTAATTTTTTTGGATACAAAGTCAAGGCTTGTGGAAAAGCTAGAGCAGAGAACAGATGCCTGAATCTTGTATGAAAAAAATAGAAAGTGGGGACACACACATGAAATGCAGAGTAGAGGGACAACAGAGGGGCACCTGAAAGAACAATTAGGGGAAGAATGGGAGCAAAGGGCGTGGTAGAAACAGGAGGAATGCATGGGGTGAACAAGTGGGACACAAACTCAAGCACAACAAGAAAGGGAGCTGATAGAACAGCAAGGGAAACCAAGAATGAAAGAGCAAAGGAAAAAGAGAAAATTTTAAAAAGGTGGATGGAGGAGGGAGGGGAAAACTACACAACAACCTTCCAAGGAATGGGCTTTGGCAGGGTTTATGAGGTAGAAAAGACCATGATTATGGATGGGATTGGGTGAGGTTACCAGAGATGGAAGTAAACAGCCATCTTGAAGCCCTGCAGGAAAGAATATCATTGAACAGACTGCGGAAGTTGGTTTCATAGGGGAAAAAATGTATTTAAAAGAAAAAGAAAAAGTGGGGGAGAGTAGTGACCCTGACTTTTGGGAGTTTCATGAAAAGTAGGTTACTGGCAGTATGTGTCCACCCTGGAGAAACCTGGAGGGGGGAAGGGGAAGCAGAGCACACAATGCAGGAGCAACAGTCATTGATAATCATTTTTTTCTGCAAGAGATTCTAATGATTTACAACAAGTCCTTGGACTCCACGGCATCAAGATGTGAAATGTGTGAGCCAGTGGTACCAGTCCAAAGGAGTGAACAGTATGCAATTGAGCTGCAAAAATTTGGCCATGTATATTTGGTAAGCAAAGCCTCGGCACGATAAAAGATGCCCAGTCGGCGACTGGCCTAGGAAGACAATTCTGATACATGGTTTGCCCAAAAAAAATTGTAGCTGATGGTGAGGCTGAAATGAGGGACTGGACTTCTTTGAGGTATTTATCAAGGAAGTATATGAGAAGGGTTTTCTAGATGGTCCTTCCAGAAAGAAAGGCCACGACCAACACCATAATATAATAATATGCAAAACTTACTCTGTGCAAGGCTGGCCCTCCCTTGCACTCCCCCACCCCCACCCTCATTCCCACCCCCAACGATGACCACATAGCAAAGCTGCCCTCTAAACCCAGCAGCAGACAGGACATCCTCCATCGATCCAAATCTTTCTTTGGCAAATGAGACCTTCTCAGTCTACAAGGCCTTTGTCCACAACTCAATGGAGTACTGGTCTCCACGACAGGCTGGCACCCCAGCACCACACCTGCCTCTGCTAGATTCTGTGGAAACTAAAACTCTCAAAATTATTGGAATCTCCCGTGATGAGGCCGAGGTACAAGGTCTGTTGGTCTCACATCGCAGGTAGGTCAGTGGTCTGTTTTCTACCGTCTATTCTCTAACATTACTCCCTCTGCTCACTGTCCTCCGGCCCTCTCTATCTACTCCAGGATGCACGCATTCTTCCAATAACTCCCTTCTGGTTAAAACTTCCAAAATCCAGGCTGACTGCACATCTCAACACTTTTATTCCTCATTTCCCCCAATTATGGAACGATATTCCAGAAGCTGTTCTGTCTCACTCTTCCTTCCCTACATGGCCTCAAGGTAACAGTGCACCACCACCTTGTGTCGTCCACAATTCTGACCCATGATCTTTATTACCCTATTAACCTTCCCTAACCCAACCATTTTACTCAGTAGTTTCAGTGTTTCAATTCCCCCTCCCTGCATTTTCCCGCTCGTTATTTTCCATGACATTTGTCCCATTGTCAGTTTTACCTTGCTCTTCCATGAGCCTCTCTCTGTAAAGAAAACAAAAGTCAGCATTTTGATTAGAAAATTCCTAAAGTTATGAGGCTAGAGGGAAAGGGAAACCTTGACAGTTTTCATTGCACACTATTCTGCATCCATATTGCTTCCAACTATTAACAGTACTCAGCATGGAATTAAACACCTACAAGACAAACTTACGTTATGACTAACTGCACTCATTTCTGTGCTAATAAGTTATAGACAGTATTCCCATTCACGTGACAATACGTAATAAAAAGGTTTTTTTTTGACAAAACCAACTTTCGTATTTGGGCTAAATGCAAAATTGGTAAAATTTACGAGGAATATGGTTTTCAAAAATGTGATTCTCCATGTCCGTTGATAATTTGCTTCTGCAAATTATACAGGGAACTTGAAACAGAAAATATGGTTAAAATACATGTACACAATTTAATCGTTGTCATGGATTCTATAAAACCCAGAGCCAATCCCACACATGGGATAGTTGGCTTTCCATCCAAATCTTATAGGCAGCATTTTCCCCAATACACTTGTTCTAAAATAATCGTTCACATTAATACATCCCCAGTAGCTTGCTTACCTGTGGAAGTGCCTGCAGCTGCAGCTTGGAAAGTCCAGGGTTTGAATGAGAGGGTATTGGGAAGCGAACTAGGGGTTCAAGCCCACTCTGAACCTGAGGTTGTATGCCAACGCCAACAGATGATGAGGCCGCCAACGAGGAACGTCTATAAGGCACAGACTGGCATCACTACCACCAATGATAATAATAATAATAATAATAATAATAATAATAATAACAATAACTAGACGAAACCCGTGGAACATCCACGGAAGGGAGGATGTGGTGTATGGATAGAGTGTACCATTATGGATGGCATAGGGGATTTGCTTGTCCGAGTAAGAGTTAGGAAGAAAGATGAGAATGAAGAGTGCGTATATGAACAACGTATTTATTGCAATCTACCTAAATGACAACGCTACGATATACTTTTGAAAAATGATTTGGATTCGTAATAGGAATCGGCATAATGGCGTCGTATCGGCAGTTAATCGGATGCTTTTGAGCCCCAAAGTCGACTAATTCAGATTTTTCGAGTATGGCTGTACGTGATAAACAAAGAGCGCAGTTGGAAGAAATTATGGTAAACCCACCTGATGAGGTTAGCGTACACCGCAATCGACGACACCGGCACAAATGCATGCTCAGGATTGTCCACTCAGTGGACGGCTTGCTGTCGCCTTCGACTGTCCAATCAGCGGACGGCTTGCTTTGCCTTCACCCAGCAGACGCCAATAAGATGGCGTCGTATCGGCCGTTAATCGGATGCTTTTGGGCCCCAACGTCGGCTAATTCCGATTTTTCGAGTATGGCTGTACGTGATAAACAAAGAGCGCGGTTCATAGATCGTAAATCCATTAGTGCCGTGGGCATCGGGTCACTGGGTGCGGCATAAAAGGGATAACAAAGTCGAGTCCTTACGCTATTATTATACGTCACATACAATGATTACAGTAAGTACAGGACACAGGTACAAGTACAACATACACAAAACATTTAAGGACGTGAGATAACCCTATTATTGGCCAATGTTCTGCTGAGATCTGATCAGGGGCACCACAATCCAACAAGACCCTATCAAGAGGTCCTGGTGCATCCTTGACCACAACGCAACCGCTGTATGGGATGCCAGGTCAACACCTGTTGGATTGGTTGAATACAATACCCTTCAGATAGAATAATATGGCCAGATAGTTGCAGTCTCTGTGCTCGCAACACTTGGCTCGGTGGTTTGAGCTTGGTGCACTGGTAAAGCTCCTCATTAGTGATCCGTCTCGGCCAATATATCCTGAAGGCCGCTCGAAGAAGATGTGAGTATGTTGCATCAATTTCTTGCTGAAAGGTCTTGGTCAACGTCCTAAGTGTCCGCATTGTACAACAATACTGTTTTCTACGGTGGTATAAAATATCTTGCTTCGAATCTGGTCAGGCAGAGCAGCAGAGTCCAACACTAGATTTAGACGCCACAATGCCGCCTAAGTTAGTATGCGACATCGCCGGAAGTCATCATGAGGATTAGTAAACAAAGTAAACATCGCCAAGTAAACAAACTACGTGCAGCATGGCAGTGCGCTCACAGCTCCAGCTTCATTGCTATATCTAATTTGCATATCCAGGTCCAACAGGATAGTGAGTACCTCTGTCTTGGTGGTGTTGATATGCAGTCTGACTTTGGCCACTGCTTCCACCAGGTTAGTGAACATGCGTTGCCCACCAGCAGCTGAGGACGAAAGAATGGCTAAGTTGTCCGCATATCCAAGAACTGACAATCTCTTCTCTGGGTGGCGACTACTCATTCTGCACAGCTGAAAACCATCCTCCTCAGTTGTGATGGCGGTGCAAAGCACCCAATCAAAGAGAACGACAAACAGAAAGGAAGCCAAAGTATCTCCCAGTAGTACCTCAAACGTCTCCGATAGCCTGTCTGGAGTAATGACAGCAGCCTTAGTGTTATAGTACAAAAGAGTGATGCAATTGACGAGATCTTGAGGAACGTCATACTATCTTAGAACCTTAGGAATGCATGATCTTGGCACACAATCGAAAGCTTTGTGGAAATCAACATCAAAAAAAAATCACAAATAAAGCAACAAAAAGTATTATACGACTCTGCGCAGTGCCAAGATCTGCTGCACTGTGCCTCAGCAGGATCGGAATCCATTCTGCTCAGGTTGAATGTATGGAGTTAGTACCATTTGTATGTGTTTCAACAACATATCATTGTAAAATTTTTCTGCACAAGACATCAGCGATATCCCACGATGCTCCTCCTCCTCCTTTGTCGCATCCGGTTTCTTTGGGATTCCCACAATTTGTGCTGTTCTCTACACGACCTGATGACCTCACCAACAGCCACTTTCTGTCTCTCCATGTACACTGTGGCAAGGCTTAGAGTAGTTGCATCTGCTTCTCTGTCTCACTGAACGAGGGAAGTTCTCACATCGTGTCTTGACTCTTGTGATGAGGATTCTCATCCCAAATCACTGTGGCGTTTTTAACTTTCTTCATAAACGGGAATTTCTGTTCAGCATCTGCTTGAATGGCTGATGTTATATCCTTGTATGTTGGGTCCACAACATCTTCCAACAGAGCCAAGTTCTGTAGTGCTGCGTTAAACGCTTTTGAGAATAGTTGCTGATTGCTTTGTTTCTCCAGCCATCAAAAATATTACCTTGGTTTTCATTTTGGTTGTTTGAGAAACAGGTCTTTGAGTTTCACAGTGCAATGTAGTCATTTATGATCAGTCTTGAAACACAAAACTCTCACTGTGTCACAGTTTGAGATGTGATTACGTTCCTGGTGTCTGATCAGGATGTGGTCTAACTGACCGAAGCCTCTCCTCAGTGAAAGACACATGAAAGCCCGCTTGGAGTTTGTAAAAAAGCACCTAAAGGACTCTCAGAAACAAGATTCTGTGGTCTGATGAAACCAAGATTGAACTGTTTGGCTTCCGTCTGGCCACTCTGCCATAAAGCCCAGATCGGTGGAGTGTTGCAGTGATGGTTGTCCTTCTGGAAGTTTCTCCCATCTCCACATAGGATCTCTGGAGCTCAGCCAGAGTGACCATCGGGTTATTGATCACCTCTCTTACCAAGGCCCTTCTCCCCCGATTGCTCAGTTTGGCCGGGCGGCCGGAATATATATATCACATCACATGCACATGCACATGCACATGCGCACTCTAGGAAGAGTCCTGGTTGTTCCAAACTTCTTCCATTTAAGAATTATGGAGGCCACTGTGCTCTTGGGAACCTTCAATGCAGCAGAGATTTTTTTCGAGGCTTCCCCAGATCTGTGCCTCGACACAATCCTGTCTCTGAGCTCTGCAGGCAGTTCCTTGGACCTCATGGCTTGGGTTTTGCTCTGATATGCATTGTCAGCTGTGAGACCTTATATAGACAGGTGTGTGCCCTTCCAAATCATGTCCAATCAATTGAATTTACCACAGGAATTTACAACTGGAATTTACCACTCCAATCAATGTGTAGAAGCATCTCAAAGATGATCAAGAGAAATGGGAGGCACCTGAGCTAAATTTGAAGTGTCATAGCAAAGGGTCTGAATACTTATGTCAATGTGATATTTCAGTTTTTTCTTTTTAATAAATTTGCAAAACTTTCTAAAATCCTGTTTTCTCTGTCATTATGGGGTATGGAGCGTAGATTGATGAGGGAAAAATGAATTTAAACGATTTCAGCATAAGGCTGCAACATAACAAAATGTGAAAAAGTGAAGGGATCTGAATACTTTCTGAATGCACTGTATATATAGAGCAAGGTCCATCTGTCCTTCACCAAGGTCTTGTTTTTGCAGACCTTCCGTTGCGACGACTGATCATTCTTGAACCATGAGGAGGTCTAAAGTCAGATTGTTGGCGAGATGTGCGACCATTCCACGTCTCCAGTGCACGGCAATTAAGGGTACCAATATGGAGGGTATCTGGTTCAGCTGGGACTAAGCTGGGATTTTTTGAAACGTCGGCCACACTACCACCAAATTACACCTGTAACTAATTTTAAAATGCATGAAATACTTTTCAAAACAAAATAAACAGGGAAAAGGAATTGAGACAGGGAACAGGCTCAAATCTCAACAATTTTCAAGTATGTAATATGGAGATGATCCTTTATCAACAAAATACAATAAAGAAACAAATGAATAAACTGGAGAGAGACGTTCGCAAATTAATCAAGCAGAATAAAAAAAGTTAAACAAATAAAAACACTGACCAGAGGAAAACAAAACATCCCATCTACCTTTGTAAAACACTATTTATCTGTCCCCCTTCAAAGGGGTAATTTGAGTAGGGTTTTAAAGGACAAAAGCAAGAATCCCTAGGTTTTAGAATTTAGAACTCAATTTTAAATGCTTACAACCCATCCAAAACAAGCCCCTACAATGTTATTCGAAAGCAACAAACAGCTTTTTCGTTATGGCATGTCCCATTACATCTGTGTTGGAGATTGGTCCAAATAGCATGCAGGATTGGTCCGAATATTTCATGAATCAGCTGGCCAGGCCTGGTGACTGACTGGAACTGATTGGGGCAATAATTTATAATTTGTTCTGTGTGCCGGCAATATCACCTCTTCTTCGTCAAAAAGGCGAAAGGATCTTTAAAGCATCCACCACCTAATGCTAGCAGGTGGCACTACACGATACATAGTGTTGTGGTTTTGGGAAACCACTAAAAAGTAATGGCAACCACTATACAGGTCCCTTAGAATAGTTATTTCAGAGCAGACCATTATCTTAGTCCCTTTCCCTTATTTCGGGTTATTATTTCGTTGTGCGTTGGGTAAAGGAAAGATAGGTCCTCTACTCATAAGGGATAATTTACCAGGCAATGCACCAGGCTCAAAGGCACACCATGGTGTCCAGGCTCAGAAACCCACCAATCAGGGCCTGAGTCACTTTGGGGGTGCTTGAGGGTCAGAGTAACGGGCTCCACCAATAGGGAGCCAGGACACCCCCAAGACTCCCCCCTCCCTCGACGAGGGTGAACAAAGGGAGATTGAACATGTTTTTGCACTCTCTTGGTTTTTGGACATTGTGGACCTAACACGTGCCTGTATTGCCTCTCTCTCTCTGCCGGGTCCACTCACCCTCTGCACGTGTGCATCCATTCTAGGCCAGACTCTCTCACAGACCTCTACACGTGTGATTAGACTCTCTTGGTTCCTGGACTTTGTTCCCTCTGCACATGCGCATGTTTTTCACACTTTTCGGCCTGGCACATTGTTGATCTTGCCACTGAGCACATGTGCTCCACTCTTGGGCCTAGATCGTTGACCGAGCACGTGTGCTCCTCTCTTGGCCTGGGTTACTCTGCCGTGCTGACGATCGACCTTCACCTGCCTGTCCGTGCTGGGATCGCCATTACCTGTTCATGCTGCTCGGTGGCGACACCGGGAAGGGGGCGTTGCGAGGAGAGGCATCCGGAGAATCGTAGCCTTTGTGCTATCAGGTTTCCAAGTTTTTGTCATTCCCCTCCACCTACCCCGTGAATGTGTGCTGGGCACCCATGTCATGTTTATTTGTAGTAAGGCATAGAATAAGCTAAGTTTCTCCCTTTTGTCTCTTTTTCTTTCCTATTGAATAATTACACTGTAAATATTTGTAAATAAATCAAATCGTTAAAACGTTTCCTTTCTCTCTGTCCATGAATGTATTTTCCTCCATTGATCCGCCATTGCTAGCACCCAGGTTAACATCGGCCGTAACGGAATTAGCATTACCCCGGCAGTTTCCAACGGTTTTCGCTTGGCCATCTAAAGTGGTATACCGCTTTAAGGTACGTAGGTACGTTCCCCAATTGGGACTGTCACGTGGTACAGGTAAGCTATCGCATGACTGACCAATTGGCGCTCGTAGTTGCTGATTCACAACCTGCTAAGCACTAAGTTATTCGTGCGCGGCAGCCGCAGGTCCGTAAGTTCGGGAGAGAAAGGAGGCTAACCCCCTCGTAGTAAACCCAAACCCCGGGCTGTAACATATTCGGTGTTCAGGAGCAGGATTCCGCTCCGAGCACCGTAACACATTGGTGTCCAGGAGTGGGATTCGGATCTGGCAACCGTAGCAATATTAACATAGAGAATTTGCCTACCTACAAATATTTTTCTTTTTGATGTTTTTGGAGAGGTGGTCATTATCAACATAATTCAGGCCTTGTCATATTTGAAAAGTCACGTGTTCTTTAGCATTTGCATCCCAGTGCTATAAATTCAAAGTCAATACTTATTGACTAAAGATATTTCAGCTTTTCATTTTGAGTTCATTTGTAAAAAATTAATTGATATGATGGGGTATAATGTGTAAATTAGTGTCAAAATCTCAGTTTAATCCATTATTAATTCAGGCTGTAACACAACGAAATGTGGAAAAAGTCAAGGGGTGTGAATACTTTCTGAAGGCACTGTGTGTGTATGTGTGTATGTATGTATGTATGTATGTATGTAGGTATATAATTATGTTGTGTGTGTGTGTGTGTATATACATATATATATATATATACATATATATATATATATATATATATATATATATATATATATATATATATATATATATATATATATATATATATATATATACAGACTTGGCATTTAATATGGAATATTTTTTTGTGGGGGTGAACTTACTTTTCAAGATGACTTAGAACCATAAGTTCATTGGAATTATGTTGAAATTATTCTAGATTTTGTTAATGTGACCTTTAAAAGAAACAAAAAACACATTTGACATTTCAAAGCAAGTAAATTGATCCTTGAAAGTGATGTAAACCGATATGGAACTCAATTCACGGACAGTACTGTGTTAAACCTCTGTGCGTTTTCCAGAAGTATCTCTTTATTTTGCACATTAGCCAAAAAAAATTTTTTTTACAAAAACAAAAGTTAAATTACGACTGGGATTACGGACAGTAAAATTACAGTTCAATACTTCGTGTAACCCCCACGAGCATTCAGGAGAGCACGTACACATTGAAGCATGCTGTTCACGAGATTTGCCAAGGTTTGGACAGGAATCGCTTGCCATGCAATAGCCTCCTGCAATTCACGCACAGAGGCAGGCTGCTGGTCCAAGTTGTCGATTTGACGAGTTAATTCTGCCCACAAGTTCTCTATCGGATTCATATCCGGGGACATGGCAGGCCACTCCATATGCTCTACACCACGGTCAGCAAGAAAGTGTTGGATCATGCGAGCATGATGAGGCCGTGCATTGTCATCTTGGAAGACAAAGTTTCCTCGATAGGCTGCACGAACAAATGGAAGCAATGTTTCTTTCAGAATGGCCCTGTGCTTGAACTGGTTCAGGTTTCCATTCAGAACAACCAGGTCAGTTTTGCCCCCTGCATGAAAAGCAGCCGAAACGGTCACCCCACCACCTCCAGCATGGACTCTTGGCACTATACAATCTTCGTTGTAGGCTTCATGCACTTGTCTGCGCACTCGGACGCGGCCATATCGACGATAGACCAGAAACCGAGACTAGTCACTGAAGATTACGTGATTCCAGTGTCCTGGCTGCCATTGACGGTGCTCTCTGGCCCACTGCCATCGACGCTGGCGGTGTTGTCTGGTCAGATGTGGTTTTCTCAGGGGACGCCTGGCACGATAGCCTGCTTGAACCAGTCGTTGGTTGACTCGCCTTCTGGATACAGGCACATTTGTCAGTTGCTGCCACTCAGCCCGAAGCCGATTAGCTGACTTGGTACGGCCATTGCGGACTAACCGGTGCAGCTGGCGATCATCTCTCCTTGTGGTGCTGCGGGGACGTCCTGACCTCGGTATTGGAGTAGGGACACCCCTCTGAGCATTTCGTTTCAGGATCTTTGACTCCTGACCTTGAGTGATGCCATACTGCCGAGCAATAGCACACTGTTTCATGCCGGAATTTCGTAAAGCCACCACTAAATGACAAACAGCATTGTCGAGTTGACGGACCATCTCCAGGGGAAGCGGCGATAACTTTTGGAGACGTGCAGCAGTTGTTTTCCACTAATGCAGAACGCAACAACCCTTATATACCCGATTGTGAAGCCAATCGTCAAATGTACCTGTCCATACATTTTGTCATGCCACCTGTGATATAATCCTGTTATTGACTTCTTGCTGGGACAGACAATCAGTGACATGGTTCTTTAAACAAAGAAATCACCGAAGCGTAAAATAAACTCACCAGATTGATATACCGAGTTCAGAAAGTAAACCCAAGTCAAGAAAAAAAAAAATATTCCATATTAAATGCCAAGTCTGTATATATATCTCTAACTCTTTGTGGAGCGTAAACAACAACAAATTAATCTTTTCTCTGAGGAAAGGCAGTACATTTTATGCAAGGTAAATCAACTGCTTGATATAAACTAAGAGGGTTCTGCATCTTCTGCATTCAAATCATATGCATGCATTCAAACACACACACTTTGCATCTTTTGAAATTCAAAAAGAAAAGACTCATTTCATCCATACCCAATTGACTCGGCACTGCCATGGGAGACTGTTGCTGTAGTGATAGTGGGAGCGGGATTACGGAGTCCACCCAAGCCAGCAGCAATGCTACAAGATCCAATGGAGTTGCCAGCTCCCGTCATCGCGATACGAGACTGTAAAGGAATGAAATTATAATAAAATTCACGTTAAAAAACAAACAAAATACAAAGTAAAATACAGTAAATCCCTGATATTCACGGTTTCGACAGATTCCGCGTATTCACCGTTCATAAAATGTGACCCGCTTTTACATTTGCGGCCCTGTGCTAGGCATATTCGTGGCTTTTCACAGGCACAAAACATCCCCTACCAGCCAGGCACATGACCATCTTTGTCAGCCGCACATAAACACAAAGCAGATTTAATCAACCATCTATCACCAGCCACGTACATAACACAATTCTAAAACTATCTTTAGCCAGCAGCGCATAAACACAAAGCAGCTCTCACCAACCATCTATTACCACCCGCACATAACACTTCTAAAAGGATCTTCCACACGTCATGCATAAAACCACTTCCAGCTATGCATAAACAATTTCCCACCAGCCTCACACATAACAGTACTAAAAGCATCTTCCACACTTCAGGCATAGAGCAGCTGTACGTCCACAAAAACCATACCCCACAAACAATGGTCACAGTACCCGCCTACCCGCCCATCCTCCATCTACCCAAAACCCCTGCACAACAACTTATGTGCAGCATGTATTGGGTTTCATTCTTTCTTATCGTCACACTGCTTGACATGCTGTGATTCCTTGCATTCGTGAACTTTTGCGCACATCATTCATCCCGCTGCCTTGACTTACTGTGATTCCTCTCGCTAGTGAACTTTCTATCATGGGTCCTAAGTGTACAAGTAATGCAGGAGATGTGTCCGCTCCAAAAAAGTAAAGTCATGAGCCTCAGCCAGAAAATGGAGCTGCCTGACCAACTATGAAGAGGTGAGAGTGCAGCCTTTGTGGGCAGGCACTATGGCATGAACGAGTTGACTGTGCGCTAAATAAAGCAAAACGAGAAGGCAATTTGGGAGTGTTGCGGCAAGCGCAGTGCCCAGCACCAATGTGGTTACCCAGGTCAGGGACGTTCACATTGAAGCAATGGATAAGACATTAAATGTGTGGATAGAGGACACTGCCCAGAGGAACATTCCTTTAAGCGGACCTCTGATTCGTGAAAATGCAAAGTGAATGCAAGATCCTCTGGTTGGTGCAGATGTTGCTGCAAAACATGAGTGATGCGGGAACGAGCGATGCGGGTACGAGCGATGCGGGTACGAGCGATGCGGGTACGAGCGATGCGGGTATGAGCGATGCGGGTACGAGCGATGCGGGTACGAGCGATGCGGGTATGAGCGATGCGGGTACGAGCGATGCGGGTACGAGTGGCCTCAGTCCCTTCCGAGCCAACTGGGGATGGTTTGAGTGCTTCAAGCAGCAGTGTGGTCTCCTCAATGTAAAGCGCACAGGCGAGCATGCCTCAGCAGAACACGAAATAACTCAAAGTTTCCCTGCCCAACCAGTGCAGCTCATCAAGGAGAAGGGACATGTACCAGAGCTGGTACCTCCGGTTCAAGAGGGGGTTGGATGATGTTTTGCTGCCATACCAAGAGCTGCACAGAAACCTGCAGCACTCATCGAAACAACACGGGATCACTCATTTTCTTCGCCCCAGTCCCTTCACATCAACACCTTCAGTGCCCTCACCTGCATCCCATTTGGTGCACGACTCATCAGCAACCTCACCTGTGTACCGTATCTTCAATAAAAATTGGAAACAATACCTGCTGTTGTTCATTTACTTGTACGCATTTTATATGAAACTGTAATAATATGCATTCATGTTCGTAAAATTCTCTCTTATGAATCACGAACAGCTGGAAACCTATCTCCCTTTTTCCCATTGAACCAATGCCCCGACATTCACAGATTCGACATTCACTGCATTTTTCAGGACCGCATCCACCGCGAATGTCAGGGTTCTACAGTATTTAAAATAATTAAATCTAACAAGGAGCTGATGCTCTGGGTCCCCCACCTTTTGGGTGGTATGAGGAATAGATCTGTTTTGTATGAAAGATTATTTGGGAAATATAGCGAACACAAGCCAAGTCAGAGATGGTTGCCATGGGAACATAATTCAGCCAATCACAACCATGATAATAATCAGGTTGAGATAACATCATGAGGAATAGATATCTGCAATATGAAAGCTAAATGTTCAACCGTTTTTGAAATATCGCAAATATACCTGGCTATTGAACTCTCAAACCGGTCTCCCTCCTCCAAATCCTGGTGGCGTCTGGTCAAATCCGTTTCTGGTGTTTGTTCCCCCTCCATCCCCTCCCTTACCTCAAATGGCTACACAGCTGACACTGCACGTGAAAAAGCTGAATGCCTCAACTCTGTGTTTGCCTCAAAATCTTGTGTCACGAACCCATCTCTCTCTGTACTCACCTTACCCAGTCGAACCCAGCTGCTCCTGGAATCTGTGTCCTTCTCTCCTGACAAGGTGGAGAGGTTTCTGTCAAACCTAGACGCCGATTCTGCAACTGGACCAGACGGCATCAGCCCACGGGTCCTAAAATGCTGCTATGCTGCTCTATCTCACCCTCCGTCTGTTCTCTTCACCCTCTCTTTTGCTCAAAGGTCATCTGCCATCTGCCATCTGCTTGGAAATCAGCCAACATTACCGCTTTACACAAAAAAAGACGCTAAAACAAATCCTTGCAACTACAGACCAATCAGCCTGCTCCCAATAATCAGCAAGTTCAAGGAATCAATCATCGCTTCTGACATCAAATCCTTCCTCTTCTCCAATGGGTTCATCTTGGATCATCAATTTGGATTCAGACCAGGTCATTCTACTCTGGACATGCTGCTTCTGCTGTCCAACAATGGTTGGAGGTCCTCAATGCTAAAGAGGAAATCAGAGCTGTCTCCCTTGACATATCACGTGCCTTCGATACGGTCTGGCACTCACCCTGCTAACCAAACTCTCCTCTTATGGTATCCATGGAAACCTCCACGCCTGGCTTGAGGACTTCCTCACCGGTCGCAGTCAACATGTGGCCCTGAATGGAATTCTCTCATCTCCCCTTCATTTTCAGGCTGCAGTTCCCCAAGGCAGTGTTATGGGCCCTGTGCTTTTTCTGGTCTTCATTAATGATCTCTCTGACTCTCTGGAAAATCCTTTCTATCTCTTTGCTGATGACTCCACTCTCTGCCGCTCCATATCTCAACGATACGGAACATCTCCTTTCCTCTTTTCTCCCGCCTCTGGAACAAACTCCCTCACTATCTTCAATCGCACTCATCCCTCCAGGTCTTTAAAACAGCTCCACCATCTCTAATCTTCCTCCATCCAAAACCTTACTCTTTTCTACCCCTGTTAATTTTTTTATTTTTTTTTTGTATACTGAATCGAGGCTCGTGAAAGAGCTAACATTTATTTCACAGACAAATCAACCAGACAAACAAAATATATCAAAAGAGGGAGCGGAAAACAAGATGGGGAGAGAAGGGGAAGCACACAAACACAACATTTGAGAGCAGGGAGATGTGTGGGAGGGAGAGGGCTTGGGGGCAGGAGGCGTGGGAAGGGGGGGGGGGGGTGGGAGAATTATAAAACACAAGGACACCAAGGACTCTTTTTTTTTCTTTTTTTTTTGTATACAAGATCGAGGCTCGTGAAAGAGCTAACATTAATCACACAAAAAGACAAACCGACACACAAAACACAAAAAACAAGGGGAGCGGCAGACAGGATGGGGAGAGAGGGGGAAGGACACAAACACAACATTTGAGAGCAGGGACATCGGGAGGACTTGGGGGGAGGTGGGAGAGGAATAAAACATATGAACACTGCAAGGACTCTGGGGTGAATTACCGGGGGTAGAAAAGATCAAGGTTTTCGATGGGGGAAGATAAGAGATGGTGGTGAATAGCTGTTTTAAAGACCTGGAGGGAGGAGTGGGATTGAAGGGAGTGGGGGAGTTTGTTCCAGAGGTGGGAGAAAAGGGGAATGAAAGAGTGAAGGTGAGCAGAGAGCCTAGACTTTGGCAGTTTAACCATAAGAGGGTTGCAGGCAGATCTTGTGCGACCTGAAGGAATATTGGGGGGACAGAGCACAGAGAGAGCTGGGGGAGCAAGGCTGGAGAGGAGTCGGTAGAAGATAGAAAGACCACCAACCTGCCTGCGGTGAGTGAGTGAAAGGCCCTCGAAGTTGACTACATCGCAGGAGATTCCAATGATTCTGAAAGCTTTGGCCTCAACAGCGTGAAGCCGAGCAAGGTGTGAGGCAGGAGCACCAGCCCAGAGGGGGGAACAGTATTCCATTGAGCTGCGGATGAAAGCCTTGTATGTGGTGAGGAGCTCAGGTGTGCCAAGGAAGGACTTCGCACGACGGAGGATGCCCAGTCAGCGACTGGCTTTGGAGGCCAGCTTGGAAATGTGGTTTTCCCAAGAAAGATCATGGCAGATAGAGAGACCCAAAAGCTTGAGCGACAGAACTTCTTGGAGAGGATTGTTGAGAAAGTAGATGGGAGGGTTGTCCAATCGGTCCTTTCGGAGAGACATTGTAAGAGTGTGAGATTTGTCAGGATTGAAAGACATGTTCCACTTGTTTGACCAGTCTGTGATTTTGTCCAGGTCTGCAGAGAGTGAGGAGGCTGCAGACTGCCGATCTGAGGGATGAGGAATGGAGCGGCAGATAGTGGAGTCATCAGCAAAGAGATAGAGAGGATTTTCCAGAGAGTCGGAGAGATCATTGATGAAGACCAGAAATAGCACAGGGCCCAGAACACTACCTTGGGGAACTCCAGCCAGAACAGGAGGGGAAGATGAGAGAAATCCATTCAGGGCCACACGTTGCCGACGACCAGAGAGGAAATCCACAAGCCATGAGTGGAGATTTCCCTGAATACCATAGGAGGTGAGTTTGGTGAGCAGAGCTGGGTGCCAGACCATATCGAAGGCACGTGATATGTCAAGTGAGACAGCTCTGATTTCCTGATTGGCATTGAGGACCTCCATCCATTGTTGAGACAGCAGAAGCAACATGTCCAGAGTAGAATGACCTGGTCTGAATCCAAATTGATGATCAGAGATCAAGCCATTGGAGAAGAGGAAGGATTTGATATCTGAAGCAATGATGGATTCCATGACTTTGCTGATAATTGGGAGCAGGCTGATTGGTCTGTAGTTGCAAGGATCTGTTTTTGCACCTTTTTTGTGTAAAGCGGTAATGTTTGCTGATTTCCAAGATGCTGGCAGATGACCTTGAGCAAAAGAGAGGGTGAAAAGAACAGAGAGAGGGTGAGATAGAGCGGCAGAGCAGGATTTTAGGACCCGAGGGCTGATGCCATCTGGTCCAGTTGCAGAATCAGAGTCGACGTTTGATAAAAACTCCTCCACCTTGTCAGGAGAGAAGGACACAGAGTCCAGGAGCAGTTGGGTTCGACTGGGAAAGGTGGGAACAGAGAGAGATGGGTTTGGGACACAAGATTTTGAGGCAAACACAGAGTTGAGGCATTCGGCTTTGTCACGTGCGGTGTCAACTGTGTAGCCATTTGAGATAAGGGAGGGGATGGAGGGGGAACAAACACCAGAAACGGATTTGACCAGACACCACCAGGATTTGGAGGAAGGAGACAGGTTTGAGAGTTCAATCTTGAGTGTGGAGAGATAGTGCTTCCTGGCACTCCTGAGGGTAGAAACACACTTGTTTCGAGCTTGGTGGAAGGAACTGAGATTGCCTTCAGTTGGATTTGCCTTCCAAGACGCAAAGGCAAGTTGTTTCAGGGCAACTGCCTCACCACAAGATTCAGTGTACCATGGACGGGAGGAAGGGTAAGACAACTGAAGACGAGATGGGATAAATCTGTGCATGAGAGAGAGCAGTTTGCTTTGGAAGAATTCCCAGGAAGAATTGATGTCAGAGGCATTAGAGGACAGAAGTTGGTATTTCAAAAAAGTGGATCACTTTTCTGATCCCCAGATCCACTTTTCTGAAATACCGACTTCTTTCCTGGAAGTCCTAGCAGTGTCCATGTGTATTTTTTTTTACATCTCCCACCCCCGAACCCCCTACCCACGCCTCCTCCCCCCAAACCCTCTACTTCCCACAGATCTCCCGATGTCCCTGCTCTCAAATGTTATACTTGTGTGCTTCCCCCTCTCTCCCCATCTTGTCTCCCGCTCCCTTTATTTTGTCTTATCTGTGCGTTTGTTTTTTTGTCATTAATGTGAGCTCTTACACGAGCCTCAATCTTCTATACAAACTAGAGGTTCCAGGGAACCTGAACTTAACTGGTCTATGTCAATATGGTTAGAATATGCATAATAGAACCACAAACTATATAGTTTATATGTGCGTTTATATGTGTGTTTTCAAATATCTTTAAGTGGCGAAAGGCACAAGTTTCATCAAATTTAATCAGTATTTGTGACTTTTAGAGCTTGGACGTCGTCCAAACTGATGTTTATGGGTCAAGTCATGTCATAGGTCACGACGAGGTCATTTTTCGGACATCGTCAAAACCCGTAATATATGTGTTGAGGTTTGTTACATACTGTCTACACACCAAGTTTCAGCCTTCTAGCTACATTAGGAAGTACAAGATTGACAAATATTGATTTTTCAATATGGCCGCTCTGCCACGCCCATTTTAGGGTGTGAAACGCCCAAATGCAATCCCACACTCGTTTATGTCTTAACCATGCTGCATAACAAGTTTCATCAAATTTAATCAATATTTGTGACTTTTAGAGCGTAGAGGTCGAATTGTTTACAGACGACAGACAGACAGACAGACGACAGACGACGGACACTGGGTGTCGACAAAAACTCAGCTGGACATAGTCCAGTTGAGTTAACAATAAAATAAACCCTCAGATCGGCAGGCTGCCCCTCAGGCTGCTCTTCACTCTCTGCAGACATGGACAAAATCACAAACTCGTCAAACAAGTGGAACATGTCTTTCAATCCTGACAAATCTCACACTCTCACTTTGTCTCTCTGAAAAGACCGTCTGAACAAACCTCCCATCTACTTTCTGAACAATCCTCTTGAAGAAGTTCTGTCACTCAAGCTTTTGGGTCTCACTATATGCCATGATCTTTCCTGGGAAAACCACATTTCCAAGCTGGCCTCCAAAGCCAGTCGCCAACTGGGCATCTTCCATCGTGCGAAGTCCTTTCTGGGGACTTCTGAGGTCCTCACCAAATACAAAGCTTTCATCCGCAGCTCAATGGAAATTGCTCTCCCGTCTGGGCTGGTGATCCTGCCTCACACCGAGCTCGTCTTCACGCGGTTGAAACCAAAGCATTCAGAATCATTGGAATCTCCCACGATGAAGCTGATTCTGAGGGCCTTTCTCTCTCACACCACAGGCAGGCAGGTCGGTGGTCTTTCTGTCTTCTACCGACTCCTCCCCGGCCTTGCTCCCCCTGCTCTGTCTGTGCTCTGTCCCCCAAATATTCCAGCAGGATGCACTAGATCTGCCAGCAACCCTCTTCTGGTGAAACTGCCAAAATCAAGACTCTCTGCCCACCTTCACTCTTTCATTCCTCTTTTCTCCTGCCTCTGGAACAAACTCCCTCACTCTCTTCAATCCCACTCATCCCTCCAGGTCTTTAAAACAGCTGTTCACCACCATCTTTGGTCTTCCCCCATCCAAAACCTTGATATTTTCTACCCCCGTTAAAACACCCCAAATCCACCTTCCAATCCCCAACTTCTTTCCTGAAATTCCTAGTAGTGAAATTCCTTGTCGTGATCATTTGCTTTATAACGTGTACCCGGTCCCTCCTCCCCAGCCCTCCCCCTTCCACAGATCTACCGATGTCCTTGTTCTCTATTATTGTTGTGCTTGTCTGCTTCCCTCTCCCTCCCCCTCATTTCCCACTCCCTTCATTGTATGTTTTATGCTTTTTGTGCATGTTTTCATGTTCAATGTGTTAGCTCTTACATGAGCCTCGATTCTGTATGCAAAAAAAAAAAAAAAAAAAAAAAAAAAGGACATGGACAGATTAATCGGTCGCTCAGAGCTCATTTTAATGTTCCCTACCTTGTCAGAGGGGCGGGGGACAAAAATAACAAGCGTTACGCCTAAGTCCCCGGTCGGTGAAGTGATGCGAGTTGACAAAGAGGAAGACGCAAGGCGGCCATCTTGGATTTTGACGTGGCGACCCAATTTTCAATAGCATTCTTCCTTATGCCTTAGCCTGGCGTTGGCTTAGCGGTGAGGGTGCCGGCTTGGGATCCTCGGATCCTGGGTTCGAATCCCGGTCGATCGCTGAATTAACGCCAGGGGGGTTGACTCAGCCTGCCATCCTTCCGAGGTCGGCAAATTGAGTACCAGCTTGCTGGGATGAATGATCCCGGTGTGTACCCCGGTTTAGAATCGGTACACCGTATCCCTGCGCATCGTAAGAGCGTGACCAAGGGTTGGCGTCAGGAAGGGCATCCGGCCATAAAAACATTGCCTCAAACAGGGAACCATGATTGTCATGGGGGCCCGCAAGGCTAACCCCCGCTCTAGCGGCGAAAATGGCCTTAAAAACGATCATTCATTCATTCTTATGCCTAGATACACCCACACACCAGATTAGACGTTGGTACTTCGCTTATTTTTCAAGATATTCCGCTCACAAGGTTCAGACATACATGGCGGCGGCCATCTTGGATTTTGACGTGGGTTGCACCCACACACCAAATTAGAATTCGGTCCTTCGCTCATGCACGCACACACGCACGCACGGACGGACGGGAAAACCATAGTCCCCCTTTCGCTCCGCGGTGCAACGGGGGACAATAAAAGATACTACTAACATTATTCAACGAAACCTGGTAGTTGGTCAAAAGCAAAATAAATGACTGCCTCTCGGTCTCAAACATCAGCCATAGATTTCCACACCAATCTTAGCCCCGGAACCACAACCTAAGTTCACCTGGTGCATTGGTGTAACTGGACTCCTGAGTACCGTAGTCGTGACCCCCTTTGGTGCAGAGATGGCAGCAGCGACTGCAGCACCTCTCGGCAGGTGGGAGATGTGTCCACTAGGCACGGAGCTGCATATGATCTGCATACTGGCAATCTGGTGGTGAGAAACACCGGGCTGGCCCTGATACACACGAGCAGACGCAAACAGACTCTGAAAACCCTCTTACATCTGCCTACTTACTCTATCAGCATCCGTATTACAGCCTTAAACCCATATAACTGTGACAAGTACTTCTAGCAGATCCATACAACAAGAACAATTTGAAGAAGTTCGGAATGAGAGTACTTTGCCCTTGACAATTGGTAATATTACACAAACGAGCATGTGAACTAGGTGCTGCCATCTTCCTTACTGTAAAGCTGTGTACACGGAACTACCTGCTGTCCACTGATGGTCGCTACAGGGATAAAAGGGCCAGGTGGGGTGGGCGAGACGTCCGTCACTGGAACAGTAACATGACTTGGTATCTTAGCCTGTACTCCAGGGTGTGTGGGCAATGCAGCAGGAGCCGGTGCAATGGGCCGTGTCGGCAAAGGAAGTTTTGCAGTCTTTGGAGCAAGAGGGCAGAAAAGGTTGTGCAAAAGGAATACAGCAAAGTTAGGAAAGCAAATTTTTTTTAAACAATAAGAAAGATTTGATCAATATTTGTTCAAAATTGCTACAAAATTATATTCTCATACCTTAGCAATGGCTTCTGTAATAATGGCGGCTTGAAAATGTGCAGTTGGCGTGGCATGATGTGAAAGCTGATGTGTCACACCAGTCACATTGACAGGTGGCTGGAGCAAATGGGCAGTGGGCGGAAGTGGGGGTGTCACCACTGCAGGTACGGATGAATGCTGAGATAAGTGCGACAAAGGGGCGCCAAGAGGTGGCAGATGGGCAGACAGACCACCTGGTGTAGATTGCTGAATCGGAGTCATGGGTCCAGGAGCGTGGGTCGTAGCCAATGCAACTACAGAGCCAGGAAGCGGGTGCGGGGCAAGTGGAGAAGCTGAACTTGACATGTGAAGACCAGCTGTGGTGGGGCATACACCAACAATGGCCGGGCTGCTAGAGAGATGAGGCAGGAAAGATGACTGTGTACTGGCACTCAAAGAAATGGTGGTGGGGGGCAATTGGATTGTGGTGGTATGGCTGCTTGATGGCAGCATTTGCTGATTGGAAAGGCCCGCAGGACTGACGGCTCGGATGGGCAGTACCTGACAGGGCTGAACCTGAGGAAAGCCACGTACAGCAAATGTCTCTGTCTTTTCTTCACGGAAAGATGCGCCGGGCAGAGGTTGTGGCTGCATTTGTAGTTGTGACTGCATTTGTAGTTGTGACTGCAGTTGAGACTGCAATTGTACATGAGCTGAAAGCTCTGGCCGTAACGTCATCATAGTGGCATCTCGAGGTGAAGCTGTCAGATCCTCAAGCTTGACTGTCACATGGAAAATAGAACTTTCATTAAGGAGTTTCCATAGGCAAAGAGGGCTAGTTGTAATCAATCATCTAAAATAAGTAAATAGAACACCAATGCAAGTAGGTGAAAGAAACAACATTCCTTTAAATTTTCATCCTTGCTAATTGATGAAAGCCTATCGCTATCATTCATGGTCTCACCTGGCCCAGACCCTAATAAAGGACTGGTTGAAGTCCGACTTGCTGGACCAGTTCCCACTGGTGATGTTCTACCAGTGGGGAAAATGTGCGAGCTCATTTCCTGTAGTTAGAAAAGAACTTGAAGATGTCAAGGCAACTCATTTTGATCATCAAGACTAATTTAGCATAGATCTAAGCTAGAGCACCGAGGCTAATTTTGCAAATATAAGTAAAAAGCAAGTCATGATTAACAAAATAAAGATGAACAATGGAGATGAACAAACAGATGGAGATGAACAATGCAAATGCAAAGATACATATTCAGTATATCGCTCCGTAAAGTACGTATTCGTACCAA
The DNA here is from genome assembly GCF_964187855.1 of Myxine glutinosa. NCBI lineage: Eukaryota > Metazoa > Chordata > Myxini > Myxiniformes > Myxinidae > Myxine > Myxine glutinosa. The sequence goes on along the minus strand of NC_136269.1, from coordinate 104,853,784 downwards.
CAATCGGCATTTTTCACACTAAAGGAGATAATTTTCGGAAATACTTTTTTTTTTGGACATCTTCGGAACAATTCTCGGTGAGACATTTTTCAGAAATCATAAAATGCCAGTTGGTGGCACAAAGTGGCAAAATACGGATTACGTATTTTTGTAATGGTGTTATTTAAGCGCAAACTCCCGCGTGCAAAACAGCATGCATGGGCGCAGGAGCAGGAGCAAGCAACGCAGATGCTAGAAAACGCGGACCCGCGCATGCGCAAGCGGAAACGGGTGCACGCGCAAGCAAACGTAGGCGCGCGCGCAAGCAAAGCTGTGTGCGCACGCAAGCTTACTCCGGCACAGGCACATGGACCGAGGAAAGACAGTGTCAAAATACGGCAGGAAGATAATACCCCAACAATAATAAGAGGCTTCAATACCAGTATAGTTTGGCTCAATAATCATGTGCTTTGTGGATACATTTTTCATCAGAAAAACTGATGACCATCTAGTACTGCACTGTAAAAGCATTTCATTGTGATCAGCGCTGCTTTATTGAATTGGTGCAGGTGGAACAAGGGGGAATTGAATGGCGGTAGAGGGTAGGGTTAGTGCATCATGTAGGGTAAAAGATGAGGTGAATGTGTCATGTGAAGAGGACAATGCAAGCAAGTCGAGTGGATGAAGCAGCAAGTTTGCCCTCCGTTCAGGAGTAACAGACGGTGGGGCTAGTTCTTCGTGCTGGAGTGACAGAGGGTGGGGCATGCTCTCCATGCCGGAGTGGCAGATGGCATGGCCCACTCTTAGTGCAAGAGTGACAGAGGGCGGAGCTAAAACTCCTTGCAAGAGTGACAAAGGGCGGAGCTAAAGCTCCTTGCAAGAGTGACAGGGGTGGAGCTAAAGCTCCTTCCAAGAGTGACAGACGGCGGAGCTAGAGCACTGTGCAAGAGTGACAGAGGGCGGAGCTAGAGCACTGTGCAAGAGTGACAGAGGGCGGAGCTAGAGCACCGTGAAAGTGACAGAGAGCGGAGCTAGAGCACTGTGCAAGAGTGACAGAGGGCGGATCTAGAGCACTGTGCAAGAGTGACACAGGGTGGAGCTAGAGCACTGTGCAAGAGTGACAGAGGGTGGAGCTGGAGCACCGTGCAAGAGACAGAGGGCGGAGCTAGAGCACCGTGAAAGTGACAGGGAGCGGAGCTAGAGCACTGTGTAAGAGTGACAGAGGGCGGATCTGGAGCACAGTACAAGAATGACACAGGGCAGAGCTAAAGCACAGTGCAAGAATTTGAGGGCAGAGCTAGAGCACAGTGCAAGAATTTGAGGGCAGAGCTAGAGCACAGTGCAAGAATTTGAGGGCAGAGCTAGAGCACAGTGCAAGAATTTGAGGGCAGAGCTAGAGCACAGTGCAAGAATGACACAGGGCAGAGCGAGAGCACTGTGCAAGAGTGACACAGGGCAGAGCGAGAGCACTGTGCAAGAGTGACACAGGGCAGAGCGAGAGCACTGTGCAAGAGTGACAGGTCGGAGCTAGATCACCTGCAGGAGTGACAGGGCGGAGCTAAAGCTCCTTGCAAGCGTGAAAGAGGGCGGAGCAAGAAGTCGTACAGGCGACAGGAGTAACTGTGGGCGTCGATAGCCTCCCTATCTGAAAGCAGAAAGAAGGGCTGGCGATCAGTGCGAAAAAAAATGCTAAGGCGGTACCGTGCTACAAAGTAGTAGTTGCTTAAGATTCAAGAACTATTATAAATGTCTCCAGCAGTAGATTTTTTTTGATATAGAACCGGAACGTGCATTCTCGACTTTAAAATAACCTCACAGAACATCAGCCTCTTCGAATCGCAACATTAAAACTAAAAGCATCCACTTCCGTTACACTGCGCATAAAGCAAACCGCAAGTACATGAACTATGAAGATAAACAAAGCGTAAAAGAAACACGGAAGTTAAAGTACAAGGAAACCGGAAGAGTAAATTATACAGTATTCCATTGCATGGGCAAGACCCTCACATTAACTACTGTACTACGCGCTGCACTGTATCACTGCACTGTATCTACAAACGTTCGTAAACACCCAAAACGGTAATGACGATGGGGAGGGGGCACGGCGTCGGCAATGTCTCCCTCTCTCTGCTCAACACCATCTATAATCGTCCTTGCGGAGGATCGAACGTCCGTCCCGCGCAGCAGCTTCACCGCGATAAACAAAGCAACCCCGAGACCGTCCGCGCACTTTCGACATCGCCTCAACGATCCGAGCCGGTCGGGTCAACGCGGCGCACGACGTCAACACAGCAGCGAAGCGCGCGAGGGACTCGAGCAAGACGAGGCGCGAACGTGCACACTTACTACACAAACCTGAGGGGAAAGCTTCACGATTATTAATATTAGGGTTTTTTTCTCGTCAGTAATCACTCTCTCGGACACGAACGTAATATACAGTACGATGACATACACGATCGGTAGAGACCGACAATTTAAGGACAGGTAGGTGCCGCTTCGGACGTTGTGCTTACCCCGAAATATGACAAGGACCGGAGGATTCACTAAAAATGTACAGTAGGAATAGAGGTGAGAATAAAAACAGGTATTCTGCCGTCTCTTAACCTTAGCTGCTAATAATGGCGGCCGGCAGGTGGCGTCTCCATGGGCGGTATTCCGATTGTAATGAACTTCATTGCTATTGGTCGACAACGAGGGTCGTCGCAGTAACTCTCATCGCCATTGGTGCGATGGGCCGAGTAAACTGCGTGACGTCATTCAAAAATAGGAAGGGGGCGTGGCCGTTGGAGAAACGCTCAGATTCTGTTGGCTGCTTCTTTACCAAGGTAACAGCGTGCTGATGGTGGCTGAAGGTGCACCTTCATCACGATGACGACCGAATTTGGATAGGCGACGCTGTCCGTCATAAAATACTAAAATAAATTGCCAATGTTGGCACCCGGGCAGCTTAGAAAAGCTTTTAATCTCACAACACTTTCTTTTAACATTGGAATCTCTCGCGATTAACCTGAGTCTACCACTTCGCCATCGCGGACAGGCCGCTGGTCTCTCTGTCTTCTTCCGCCTCCTTTCTGGTCTTGCCCCCTCTTCCACCATTCCACCCCCTCCCCTCACCCAACAAGTACAGGGTGTTCCAAAAAGCCCTGGACAACTTTTCTGTTCATATATATTATATATATACATATATATATATATATATATATATATATATATATATATATATATATATATATATATATATATATACGTATATATATATATATATATATATATATATATATATATATATATATATATATATATATATTATATATATATTATATATATATTATATATATATATATACATATATTTTTTTTGTATACAAGATCGAGGCTACTGAAAGAGCTAACATTAATCACACAAAAAGTCAAACCAACACACAAAACACAAAAAATAAGGGGAGCGGCAGACAAGATGGGGAGAGAGGGGGAAGGACACAAACACAACATTTGAGAGCAGGGACAACGGGACAAATGTGGGAGGGGGAGGGATTTGGGGGAGGTGGGAGAGGTATAAAACATATGAACACTGCAAGGACTTCCAGGAAAGAGGTTGAAATTAAAAAAAAAAAAAAAAAATGTATCTGAGGTGAATTAGCAGGGGTAGAGAAGATCAACGTTTTGGATGGGGGAAGATAAGACATGGTGGTGAACAGCTGTTTTAAAGACCTGGAGGGAGGAGTGGGATTGAAGGGAGTGGGGGAGTTTGTTCCAGAGGTGGGATAAAAGGGGAATGAAAGAGTGAAGGTGAGCAGAGAGCCTAGATTTTGGCAGTTTAACCATAAGAGGGTTGCAGGCAGATATTGTGCGACCTGAAGGAATATTGGGGGGACAAAGCACAGAGAGAGCTGGGGGAACAAGGCCGGAGAGGAGTCGGTAGAAGACAGAAAGACCACCAACCTGCCTGCGGTGAGTGAGTGAAAGGCCCTCGGAGTTAACTTCATCGCAAGAGATTCCAATGATTCTGAAAGCTTTGGTTTCAACAACGTGAAGCCGAGCTAGGTGTGAGGCTGGAGCACCAGCCCAGAGGGGGGATCAGTATTCCATTGAGCTGCGGATGAAAGCCTTGTATGTGGTGAGGAGCTCAGGTGTGCCAAGGAAGGACTTCGCACGACGGAGGCTGCCCAGTCGGCAACTGGCTTTGGAGGCCAGCTTGTGAATGTGGTTTTCCCAAGAAAGATCATGACAGATAGTGAGACCCAAAAGCTTGAGCGACAGAACTTCTTGGAGAGGATTGTTGAGAAAGTAGATGGGAGGGTTTTCCAGTCAGTCCTTTCGGAGAGACATTGTAAGAGTGTGCGATTTGTCAGGATTGAAAGACATGTTCCACTTGTTTGACCAGTCTGTGATTTTTTCCAGGTCTGCAGAGAGTGAGGAGGCTGCAGACTGCCGATCTGAGGGATGAGGAATGGAGCGGCAGATAGTGGAGTCATCAGCAAAGAGATAGAGAGGATTTTCCAGTGAGTCGGAGATCATTGATGAAGACCAGAAATAGCACAGGGCCCAGAACACTACCTTGGGGAACTCCAGCCAGAACAGGAAGGGGAGATGAGAGAAATCCATTCAGGGCCACACGTTGCCTTCGACCAGAGAGGAAGTCCCCAAGCCATGAGTGGAGATTTCCATGGATACCATAGGAGGAGAGTTTGGTGAGCAGAGCTGGGTGCCAGACCGTATCGAAGGCACGTGATATGTCAAGTGAGACAGCTCTGATTTCCTGTTTGGCATTGAGGACCTCCATCCATTGTTGAGACAGCAGAAGCAACGTGTCCAGAGTAGAATGACCTGGTCTGAATCCAAATTGATGATCAGAGATCAAGCCATTGGAGAAGAGGAAGGATTTGATATCCGAAGCAATGATGGATTCCATGACTTTGCTGATAATTGGAAGCAGGCTGATTGGTCTGTAGTTGCAAGGATCTGTTTTTGCACCTTTTTGTGTAAAGCGGTAATGTTTGCTGATTTCCAAGATTCTGGCAGATGACGTTGAGCAAAGGAGAGGGTGAAAAGAACAGAGAGAGGGTGAGATCGAGCGGCAGAGCAGGATTTTAGGACCCGTGGGCTGATGCCGTCTGGTCCAGTTGCAGAATCAGAGTCGAGGTTTGACAGAAACTTCTCCACCTTGTCAGGAGAGAAGGACACAGAGTCCAGGAGCAGTTGGGTTCGACTGGGAAAGGTGGGAACAGAGAGAGATTGGTTTGGGACACAATATTTTGAGGCAAACACAGAGTTGAGGCATTCGGCTTTGTCACGTGCGGTGTCAACTGTGTAGCCATTTGAGGTAAGGGAGGCGATAGAGGGGGAACAAACACCAGAAACGGATTTGACCAGACACCACCAGGATTTGGAGGAAGGAGACAGGTTTGAGAGTTCAAGCTTGAGTGTGGAGAGATAGTGCTTCCTGGCACTCCTGAGGGTAGACACACACTTGTTCCGAGCTTGGTGGAAGGAACTGAGATTGCCTTCAGTTGGATTTGCCTTCCAAGAGGCAAAGGCAAGTTGTTTCAGGGCAACTGCCTCACCACAAGATTCAGTGTACCATGGACGGGAGGAAGGGTAAGACAACTGAAGACGAGATGGGATAAATCTGTGCATGAGAGAGAGCAGTTTGCTTTGGAAGAATTCCCAGGAAGAATTTATGTCAGAGGCAGTAGAGATGGTAGACCAGTCCAGATGATTGATGGCTGCTTGCAGACCGTGCCAGTCAGCCTGAATTAAATGCCAGACTCGTCGGTGCTGAGGAGGCTCTCTGAGAATGGCCAGAGAGATGTCCACTTTAACAAGCACATGATCAGAAGAACCAATTGGAGCAGAAGAAGAGCAGCAGACGTTTGCAGGGAAGTTAGTCATAACCAAATCCAGAAGAGAAGATACTCCATTGACTGAGATCCGGGTCGGAAAATTGACAGATTGTGTCAGTCCCCATGAGTCGCAGAAGTCCTTTGCTGAGGTGCCATGGCTGGTGAGAGATGAACCCACACCCAGCCAGCTGGCATGGTGACAGTTGAAGTCGCCACATATGAGGAAGAGAGAGTTTGGATGAGTTGATAGAAGTTGGTCCATGTTGTCCGACAGCGAAATGTAAATGGAGTCATCACTGTTTGGAGGACGGTACAGAACACATATGAACAACAGGTGTGAGCGGAGAGGAAGCCGTAGCCAGAGGTACTCCTGGGGGTGGGGTGGAGAGAGGGCAGTGCAAGGAGAGTGAGGAAGAGAGTTTTTGATAAAGATAGCCACCCCACCACCAGGACGAGGCTCAGGTCTAACATACCGGAGGAGGGAGTAACCAGGAAGAGATATTAAGGAATCAGAGACATCTTGAAGGAGGAAAGTTTCTGTTAAGCAGATCAAGTCTGGATTGTCAGAAGCAACCTGAATGGAGAGATCAATCAGGTTTCAGCGAAGGCCCCGGATGTTTGAGGTCCATACCGTTAATGAGGAGAGAGGGGGAGCATCGGGTGCAGGAGAGGGGAGGGGTAGGGTCAGATGAAGGATGAGAGGGGGAGGTAGGAAGAGCAGTTGATAGTGTGGCAGAGATTACAGAAGAGTTACAAGAAAAGGAAGGATGAGGAGGACGAAAGGTTTGATGGTGATGGGATGAGGCACAGTGAGGGGTTGTTTGAGGGGGGGCAGAGGAAGGTCGAAGGTTGGGGGAGGTGGAGGTATGAGATAGAATGGAGACAAAGTGGGGAGGAGGCAGCTTTGAGAAGGAGGTGGGAGGAGGGAGAATTTGGGAGGGATGGTTGGGGGGTAGATTTGAAGGGGAGGGGTTGGGGCGGAGTTTTGAATGTGAGGGGCAAGGGGGGAGTTTAGGAGGGGAAGGGCAAGGGGGGAGTTTAGGAGGAGAGGGGCAAGAGGGGAGTTTAGGAGGGGAGGGGCAAGGGGGGAGATTTTGAGGGGAGGGGGCAAGGGGGGAGATTTGGAGGGGAGGGGCAAGGGGGGAGTTTAGGAGGGGAGGGGCAAGGGGGGAGATTTGGAGGGGAGGGGCAAGGGGGGAGATTTGGAGGGGAGGGGCATGGGGGACATTTAGAAAGTGGATGATTAATGAAAGATGAACAATTGTAACAAATTGGGTTTGTTGTGATTTTCAAGTTAGCGATCCATTTGAGAACGATGGAGGAGGGGTGGAATGAATGAGAATTTAGAGCATGTCGTGAGAAAGAATTAGAAGAGATTGAATATTTTTTTGAATTGGAATGAGTTGAAGAGGAAATTGAAAGGAGCCTTTTAAATAGGAAGAAAAACAGCGTGTTGTAATAAACCACTGAATAAAACACTGAAGGGGAAAGTTTAAACATATTTAAACAGAACCGTGAAGAACAATCTTATATTCACAAACATACCAACGGGGAGAGGGAGCCGAAAGGGACACCACGAGTCACTTGAACAGGGCAGAAGGTGGAAGGCAAGGGGATAATGGGGGCGGGGCGGGACAGCGCACATGGACAGAGGCGCACGATGGAACAAAAGCACACGAGGAGAAAGGGAAATAAGTTTGTTTTTGTTTTTTTGTTTGTTTTTGGGGGGGGGGGGTGGGTTACAACGTTAGACAAAGAGTAGATGTTTGGTGAAGTTTGGGGGAGAAGGGAAAATCAAAAAACCTAGCAAAACAGCGAAGGAAGGAACAACCTTCCACGGGGGAAGCCTGAGGCTGCAAGACCTCGCTCGCGACGTGGCAAACGACTAATTTATGAAAGATAAACACCGAGAAACTTCCAAGGGGCACACTATAGGTTCCCACACCGAAAGATAAATACAGTTTCGACAAAATACAATTGTGAACAGACTTAACTTTGAAAACGTGGAGACTGTGTGGAGCTTCGAAAATCCCTGCCGTCGTCTCCAACTATTTAATACCACAAATGATACAACAATACACTTTGTTTGATATGAAACAGAAACTCAAAAGTTTTCTTTATTTTCAGGGCTGGTGGTTTGATGTAAAAGAAAATGGCGTAAATGCCAAGGTGTGGAAGTAATCCGCCATCGTAGAGTATCAGAAAGTGGTACAAGAGGATTAAGGAGACTGGAAGTTGTCAGAAACAGAACAGTACCGGTTGAACAAGCACAAGTGTAGCAGACATTGAATGAGTGCGTGAATCATTTCAATAAAGTCCCAGAAAATCAATCCGACACATATCCAGAGAACTGGGACTACCAACCACCACTGTACACAGGATTTTGCATAAAAGACTGAAGAGTTATGCCTATAAGGTGCAGATTCTGTGGGAACTCAAACCAAATGACAGACCCAAATGCAAGGCATTTACCTTGGAAATGCTCAGTCGCATCGAGAATGATGAAGATTACATGAAAAGGTCATGTTCACAGACAAAGTAGTGCGGGAGCCCAGAAACATTTGTTTCACATCTCGAGTACAAAAGGTTTGAGGCCTGGAATATATGCATCTATGATAGGAGACCCCAAAAAGGCAATTCTTAAGTTCTGCAATTCTGCACAGCAACCAGGGGGCGCCACCAAAGACCCCTAAATGTGACTCTTAATTCACAATTTGAGTACATCTTTCAAACTTGTCTTAAAATGTTCTCTATAGGAGTGGAAATCAGAATTCCCAATTCTTAAGTTTTCAATTTGTGTATTAGGTCGCTTAAGAACGACCTAATTAATGCTAATTAACGCTAATTAGCATTTTTAATCTGCATCTGCATCTGTTTCGTTCCCAAACGGATTGCAACTATCCTGGATTTGTTTCACCATGGTTTTCACATCTCTATCGTCACGTTTTATTCGTGCAGGTCTCAGTTCAGCAGTTGTGTCTTCCTTGACTATCAGCCCAGCCATTTCGTGGAGTAGACTAACGAATGAAGCTCTAGTGGATTTCGTAAGCATCCAGCGAAGTCGTGCCGCATAATTATTCGTTGAAGAAGTGAATCCAGTTCTTCTCGAAGCTGCATCCGCGTTAATCGTCTGTTCTAGAGTCAAGTCGACCGGGCATCTACTGAATGGATGTTCTGTTCGTCGTACAGTAAAGACGCCTGCTTCCAGTATTTGACGTAGGCCAGGATGGCTGTCTTCCATGTTCATCAAATCGAGTTGGAACTTTGTCAGCCACCGACTGTAATTTACATGGTTTGTAGCAAAGAACAGTCCAATGAGTCCGGTCAGTGAGTATGTATAGAGATCGATATCATTCGTTTGAATCGCCCGTTCGAGCTCGTGGTATTTATGAATGTAATCTATATACATTCTCCAAAACTGGGCGGTTGCACCATGGCCTCCAGATCTTGTCACTTGGGTATATGCTTCATACGCGGCTGTGCATGCTTTGAAGACGTCCGAGTCTAGAGCAGACTGAAGCTGCTCCCACGTGGTCAGTTGAATGCTGCTTATCAATGCTTCTGTTTCTTCTCTGTGTGGGTAAGAGTCTAAGAAGGATGAGAAGTGTAGCATCTCAAGAGCAAGGGCTAGTATGGGGTGCAATCTCTTGCACCTGTTGAAATGTTTCCCCGTCAAAAATCCGTTTAAGGATCCGGTTGCAAGTACCTCAGATTCAGTCAGCATTTCTGGTCCTCCAGAGTTGGACAGGAGTTTCCCAATAGCCTTGAAGAAAGCCATTTCGATGTGGAATGGGCCTAACATTATGAAAATGTTATCAAATTTCGGTTTCTCAGTCACTTGTATTTGAAGTGCCGGCTTGGCTGCGCCCAGATCATAACTGACTATTCCGTATTTCTGTCCCGTCTCATTAGCACACCTCTGCGTGATGAGGAGAGTCTCCTGCACGACCTCTAGGCTGGTGATAGGCTGGCGTAAGTTTGGCATATATAGAACCTCTTGTTTTGGAAGGTGGTCACTGCAAATGCTTGCATTAAACCCAACCCACATAATAGGCAATACATCATTGCCAATGGCATGGCTCATCATCCACACGAGGTCCAGGTGGCGAGCCTTGTTGCTAACATCTGGAAGGCTGTAGACTGCAGTGTTTTTGTAACTGAACTTCGTCATCTTTGGTATCTTCCTATATGGCTGGAGTGCAGTATCTGTACTCTCAAGGGTTCTCTTCCTTTTGCCTGTCTTTACTTGCCGAGCACTAGTTGAGGTTGAAACTGCCATGACAGCAGATGCTTCACGTTCTTCATCAGGTGCTGGCACATTTTGGTACAGAATACCCATGGTATCGTGCAGCGAATTGGCTCCAGACATGGTTTGAGTCATCTCATCGAAATTGTCGAAGGCTAATCCGACTGGTTTACCTACGACTGTTCCTTTTGGACAAGCAAGCTTCTGTTCTTGAATGGATTCAGCTGTGGCAGTTTCAACTTCTTCCAATGTGTTGTAGCTTAAACAGTGACCAAACCTGTTCAGGACTTGAACCATTTTTTTACTGCCAGTGACCGACTTAACACTCATACCAAGAGCTACATGTTTTGCAGGTTTTGCGCGACCCCGTTGTACAATGAACAAGGCATCCTGACTAGACGAATTTGCGCGGCGCTTTACTGACTCTGTATATCGCTCTGGTTTTAGCCCTCCGTACAAAATATTGAAAAAATCTACTACAAGTTTTGGGGGTGACGAGTCCCCGTTTCTTAAATCCTCCAATGTCGGACATTCAGGAAGGTCGACCTTTTCAACCTTGAGCAACTGGTTGCGCAAAAGCAATGCTGCTTTGGCGATTGTTCTCTCATCAGTAGATGTGTAATCATATACAACACGAATTGCATCATCTGCGGTTTCTGCATTATATAAGATGTTTCCAAGCCTTTTCCCAAGTGAACTCTGTATCTTTATGCGCGCTTTGAAGTGACTCATCAATGTCCTAGAGAGGCTGAAGGCGCTTCCCCTGGGCGTTTCTGCGGATGCCGAACAAATATCAAGATAACGTTCATATACAGAATTAAGAAGTTCAGGTCTGTTGTCTATTATTACAGATTGCTCAATGTATGCAAAAATGTCCAACACACTGGTCTCAGAAGGCGTTTTTGTTTCACGTGTGTCCTTTTGGGAAACTCGATTGGCTGACAACAAATACGCACTTTTACATGAATGATGGTAGTGGGCCTCCTTGGCAATTAAATCCGTATCAACTACTTTTGGAATAACCTTACTGTCATTTAATGTCTTTGCTGCATTTTGGATCGATACACCGGCTTCAATGGTTTCACATCTTCCCAACAGTTCGACGCTTCCACCTTTGAGTCGTTTTATCTTTTTCTCACAGAATAGACAAACAGGTGGCAAAATCCCGGCAGATGATGTAGAAGGTGCCGACTCCTTGGATGGACGTAAATGTGGGGCATTGCTACGGTGAACATCACTGGCGGCTTTAACAGGCGGCGTTTGGGATGAGATGGCGGTAAAGTTCTTGTAACAAGAAACATGGTAACCATCCATTTCAGCAGGAGACGTAGGCAATCTCTGAACTACACCACAATAGACAGAGTCCTGGAAATGTTGCTTTTGCCGTCTATTAGCTGCTGCTGTTTCTACTGCTTCCCATTGCGTATCCTTGAAAGGTAGAACGTCTGGACAAGCTTTCTTGTCTGCACTGCGTTGGATGTGAAGAATACATCTGCGTTCCAATGATGAAACAGTAGGCTGGACAGTAGGCTGGACAGTAGGCCTAGTATTGGTGGCCGATTCCATGGTTGCATGTTTCAAATCATTGTCTGAAAAATAAAATCACAGCGGGTGGTCAGTGAGCATGGCGAGTCAGTCAGTTTTGGTCAGTGAAATCCAAAAGAAGTTATTTCAAATTTTGAGGCAATAAGTCATTATTTTCTACTCAGCTGTGGTTCGAACCTGAAATCGGTATGCATACAGAACTTTGGATACCCTCATCTGCCTGGACATTTCCTGCGCGCCACCTAGGCCTAGGGCTACATAATTCTGTATCGGCCCCGAATGCTTATTAGGCCGACAGCATAGTATTGTTTGTTGGGTTAGGGTTAGGGTTGGGTTAGGGTTAGGGTTAGGGTTGGGTTAGGGTTAGGGTTAGGGTTACCATGTTTCTTGTTACAAGAACTTTACCGCCATCTCATCCCAAACGCCACCTGTTAAAGCCGCCAGTGATGTTCACCATAGCAATGCCCCACATTTATGTCCATCCAAGGAGTCGTCACCTTCTACAACCTCTGCCGGGGTTTTGCCACCTAACCCCAAACCCTAACCCTATTTGTTGACTTACCTAAGCAGTGATCTAGGCATTGCAGGCAACATCAGACATTCTGCAGCCGATTCAGAGAATCTATGGAGGGAAAGAGCAGGAGATTCCCCATGATTAGGTCCTATGATAAACCGACAACTCCCTCTACAGGGTGTCCCAGAAAGTTCGTCCCTCAAGATAGTGTCACAAACCTGGATTGATAATGTGTTAATATTTCCCTTTAAGTCACTGGTTATTATTCCCCAAACAATGTTGTATATTGGTCCCAGTTATTCACTGCAGGACAGTCATTTCTGTAGAGAGGCACTTCCTGTTTAGGGTGTAATTGGCTCAAGTTAGGGAAGAAGCCTCCCCATTGGCTGGGAGGCCAAAACTCCTTCCTTAACCAAAACTGAACACCCTCGATCCGGCCAGCCAGACAGGTGTGTGCATGCTCAGCACTGGTGTGGGTGTCTACTTGGGGCCTGCCCTCAGGTCAGCACTCCAGCCCCTCCCTTGCATATAAGGGAGGGCCAGCCAGGGAGTGGAGGGGGGATAGCAGCCAGTGACAACCCAAATTCCGTTACAATACTGACTGCATTCTTAAGTGGGTTGATGCATGAAATGGACACATAAGAATTGCTGTTCTTGATTCACGATGATCTACTGAACAGTTTGGGACCAATTTGAAAGATGTACTCAAATTGTGAATTAACACTCACCTTGCCAGGGACGGGGTCAATGAGTACATTTTGCGTTCTTAAGTGGGTTAATACATGAAATGGATACTTAAGAATGACTGATCTTGATTTAGGATGACCTAAGGAATACATTGCCATATGTTTCATGGATGTACTCAAATTGTGAATTAAAAATGCTAATTAGCGTTAATTAGCATTAATTAGGTCGTTCTTAAGCGACCTAATACACAAATTGAAAACTTAAGAATTGGGAATTCTGATTTCCACTCCTATAGAGAACATTTTAAGACAAGTTTGAAAGATGTACTCAAATTGTGAATTAAGAGTCACATTTAGGGGTCTTTGGTGGCGCCCCCTGGTTGCTGTGCAGAATTGCAGAACTTAAGAATTGCCTTTTTGGGGTCTCCTATCATAGATGCATATATTCCAGGCCTCAAACCTTTTGTACTCGAGATGTGAAACAAATGTTTCTGGGCTCCCGCACTAAAGCTTGCTTTCATGTATTGAGGGAAGGTCAACCGGCACAATGTGAGGAATTGTGGCTCTGAAAACACCCTTTACAGTACAATATTCCTGTCCCCACGTTTTCCAGTCCAGTGAGGTGTTTTGAATTTTAAGCAGTGGCATGTTTTTGCTTCATGCACGTAATCTGGATTTTTTGGGGGGGAGCAATTGAGGCAGCTGACAGTTACCTATACACCGCACAAATGAAGGTATGTGCCAGAAGAACAACATGGCAAAAGTCTACGTCTTAACAGCAAAGAAAAAAAAAAATTGGAAGAATCGAGGCAGACCAGTCTCACGAAACCCGCCATATTGCCTACACACCGCCCAGTTACACCCAGCCTGTGGTGAGTGAGTGAAAGGCCCTCACAATCAGCTTCATCGCGGGAGATTCCAATGATTCTGAAGGCTTTGGTTTCAACAGCATGAAGCCGAGCCAGGTGTGAGGCAGGAGCACCAGCCCAGAGGGGAGAGCAGTATTCCATTGAGCTGCAGATGAAAGCCTTGTATGTGGTGAGGAGATCAGGTGTGCCAAGGAAGGACTTTGCACGACGGAGGATGCCCAGTCCGCAAATGGCTTTGGAGGCCAGTTTGGAAATGTGGTTTTCCCAGGAAAGATCATGGCAGATAGTGAGACCCAAAAGCTTGAGTGACAGAACTTCTTCAAGAGGATTGTTGAGAAAGTAGATGGGAGGGTTGTCCAGTCGGTCTTTTCGGTGAGACATAGTAAGACTGTGAGATTTGTCAGGATTGAAAGACATGTTCCACTTGTTTGACCAGTCTGTGATTTTGTCCAGGTCTGCAGAGAGTGAGGATGTTGCAGACTGAGAATGATGAAGATTACCTGAAAAGGTCATGTTCACAGACAAAGCTTGCTTTCATGTATTGAGGGAAGGTCAACCGGCACAATGTGAGGATTTGGGGCTCTGAAAACCCCCACGTAGTCATTGAACACATACATGACAGTCCAATGGTCAATGTGTGTTGTGGCCTTCTCCATGACTGCTTGGTGGTCCGTTTTTCTTTGCGGAGGACACAGTGACCTCAACAATTTACATGAACATGTTGGAAGGATTCACCTTCCCACAGATTGAAGATTGCTTTCAGCATGACCCCAATTAAAGTATACTATAGGGGTGTCTTTATCTTTGCCGGTGGTCTTGGGGGGTGTGGGGGAGGGAGGAGGAGTGAAGCAAATTCTCTATGTAGATGTGTATCGTGTAGCGCCACCTCTAGGTGGTAGAGGATATTACAAGTCCCCACCCTTTACAGTGCAATATTCCTGTCCTCACGTTTTCCAGTCCAGTGAGGTGTTTTGAATTATAAGCAGTGGCATGTTTTTGCTTCATGCACGTAATCCGGATTTTTGGGGGGGGAGCAATTGAGGCAGCTGTCAGTTACCTATACACCGCACAAATGAAGGTATGTGTCAGAAGAAGAACGTGGCAAAAGCTCCGGGACAGTACAGCCTGGCTGACACGTATTAGACGTGAATGACATATTGTCCAGGACTCAAGGTTAAGAGTGAAATTATTTTCGGATTTTAGGAGATTAAACATTATTTAATTACTTTTGTATATGAAGTATTTAATTACCTTTGTATACGAAGAATACATTTTGTATACAAAGTCAAGGCTCGTGGAAGAGCTATAACACTGAATGAGTCAGGATGCAACAGAACAAAAGGAACAGTAGAGAGAGGGGGGACACCGACAGCATGGTTGAAGAACAAAATAGAGGGAGACTTGGACAAATAATGGGTGTGGTGAGGAATGAGGGATTGGGGAGCACACATAGGGTGCTGTAGTTATTGTACAGTACTTACCCAAAAATCTTCCTTGTTTCCGCTTCCACCAAATGTAATGTTGACGACGGTATGTAGAAGTTGAAGTGCTCGGGGTAGCAACAGGAGAGGCAGGAGACAGTTCTTGTGTTTAATCCAGCTCTTTGGTGAGCAATAAAATTCGTCGCCTGAAAGAAGCTGATATACTGTTCTCCAAGTTTTATTCCATGATCAATGGTCATTTGCTTTTTTCTTCACTGTTGACATTATTTTCTTCATTGGGGTTAATAACCATCTCAACGATCTCTTCATCCGTCATCTGGCAGACTACAGGAGCTTCACTGTCGCAACTCATCCACTCCATCTTCATATGCAAGTCCTTGGCCACTTCAGTGTTCATACCCTTTGCATGACGTATCCATTCTGCTGTCACCTTCCCACTTGAAAGTTTAAAACCTTGAAAGTCTTCAGGTTGCTCATTGTCATCAAACATGGTCATGCATAAGTTATGCCATGCATTTTTTAATGTTGGCTCTGTCACTGAGTCCTAGGCCGTGCAACTGCCCAAATACAGCTCTTGATGGTGAACTCCTTCTTAAATGTGGCCATCACACCAGCAGAGGAATCAGTATGAAGCAGACAATGCATTAAATCCTTTTTTCCTCGAAGTTCGAATTTTGTGATATTTTGGATTTTCAGATTTGAGTTTCCACTCCATAAGAAACCCTTTTAAAAAATCAATCCAATCCAAATATATATATTTGTTATATATGGTGCTGATTAGTGAAGATGTGGGTGATTTTTTTTTGAGCTTATTATGGGCCCTCTCATGTATGGGGCGGGCCTGAGGCTTCAGCCTCAATGATAATCCACCATTGCTCACAGATCAAATCTATGAAGCTTGATTATGTCTCTACCAGACATTGTTCTGATGGTGGTGGGTGTGACCCATCTGCTTGCAGGAGTAAGTGCTGGTGAAGCCTGTGCAGCCTCTAATGGCTGGTCCGATGCTCTGGAACCTCTAGTGTCACTCTCCATCACCTGCGTAGGCACCAGGTTATGCCGGTTCCTCCAGAATGTCTCCTGTGCCACGTCAATCAAGTAGGCGTCAGGAGTCAGATGTGCAGGTGCCACAGTGCCTTGCATTTTTGTATCTGTGATCCACACTTCCCTCCCTGGTGTGAGCTTGCCCATGTTTCCTATCCGGTGTCTCCTGTCAAAGCACTTTGCATCTATCCACCTCTTCTCCTTTTTTTTGAGATCCACTGTCTTTTTATTTGGAACTGGATCCAACATTGCTGGAAAGATGGAAACAGTAGTTCCTAGCCTTCGCCTCATCAACAGTTGTGTTGCGCTATATCCATTCCACAGGGGAGTTGCTTTGTACGCAAGCAATGCTCTATACGGGTCAGCCGCTTTCTTCAGGTTTTTTGTTACTGTATGAACAGCTCGCCCGACCTCCCCATTGTTCTGAGCGTGCTTGGGACTGCTGGTCACATGGCTGAACCCATAGTCCATTGCAAAGGCTGCAAAGTCCATCCATGAGAACTGTGGACCGTTATATGTAACAAGTATTTCCAGAAAGCCATGGCGGGTGAAGGTTGATTTCAGATGGACAACTACGTCCGTAGACCTTGTGGGGAAAGTTGCGCTTTTTCCACATATCGTGAGAAATAATCCACGAGTAAGTAGTTGCTGTTGTTCACGATGAACATGTCTGCCCCTAACCTCTGCCAATATAGTATACTTCACTGACACCTTAGTGAGTGGTATTTGTGAGCATCCCATTTTTGAATCTAACTTGCTGAAAATTTGCACTCCTGATAGCATGCCTAGGGTTTCATATATTGAAGGTAGAATGTACCTCTCGCTGCATAGTTAAAATTTGTCAGATCCATGCAGACGCGGACCGATTTGTCTTTCTTGGGCACCACAACCATACCTGCACACCCGTCTGTGGGCTCATCTACTCTGCAATGACCCCTATGTGCTCCATTTACTCTATTTTCTACTTCACCTTTCCCATCAAAGGGAATGGGACTCATCTGGGTGTTTTCAGGGAGAAGGGCATCACATCTGGCTTCAGTTTAATTGTGTATGGTTGCCGAACCATCCCGAGACCGCTGCATATCTTTGGGTAAGTCTTCTTTAGCCTCTGTACACATTCTCAGGGACGATGGTTACGTCAGCTCCTGTGTCGACTTTAAACTTCACTTTACTATTTCTCATGTGAATTTCAACCGACCAATGGTCTTGTCCTGCTTCTAATGTAGCTAGGAAAAGGCTACTGTCCTCCGTAACAGCATGCACTGCTTTAGACAATTTGCAAACTTTGCTAAAGTGTCCTCTTTTCCTGCATGTGTGGCAGGCTGTTCCTTTCGCTGGGCACCACCATCTCATATTGTTGACCATTTTCTGCATGTCGGGCAGATTCTCTGATCTGGCTAGCTCTGCTGTGTAGCTGGCCCAGCCTGCGCACATGGTTTTGAATTGCATGACTGCTTGTGCTCGTTGGCCATTGCAGCATCTATACTCGATAGCACTGTTCACATTGCTCCTTATATCTGTCTGCTGTCCTTTTATCTCCTCCAATTGCTTTGTAGTGACTTCTAGTTTTACATGCATCATTTTCTACATGAACAGACGGTGCAGGCAGAATCAATTCCCCAAGCTCGTTCCTCGCATACTGACGAGCTCCTAGCGGGCGTGGTTTAAAAACAGGAACAACCTTTAAAAACAGGACTCTGAATATGAAAGGACGCATCACGAGGGTGGAGAGAATGAAGTTTTACGTGGATCTTTGACTCTCGAGGAATTTGCAGCTAAAAGGCGCGATTACGTGGAGCGGATAAATGCTGTACTTCACTGTTCTTTGGTTTCCCTCGGGACTATCAGCAGATTGCTGCTTCATCACCTGCTCGCTGTTCACAACAACCCGACAAACTTTTCTACTTCCCGGGGTTATTTTTGTTCTTCCGCCATTTTAGATCACTTTTTTGCCAGTGGAATATTCATTTTGTCACACCGAAGCATTGGTTTTTTGAACTCCTGAAAAAGAAACATTTCACGATGGGTTTACCCACCGAGATCTTTGACCATATTCTGGGGAGCATTTGCTGCATCTCAGTGGAACGTCCACCTTTACTCCCGTTTCACCACGTTCGTCGAGCGTAACGGAGACTTGCCAGGAAGCATCTAACCACCGTATGACCACACGTGAGCAGAAATTCACACACATAATTTCTACAGCCTCGCCATACTTGTTTGTGGCTTTAGTGAGAGCTAGATCTTTGTCCAAATGCATTATTTCCGACAGCGTAGTGTCTCTCAGACCAAGTACTAATCTGCCCCTGATGGGCTCATCATGAAGTGGCCCATAATTGCAGTTTTGGCCTGAACATACAACTACAACTACAAGGATGTGACAATCGAGTCTACTGGCTCAGTGACCTGTTGCAGTCTCTGATTAAATCTGGCCATCTTGTAAATTACGTTTTTCTGTGGAGTGCTCCATTTATCCCACTCTTGTGGCTTCGAGAAGTGGACTTGTCAATGAGAGTGGATGGTGAAGGTGGCACTCCATGGTTCTCTCGCCGCTGCGTTTTGACCGTCCATTTTGTTTTTTTCCCGCGCTTTTGCTGCGTCGCTTGGTTTCTTTAAAACTCAACCGTTTCAGCACTTCTGACACTATGTCGTGGTCGGAGTTTTAAATGATTCAACAACAGCGAAGGCTTAACTGCTTATTACATTGTAAAGCAAACAGGTCATAACTTGTTATTTGAATTTGACCAGTTCAGCTCACCGAACATCTCCTGTTCACCTCGCCGAACTCCTACCCCCTTCCACGTCACATCCTGTGATCCTGTGACGTATGTGCCTTTTAGCTCAATGACAATTACGAGAAATTACCCCAAAAGCAGAAAATAGACCTAACCATTTTTTACGAGGGAGCGTGTACAGCATTTATGGTGAATATGCTTGTTGAAGAAAGGAATAAATATACTAAAGCGCGGCGTTACGCGCGCTGCTTGTGAGCAAGGAGGAAGCGGACAAGCGGTAACATATAAACGTCTTTATTGTAAGACTACACTGTAACACTGAAATGCTCCCGCTCCGGGTCCGGGCTGGTCGCCCGGTGTATATCATGAGGCCACGCCTACCCCTCGGGCGTGGCCACCGCCCACTTGGTGCGTGGAATGATGTCACCACGCCAGTGGGCTTTTGTGTCCGCCACAATACCACGATAGAAAAAATGAAGCCTTTGAGTTTTATTGCACGAATTGAAAGAGTTCGAAAATTGGAGGTTCATTGAGGATTGTCTTGAGGTGTATGCACCTGGCACTTAAAGTTAAAGAAAGTTGAGAGTAAAATGAGTTTAACAACTTATTTATTTATTCAAAACATTTCATTGGGTAAACAATTACCATGGGTTATATGAAGATAGCTTAAGTCTTAGGGAAAAAGTACAGGCTGTCTAAGTACAAAACCTTGTTCCGGTTTCAAAAAATATTTTTACAACAAAGCAGAAGAGATACAATGATGCGTTTTTGCATTTTGTGAATTAATTCATGAAGTTTATTGTGTTCATCAATACATCTCGACATTGCACCTGTAGTGGCACCGAATACGTCTTAACAATAACAGCAAAGAAAAAAAAATTGGAAGAGCGAGGCAGACCAGTCTCACGAAACCCGCAATATTGCCTACACACCGCCCAGTTACACCCAGCCTGTGGTGAGTGAGTGATTTGTGAAAGGCCCTCACAATCAGCTTCATCGCGGGAGATTCCACTGATTCTGAAAGCTTTGGTTTCAACAGCTTGAAGCCGAGCTAGGTGTGAGGCAGGAGCACCGGCCCAGAGGGGAGAGCGGATTCCATTCCAGAGCAGAGCGGATTCCATTGAGCTGCGGATGAAAGCCTTGTAGTTGGATGTGGTGAGGAGCTCAGGTGTGCCAAGGAAGGACTTCGCACGACTGAGTATGTCCAGTCGGCGACTGGCTTTGGAGGCCAGCTTGGAAATGTGGTTTTCCCAAGAAAGATCATGGCAGATAGTGAGACCCAAAAGCTTGAGTGACAGAACTTCTTGGAGAGGATGGTTGAGAAAGTAGATGGGAGGGTTGTCCAGTCGGTCTTTTCGGAGAGACATCGTAAGAATGTGAGATTTGTCAGGATTGAAAGACATGTTCCACTTGTTTGCCCAGTCTGTGATTTTGTCCAGGTCTGCAGAGAGTGAGGAGGCTGCAAGCTGCCAATCTGAGGGATGAGGAATGGAGCGGCAGAGAGTGGAGTCATCAGGTAAGAGATAGAGGATTAATTTTTTTATTTTTTTTGTTTGTATACTGAATCGAGGCTCGTGAAAGAGCTAACATTTACTTCACAAATAAATCAACCAGACAAACAAAATATATAAAAAGAGGGAGCGGAAGACAAGAGAAGGGGAAGCACACAAACACTTGAGAGCACACAACATTGAAGAGCAGGGAGATGTGTGGGAGGGAGAGGGCTTGGGGGGAGGAGGCGTGGGAAGGGGGGTGGGGGGGGGGGTGGGAGAAGTATAAAACACAAGGACACCAAGGACTTCCAGGACAGAAGTTGGTATTTCAAAAAAGTGGAATTGTGGTGAAATTAGCGGGGGTAGAAAAGATCAAGGTTTTGGATGGGGGAAGATAAGCGATGGTGGTGAACAGCTGTTTTAAAGACCCGGAGGGTGGAGTGGGATTGAAGAGAGTGAGGGAGTTTGTTCCAGAGGCGGGAGAAAAGAGGAATGAAGGAGTGAAGGTGAGCAGAGAGTCTTGATTTTGGCAGTTTAACCATGAGAGGGTTGCAGGCAGATCTTGTGCGACCTGTAGGAATATTTGCGGGACAGAGCCCAGAGAGAGCTGGGGGGGGGGGGGCAAGGCCAGAGAGGAGTCGGTAGAAGACGGAAAGACCACCAACCTGCCTGCGGTGAGTGAGTGAGAGGCCCTTGGAGTTAGCTTCATCGCGGGAGATTCCAATGATTCTGAATGCTTTGGTTTCAACAGCGTGAAGACGAGCTAGGTGTGAGGCAGGAGCACCAGCCCAGAGGGGAGAGCAGTATTCCATTGAGCTGCGGATGAAAGCCTTGTATGTGGTGAGGAGCTCAGGTGTGCCAAGGAAGGACTTCGCACGACGGAGGATGCCCAGTCGGCGACTGGCTTTGGAGGCCAGATTTGAAATGTGGTTTTCCCAGGAAAGATCATGGCAGATAGTGAGACCCAAAAGCTTGAGTGACAGAACTTCTTGGAGAGGATTATTCAGAAAGTGCATGGGAGGGTTGTCCAGTCGGTCTTTTCGGAGAGACATCGTAAGAGTGTGAGATTTATCAGGATCTGACTCTCTGGATTTTGCAGAGAGTCAGAGAAATCATTGATGAAGACCAGAAAAAGCACAGGGCTCAGAACACTGCCTTGGGGAACTCCAGCCTGAACAGGAAGGGGAGATGAGAGAAACCCATTCAGGGCCACACGTTGACTACGACTAGAGAGGAAGTCCACAAGCCATGAGTGGAGATTTCCACGTGGGGCAGACCGGGCCTGTTTTGGACTCGGTGCGGGAGATGTGCCTTCGGGAACTCTGGGGAGTGGGGGCTCTCACTGATCCAGCGTTGCGTACCTAGTGAATGGGAAAACAGGTGAAAATAGAGGGCCGAGAGGATGCAAAAAATGTAGCTGGGGAGGAGGAAAAAGGGGGGTATAGGATGACAACAATGGTGGGTGCTTTTGGACAAAAGGTCAAAGTTTAGGGATATGGTCTGTCATCCTGATCCTGATACTCTGTTATGGAGCATCGGTGCTGCCGAAGCCATTCCTTGGCAAGGGGTACACTGGGTGGTTTTCTCTTGCCTTTTCAGCAGTAGTGAGGGCAGGAATTTGGAATTTGGTCAGGATGCCGGCAGTCATGATGTCAGGATGCAGGTCAGATTTTGGTCCTTACGCCCAGATTTATGATACTTTATTGGTGGTCTGGGGGAATCATTTGGCATTTCACCCTTAATGGTACTCAGTCCAACATATCTGGAAACTTAGAGGCCATTTGAACAATAGGAACATTCATATCTACCTGCATCTATGTTGAAAATTCTGTTTGAGGGGAAACGATGGGAAACCATGTTTTATCAATATTGTAATTGTATTTGGCTCTATTATATTTCTAATTGGTGATGTGCCTGCCACCAACAAGGGGCTGACTATTCATTTTCAAGCAACTCGAGTTAATATGCAACCACGAGGCCTGAGACTAATCTTGCAATCCTTACAAGAAAGACGCAATTGGCAAAAAATATTTTAAACCTATGAACTTAAATTTGTAGGCCCGTCAGCATTAATAGTGCATTATTTTCATAATGTTGTAATGTGCTTATTTGAGTGATGGTGAGGCATTTCAGCTACAGGTACAAACCGATGTAATAGCTCAAATTATCTCTTTTGCACTGCCCCACCGCCATTGTTTGTTAGTTCGGGTGTTTGCCGCCAGGTGTCGCTGTAGGCGTGGTATTGCTTAGTTGTGTTGCCGGCCGACATGGCCGTGTGTTTGACCCTTTCATGAATAAACTTGGTTTTGCTGCCAGACCTCGTGTTCCTGGCTGATCCTTTTTCCTGTTGGTGCACACTCCTCTCTCAACCAACTCATCCACCTAATTTTGGCATAATTCGTCCACAACTTTTTGAAATACCATGCTATATATCATTTTGAAATCACTTTTTTTTTTAAACCGTCATATACGGATCCGGAACGCATCATATACGGATCCGAAACATCAGATCCTGAACGCATCATATACGGATCCGGAACATCAGATCCTGAACGCATCATACACGGATCCGGAACATCAGATCCTGAACGCATCATATATGGATCCGGAACATCAGATCCTGAACGCATCATATATGGATCCGGAACATCAGATCCGGAACGCATTATAGACGGATCCAGAACATCAGATCCTGAACGCATCATATACGGATCCGGAACATCATAGCCGGAACGCATCATAGACGGATCCGGAATATCAGATCCTGAACGCCTCATATACGGATCGGGAACATCAGATCCTGAACGCATCATATACGGATCCGGAACATCAGATCCTGAACGCATCATACACGGATCCGGAACATTAGATCCGGAACGCATCATATACGGATCCAGAACATCATATCCTGAACGCATCATATACGGATCCGGAACGCATCATATACGGATCCGGAACATCAGATCCTGAACGCATCATATACGGATCTGGAACATCAGATCCTGAACGCATCATATACGGATCCAGAACATCATATCCTGAACGCATCATATACGGATCCGGAACATCAGATCCGGAACGCATCATATACGGATCCGTCCACAACTTCTTGAAATATTCTGTTCACAGACAAACAGACAGACTAGGGTGAAAACATTACCTCCATCCACCTTTAGTGGCTGAGGTAAATAGAGGACCAATGGTGTTGCATCTCACCAGGCTTGTTGCCAAAAAGTGGATTGATTGATGGATCAGGGCATATGTATGAGCTGGATTTAGAATAATGTACACATTTTAGGTCAGATAGTGATGATGATGTGACATGATGTTCACAGAAGTACAACTCCCTGCTGTCTAGAGCCTTAGTTTTCCTGATATTTCCCACTTCTGGAATGATGATATCACAATTCCTGTTGTGTCAAAATTAGCCCTATTTGATACAGTGCAACTCCAAGGTGTCTATTTATTCATATTTTTTGAGATGTTGCCTACTTGCTGTATTATGACGTCACCGATGGTCATATTGTTTTTTGGCTCAGCTTCTTTGAATCAAACATTCCCAAGGGTAGTCAATCATATATTTCAAGTTACACATTGAGCTGTTAAGCAGTTGCAGAGAAGATTAATTTTACAGGTCTTTCTTTGATCCAATATGGCTGTAAAATCATGTGACCAATGGTGTCATTGTTATCAAATGATGTTTCCTACGTATAGTCAATCACATATGTAAATTATCATATTGAAATATTTTTTCTCATGGAAAGATGATCACAAATTTACATTTTCTCATTGATCAGTAAAGCAGTTTCAGAGAATATGGTTTTTAAAGGTTTTCTTATGATCCAATATGGCTGTCATACCATCTCATTGATTATGTCATTGTTAACAAACTATATTTCCCTTAAATAGTTGATCACAAATTTTAAGTTTCGCATTGATTAGTTGAGCGGTTTGAGAGAAGTAGATTGCCAAAGATTTTCCTGTAATCCAAAATGGCGCCCATACTATAGCTCGAAATTCAAGTACTTTGGGACCTTTACACTTTACAATGACTTGTCTATAGGTAGAGGGGATGATTCCATGAACAAAGTTGAGTTATATTACACCAAAGATCATTTTAGGCATGTTTGGTCGCAATTCCATCAGCAGTTTTGGAGAAGTCGCAAGTGCTTACAGATGGACGAAGTGACAGACGGACGATGCACCAACCCATAAGCTCACCTGAATTACATTCCACGTGAGCCAATTAATAAATAAGAGGTCAGGATGAATCTCCACACATAATACAACCACATAAAAGGGAAACCATAATCAATTAGTTTTACTAATTTTTTGAGGTGCCACGGTCAATCACCATTCGTATGAATTTTTTTCTTTTTTCTTTTTTTTCGCATAAAAAACCATAAAACCAGGTAAGAAAAAGCTTTGGTTTCAATAGCGTGAAGCCGAGCGAGGTGTGAGGCAGGAGCACCAGCCCAGAGGGGAGAACAGTATTCCATTGAGCTGCGGATGAAAGCACGAAATAGACTTTCTCGAGTAACTTAAAGTACCCTCATGAATTTAACATTACTCTAAATGACCCTTTATACAGGTGCAATAGGCAAAACCTATTCGAGATTGTTTGCATGAAACTCTGGTTACCAAGAGCAACAACAACAACAACAACATGCATTTTAAAGGCCATTTTCCCTGCTAGAGCGGGGGTTAGCCTTGCGGTCCCCATGACAATCTTCTCCATTTTGCCCTATTTTCTGCATCTCTCCTTGTTAACCCCCTTGCCCGCATTTCTTCTTCCACCATCTTTAGCCAAGTCTTTCTCGGTCTTCCCCATCCTCTGCTTCCTTTTACATTCATTTCCACCACTCTTCTCAACCAGTCACTTTCATCCTTCCTCAACACATGACCAAACCATCTCAACCTGTTCCTCTTCACAGCATCAATCACAGGCTCTATTCCCAGCATCTTTCGCAATTCGTCATTTGTCTTCCTCTCTCTCAACGATACTCCGCACATCCGTCGAACCATTCGCATTTCCACCCTTTCCAACCTTCGTTGCTGCTCTACGTTCATTACCCATGTCTCGCTCCCATAAATCATAACACTTCTCACACATGCAGCATACACCTTTCCCTTCAGCTTCAACGACACTCCCCTCACCATCAGCACGCCATGGTTACCAAGAGCAGAGCATCACTATTACATAGCATTAAACTGTTAGAGCTGGTTTGACCCAATTTCATTTCAGGTCAAAGTGTTCGCATAAAGGTTTGCATAAAACGAGCAAATTTGTCACAATACAGCACTTTCGAAATGATGTAATCCACCCCAAAATGCTCAGTGCACATGCGCAAAAACCCCACGATGCTGAAGATTTCTGGGCGAAATAAAATTTATTATGTGTCTGGGATAATGATTGGTCCTTGGAATGGCTCACCAACCTCCTGAAAGATACTTGGAAAAGTACCTGAGAGAAAGGGCTGTGACTCTGCACAACGAAAGACTTGGAAAACTTTTTCAGCTCGTCCAGAGGGCACCTGCTCGTAGTACAAACTCTCGACCAGGTGGCTTGGTGGAAGTGGAGTAGAGGGATGCGTGTTACAGCTGTTATAAATATACTAGTAAAAAAAACCGTCAAAAATGACGGGTTGGATCAGTTTATTCGACAGTGCAGCCTCGTGATCAGTGTGCCAAAGTCTGAAGCCTGGGCCTAGTGTCAGGTGTGCTTTTATCTTCTTTATTTATTAGACATCCTACGGACGTAAATGAACACTTGTTTTACGCTGCACGTGTTGCACATCATGTGCAGCAAATGTCACCTCCCTGGCCCTTGGATTTATTGTTATTTTAAAAACAAACGCTTCTGCACACTTCCCTTGAGGCTCGATTTGCAAGCCACCATCTACAATTCCAATAGAGGAGATGTAATTACTCTTTTATGGAAAATGGTTTTCGAGTTTGTTTAATCCTCAAAAATAGACCGTAAAAGATTGGCCTTTTGAAACCTACCCTTATGAAGGGGGACAGATATCTGTACAAACTCCCAAACTGACGTGTTTTATATGATAGATTGTTTGATTGGTTCCAGGATCACAGGAAATTATACTTGATTTTTGCATCTATTGGTAAAAGTTGAATCATCCATCCATGTGTGTGGATGTCCCTTGCATCCACTGCCGACGCGAAAATGTACTAACAGTAAATGGTATGAACCTATGAACTCTCAGTTAAGGATATTTCTTGTACTGTATTCCTATACTGTATTTCCATGAGTCCGATTTGCTTTCAGGAACGGAACAATTGTGGTTAACCATTTTGAAGTTGTCACTCTTTCATCTAGATTCTGAAAATTATGTTTAAAATATATTTAAATCACAGATTTCACGCTAGCAATGGCAGGTTAAAAGTGAGCTGAACCTAATCAGTGTAAACACACACACACACACACACACACATACACACACACACACACAGCACATGCGCATATCATTCATACATAATTTCGAAAGTCACCTATTAAGGAAAATCTGGCCAAGTTAGCCCCAACCATTTCATTAACCCTTTATATTGTTGTGGATCCCGGGTCTGTCGACGTACTAAGGGGGGCAGTTTATGACCCCGTTTCCCCCTCAGCCTTCAGTCCACAGGCCGCCGGCCGCGACTAAACTCGTAGTCGACGGGTTGCGAAGCAACTCCAATCGCCAGCACCCCTCCAGCCGAAGGGGTGCTGGTCACTGAACCCAATTACCTTTGAGACACGTGGCCAGAAAGTCCGGATATTGAACCCTCGCACGTTCCCACACCTTATGGTGTGCCGAGCAGATCGCACAGTGTGGGTCGCGGCATTATCTTCCGTGATTGATGGGCCTAATTGACTAGTCGAATTCGGTTTCGGACGATGCTAGGCCAATGAAGGAAAATATGCTGCGAACAGGTTTGAAAAGAACACAATGTACAGCCTTTTATTTACAAGGTAAAGAGATGAGAGGCAGTCTTAACTTAGCAATTCTTACCTAGCCTAATCCCAACAGGCGCCTTCACACACAGACGCGAATTAATTGTACAGGCTAATTCGTACCGGTGTACGTGTCGACGCTGACTTGGGTCCGCCAGCTCCCGTGCGCAGCTCACGGCCGCTCAGGACGCGCAGCTTGAAGGTCCGCATGAACGACGATCCAGCTCGGATGAATTGCAGCGCAGGAAAGACGAACCAGCACGTTGGACAGCCAGCTTCTAGATGAACGCCGAGAGAGATGAACGCCAAGAGAGAGGTCGAATGACGATGGGCACGGATCTTTATCGGGTGGAATGTTCCTCGAGAAGGTTCCACGGCCTCCCATTGGCCGAGGTTGGTCACGTGCGGTCATTCAGCCCTGCCTTCCCCTAGGAAGGTTTCATTCCTCCTTCCCTCTTTCATTCGGGGAGGTTTTTACAACCCACCATTGGTCGCCTGCCGGTGACGTGTCCACGACCCCTCATTGGTCGCTCGCTGGTGACGTAGGCTCAACCTGATTGGTCGCCTGCTGGTTACATGGCCTGTTCTTTTAGCCACGCCTTCCTGCACATGAAAACGTCTTCCCTCAACCACACGGAGGTTTGAAATCCTGCCTAACTCAACGCATATTGGTGTGAAGTACTAAACATTGGGAGGAGAGCTAATCGTTACACTTAATAAGAAATAACTTACTGTAGGCTACATGTTGTCATGCAATTAACTAAAGGGGGTTTGCCTTTACTGCAAAACCGCAACAATCAATTTACAACCTTTGCTATTAGTCATCCTTTTTATGGTTTTTTTGTATCCTGAAAATGTTTTTGTTACATATAGGTGTGCTTTTCCTGCAGGCCACTGTTTCCTTGAATTTACTTAATGATTTATCTTGACTTCCACTCCTTTTTCACCCTCTATTTTATTTGTGTAATCCCCTCCTTTTGTGCTCTTCTTTGCAATCCTTCAAAAAAGCAGCCCATCCCCATCTCAAACCTACCTTGGAGCTTTTCAATTCTCACCAACATATGGGCATCAGAGGAAATGAGGCCTGCGACCTTGCAGCCAAGTGAGTACTCACGTCCAAATGCGTCACCCAACCTTTGGGCAGTCCGAAATTGTGAATGTGGCCTGGGACAAGATTGTTAAAAATGGCAATCCCAGTGGGACGCCACCACTAAGGGTAGGTTCTGTTACAGGGTGATCCAGAGGTGCCCCCCTCCCCTCCGTTAGGCTCCCACGGTTGTCCCGCAGAGACCAGGTGGCTCTCTCCCGGCTAAGACTTGGGCATTGTCACCTTAATTCGTATCTTCACGTGATAGGGTGTCACCTTATCGGGACCTGCGACACCTGCAGGAAACCCGAAGATTAAAACTCACTTGTTTCTGGAATGCCGCCTATATGATGGACCCAGGTTGCTCCTATTTAAAATCATTAGAAAGGCGAGGGTTGGTGTGTCTGATCTGCCGGTCATTGTTAGTCATTTAAACCAGAAGCATCCTCAACTGTGCAAGGCGGTCCTAAACTTTTTTAAAGGGAGCAGGAGACCCATATAGTTTTATGGATCTCCCATAGGCTTATTTTTCTTCTTTTTAAAAAAATGTTTTATTTTCACCACAGTTATGTCCAGGCGCGTGGCGTTTATAGAGCCTCGCGGCTCTGAAAACGCCAGAAAACTTTGAAGAAGAAGAATTGTCACTAATTTGCTCCTTATTTCTTTCCTGTAGCTTACTTGGCATCTACTGATGGTTTTTGTCTGTTTGTCCCGATCCCTCCATCCTGTTGCTGTTTTGTCAAACTTCCAACTTTTGTAATCCCGCTCTTCCACCAGAATAAACCGTTGTATTACAAAGAACTCATTGTACTGCAAGTAAAACATAGTGGACTGTGGAGTAAATCGATACTTTATACAACAAGCAAATCATTCATCAATAAAGCACCGGAGGTTGTGGGACAAGGGAAAGAACAAGAAAAATTGACTGCTGCACATGCATTTTAATTCGCTTCTTCATGAACTATTTTACAATCACAGCTTTGCATTCTAGTGCTGAACGTGCTTGGAAACAAAACAAACATATACACAGTATGCACACATTACAGACATTGTTTGCAGAGAGCACAGGTTTCAATGCAGTGTTAAAACACCTCCATGGACATCTTCACCTGATGAGTCAATAACACCAAACCTTCCTCTCCTGTGCAATTTCCGAAGTTGTATTCTCTACCTTCTCAACCTTTTGTGCTTTTTTGGGGGTTCAGGGAATTATAATTTATATTATAAAAAGAATCACAATCAAATTGGGTGTCATTTGGCACAAACGATATTTACAGTCTGTATCTGTTTATGCAGAAAACAGCACTGAAAATTTGACTATAAATATAGTATTTTCAATCAATACAAATATGTTCTCTCATCGTCATCATTACTATTTTTTAACATCATCATTATAACTCCACTATTGATTTAATAATGTTTATTGATATTGACATACTTTTCAACGCTAACATCTGTCTAATGATTGTGCTATCTTTACGCGCCTGACCACTTTGGTACTGTGGATCAAGCAAGGAACTACAATACATTGGGATCTCCGATCAGGGTCAGCAGCCATATAGAGAACTTTGGCCATACATAGCAGTCTCAAAAACTTGATGCAGTGCAATTGTACATTGGAAACCTCAGCCATGCATAGCAGTCCTGCAACCTGTAACCTCCACCGTACACACAAAAAATTCATATAATCACTGCTAAGCATTGTCGGCTAAAAAACTGTGATGCCAGTCAGTTTTTCACTTTATTTCTAAAAAGTTTCATTAATTTGGATGGAAATTCATATCAACAATGAATACAAGTAACTGTGGATTTTTTAAAATAAAATCACCAGCAATTGAAGAACTACACAAAATTACCAGACACCATGTTTTCAGAATTCAGTAAAAAATAAAAAGCAGCGATGAGGATGAGGAGGTGGAAGAGGGAGGGTCAGTGCGAGAGAAGGGGCCGAGGCAAGAGTGAGGAGAGTGGAGAAATATCCAGGAGGAAGGAGTGGAAAAAAAGGAATGGAATGGACACGTATGGAGCATATTGTGTGGAGGAGCGTCAGTCTGATATGCAGTATTTGTCTTCATAATAAATACAGTCCCCTCTTGATTATTTGTAAGGAGTGGTATTTGTAAAAGTGGTGTTTGTAAGGAGTGGTATTATTTGTTAAAAAGGCCTCAACAGGCTTAGTTTTTGTAAAGATGCCGTTTTCTGTATAGTTTAATGTTATATATGTGCACCACATGATGATACACATGGGGGAAAATCTATTCACTTTTTTTTTCTACTTCCAAAACTATTTCATGTAAAACGGCCTCTACAAGCAACAGTCACTGCAGAAAATGAGCAAAAGTATCAGTCCAATGGAGGGACTATCGGTCCAATTTTGGTATCAGTCCAATTTTTGGAAGTTTTTGAATTTTGAAGTTTTTTTGAAGTTTGAATTTGAGGTATCAGTCCAATTTTTGGCCTGTATCGATGTCAATAGATGTGATTCACAAAAACAAGGGAATTTTATGTCTGCTTTCTGTGTGTTAAGGTACGCTGTGCCATTTTGCAATTTATACTTTTAAAAATAAATAGTACATTAACATGATTTTATCCAATTTCTATAATACCTTGATGGTTGGCAGTAAGGCTATGATGTTTTGTGATGTGACGGAGCCCATTATTGCTGATAGGCAGGCCAGTCGGAAGGTGTGTGTGGCTAGGTAGCTGTAAGACCCTTTTTCACTCTTCTGCACTTGCCTTGTACCCATCTCATCCCCAAGTTGTTCAAAATTTAATAAAAGGAAAAGGTAAAAAAGAACAAATTGTGTCTTCAAAGTGACTTGCCCTGGTACAAATTTTTGGTAATTGGATAAGCTAAATGGACATAGTTGCCTTTTTCTCTCTATGCCTTTCCTATTTTTGTATACTCAATCTAGGCTCAGGGAAAAGCAAAGTGACAAAAGGTGGAAAACGACAAAAGGTGGTAGAGGATGGTTAATGAGGATATAAGAGATCACGAATAGCGATGGATGATGATATGAGGCAATGGTGTATTACAGGATTGAGGCCTTACAGGAACAGATTAAGTAAGATGTTCACAAATCAGGAGAGGAAGAACCAATGAGTGGCAGATTCCTAGTATAATAAAAACGTTTTTTTGATTTGCAAGTCTGCTACAGGGAATTTGTAATTTAGCTTGGACGCATATGCAAATATCAATTTACTCTTGGAAAAGACACCATGCATTGTCTGAAGACTACCAGCCAATTCAGTTGGAATCTCAAACTCTGTGTCCTTCAAATAATGTAATGATTTGAGATGCAGCACCCCCTCTGTAATAACAAAGGAATAGCAATTTTATTATGTAACGGATATAAGTAAAATCCATGTGTGTACAACCCAGGACAAGTATGCTATATCAGAAGTTGATATCATCGTGTAGCATCGTTGATATCAAGCCTCACTGAAAATTTGAGAAGGAAAGGGAAACACAATATGATATGTTTGAAAGTAATTAATAGCAAAATAGATATAAGCTTTCGCTGGAAAATTTGTATTTATTCCTCATAGTCGAATATTCTGGCAATTCTAAGAGGAGCCCTCACTCTCATTCTGACTATTGCAAGTGATTTCTGAGGATCCAGTCGAAAATGCCGGGCTGCTCTCCGAGGAATCCATTTCCTCTTGCATGGAGATAAGAATCCAACAGGCGGCACAGATCTCCGACGCACCATTCCGCATTGTGTGCGATTTTATGCACATCAGAAAACTAAACAAAGGCAAACAAACAAAGGGTACCAGGAGGTCACAAAGAGAAAATAGGACAAAGCATGAAACAATGCAGAGCCCCATTAGTCAGGGTATATAAAATACATTACATCTGAAAACTACAACTACACTCGATATAGCGCATACCTCCGCCAGGCTGAACAGTTTATGTTTTGTATCCCACTGATAGGCCGGGTCTGGATTCGGACTCGCTGTTTATTATACTCGCTGAAAGGATTCGGATTCGGATAGGCCAGATAGATCTTGTCACCTCACCAACTCGTCCACCAAGTGTAGTCATAACTCGACAATAACTTTTTAAAATATCATGTTATATATCGCTGCTCGCCCTATCTCTCAATGGTGAAGAATCACTTGAAGATTAAATAATTCTCATATCCGAATCCATATTCAGATCTTCACCAAAATCGAATCCATTCGTCCTTGTCACACACCCAACCGGTCCACCAAGTTTCTTCCAAATCCGTCCATAACTTTTTTGAGACATCCTGCTATGTGTCGGTTTTAGCCTTATCTCTCAATGGTGAAGAATCACTTAAAAAATTATACTAGCCGGATCCGGATCTGGATCTGGATCTTCACCAAAATTAAACCAATTCTTCCTTGTCACACACCCAACCTCTCCACCAAGTTTCATCCAAATCCGTCCACAACTTTTTGAGCCATCCCACTATATGTCGTTTTTGGCCTTATCTCCCAATCGTGAAAAATCACTTTTAAAATTCTAGTGGCCGGATTCGAAAGCAGATCTTCACCAAAATCTAATAATTTCGTCCTTGTCACATACACTACCTCTCTGCCAAATTTTCTTTGAATCCGTCCACCACTTTTTGAGATATCTTGTTCACAGACAGACAGACAAACAAGAAGATGTCACTTGCAAAATCCAGCCCCCAACCCCCCCCCCCCCCCCCCAAAAAAAGGTTGCCATTGATCCATCATATTGTCCGTTTCATCAAGATTAAAATTGACGATCTTGATCAAAGCTTGGGTTAATAGGATTGAAAGTGACGATTTTTCAGATGAAAATGGATGATTTTAGAAGTTTCATCCTGAGTTGACCTTTGACCTTTTGACCTCAAAAATAGTTGGTTTCCCAATTCAGTGAGGCACTATGCAAATGCTGTTCAATTTCCGATTCAATCGGATGAAAATTGACGGTTTTTCAGATGAAAATTGATGATTTTGGAAGTTTGACCTTGAGTTGACCTTTGACCTTTTGCCCTCAAAAATAGTTTGTTTCCCTCTTTAGTGACTCGATATGCAAATGCTGTTCTATTTACAACTCAATTGGATGAAAATTGATGGTTTTTCAGATGTAAATTGATGATTTTGGAAGTTTGACCTAGAGTTGACCTTTTGACATCAAAAACAGTAGGTTTCCTTATTTAGTGAATCAATGTGCAAATGCTGTTCAATTTTCAATTCAATCGGATGAAAATTGACGGTTTTTCAGATGAAAATTGATGATTTTGAAAGTTTGACCTCAAAATCAATAGGCTTCTCAATTGTGACGACCTCTACAATTTGGCGAAGTTTCATGACGATCGGTTTAGAATTGTGACCTGTAGGCGAGTGACAAACAAACAGACAAACAGACAGAATAACAAACGCAAACGACCAATATACATGAAAAATCTTCGATTTTGCAAGTAACTCGGAATGACACTCGATAGAGCGCATATATCCGCCAGGCTGAACAGTTCATATTTTATATCCCACTAATAAGCCGGTTCTGGATTCGGACCTGAACCAACATCTGTAGGCGTATCCGAATCCATATTCAGATCTTCACCAAGTTTCGTCCAAATCCATCTTCAACTCTTTGAGATATTATGCTATATATCGTTTTGGCCCTATCTCCCAATGGTGAAGAAGCACTTAAAAAACTATACTAGCCGGATCCAGATCCGAATCTTCACCAAAATCAAATCATTTCATCCTTGTCACATACACTACCTCTCCACCAAATTTCTTCCGAATCGGTCCACAACTTTTCAGATATCTTGTTCACAGACAGACAAACAAACAGACAGGGGTAAAAACACAATCTCCATCCACCTTTGGTGGTGGAGGTAAAAATGGCCATTACCTATGACTGCTACACACTAACAAGGTTCATAAAAAAATTTCCATTATGTTCCCAAAGAACGTACAACTTCTTTCCAAAATATTGTTTCATGACTTTGAGCACACGACCTTCACCACAAATGTCTTCCAAAAGGGCTTATCGATACTATGGCAATGGAAGCTCCCACGTTCCCACTTGCTTCCTTATTTACAAAATGTCACATGACACTGTAACCAATTACACTGTGGAAACCCTGTTATTCACAATATGTGTACTGGAAATTGATAATCTTTCCAAAACAGTGCTTGCCCTTCTTGGACTCTATTTCACAATAATAGTTGCTCAGAATTGCTGTAAGTTGTCCAGCAGCATTTTATAAATACACGAAAGTTAGACCACAATCATCATCTTTATCATACATCAGGCTGCATTAGTTTTGATTCGGTGGCTCAGAGTCTTTCACAAACCAGATGGGTAGGCCTGATATTTGACTAAAGCTGTTAGCACAGGAATTTGGAACACAAAACTGACAATGGCTAACAAGTGACTCAACTCAAACTGAAAATAGCTATAACAGGTCAGGAGACGACGATGGTTCACGAGCGAGCGGTATTGAATGACAAAGGACGGACTATAACCAAAACAGGCCCGGACTGGGGGGTCAGAGCCCACGTGGCAGGTGTCGGCCCCCGACATGCGGTGCACATGCCTATTTACAAAGGGTCCAATGCGCTGCGTGCGCAGGCCTTTAAGAGCCGGCTGTACATAATTGTGTGTGGTGCTGGCCTGGAAATGTCAAAACGAAGGTTACTGACCTTGAAATGGATAGAAGATAATGTATAATCAGTTATTAGGTTAGTTAGCTACACAATACCGAAAATTCGGTTCGATTCCGACAACTTTGAAAATTTGACCTTTGTGACCTTCAAAGGTCAAAGGTCGAAATTTCTGAAATTTGTTGGAAAACTTGTATTTCATGATGTATGTGATAATATAAGATCATGTACGACATTTCACCCTATCAGGAAGTGAACAATGTAATAAAACCATCAAAAATCGACTTTTCTAAATTTTGTGACCTTGTGACCTTGACCTTGGGGCGAAAATGAAAAAAGGAGCTCCGTGGGGCTAGACACATGACATTGGCCTAACCAAATACCAAAACCCCTGTCAGATTCCACCAACTCCCTCGGAGAAGATGTAGCTTGAACTCGATTACCCCCTAAAAAGACATCTTTTTCGGACGCCGCTCCGCCCACAATGGGCGCAATACGCCCACTCTCGGCAGGACAACTAGATCATGATATCAACCTCCCACCCAAGTTTCATCAAGATCGGATGATATCATCGGGTAGTTATGCTGCGGACAGACAGACAGACAGATAGACACACAGACAGACACACACCCATGACGAATATAGTGGTCACTCTGTTTGATAACTCGTGAACCAATAGAGTATAGAGGTTGTGTGGCTGTAGCTATGTCGGCAATATTCACTCGTTAATTGGTCGTGGAACTGATCAATTCGGTGTGCCCGGTTTTCCCTTTACTCGTGGATTTGTCGTGGCACAAAGGTGATTACAAAATTGGTGATTAATGTGTGACGTCTTTTTTACACGCTTTCCTCACCTTGTGAGTCACCCTGGTGATTACTATATTGATGGCAGTGCTATCCTTAACAATTGGACATTTCTTTGGTTTCCCAGACACTAAGCAGCCATCCGTGTTTGGTGTGCCGATGCGGGTGAGGGTGCCCGCGCTCGTTCCTGGGTGGAAATTTCCGGTCCTAACTTAACTCCAACTTGAATAAAGACATTTAATGTTTTAAATACAGTACTGTGTCTGTAAATAAATAATAAAGACATAATAACTGAATAAATCAGTAAAGAATGTAAATAAATGTTTAATTCAATAAATTGTGGATGGTTTTAAGTCCATACGGTACTCACCAAAATCTGCAGCATGCAGCTAGTGTCAAGGCCTACGAGGTGTGGGTGGAGCGGTTTCACCGACAAAACTGAAGATGCGTGCGGACAATGTCCTCTAAATGCTCCCCAACCTCGAATCACTTCACCATGTCTATTTTAATGTCCAAACTAATATCTTCATGGGCCTTCTTGGCGGTAATCTCAATTAGAGAACTTGATGCCCATTTACCACTCATGATGAAGTGGGATTGGAGAGTTTGGCACAAAAATACTATCAATGAAGGTCAGACTATACCTCTCACAAATACAGTACAGTGTAGTGGCTACCTTATTCACATGTCGCGGTTACCTTATTCACTTGTCGCGGTTAACTTATCCGCATGTGACGGTTACCATTACGATGGGTTTGGTCTAACCCACGCACACGGGCTTTTGGTTGTGTCGTCGTGACGCACGCGCGGCTGTTG
The DNA here is from genome assembly GCF_964187855.1 of Myxine glutinosa. NCBI lineage: Eukaryota > Metazoa > Chordata > Myxini > Myxiniformes > Myxinidae > Myxine > Myxine glutinosa. The sequence goes on along the minus strand of NC_136269.1, from coordinate 104,817,118 downwards.
GAGCCACGCCCTCCGAAGAGGGTTCTAAAGCGTCTTTGGGCTTCTTGAAAAGCGCTATATCTATCTATAATTCCATTAATCTCTGTGTGTATGTGTGTATGTGTGTATGTGTGTTTGTATGTTTGTCTGTGACCGCTGTTTCTCGACAACCACGGGTCCGATATACTTTAAACTTGCCAGGTATATTGCTGGGGACCCGAGGATGTGCCTTTTCAAGGTTTGAAATTAATCGGACAAGTACTTACCGAGCTATGGCGATTTAGCCGTTCGCCGTTCGCTTTGGCGTTGCGAATGGACCAAACCATTGCATGTAAATAGAGGGGGGGGGGTTCTGTGGTCGTTGCGAATGGACCAAACCATTCATGTAAATAGAGGGGGGGGGTTCTGTGGTCGTTACTGCCACGTGGTTTCAAAGTTTTTTTTTGTTGTTGTTGTTTGCACGCATGTTTTTTTGCACCCACGTACGGGCACGCCCTAGGATGTTTACACACACACACCCCTACACAAATTTTTTTTTTTTTTTTTTTTTGGCAAGGAACGGGCACCCACGTACGGGCACGTCCTAGCTTATATATAGTACGGGCATGCCCTAGTATATATAAAACACATGTGTGTGTAATGTTACCGATAGACTCCTAAACGGAGAGGCTCATGTACTTGATATTTGGCACAGACATGGCCATTGAGCCTGGGAAGGACATGGCCTACCTAAAAATATTTGACGAGATCCATATTTTGTATTCATATTTACCTCAGCGCATTTCAGCGAGGAATATTATACACGGAACCTGAGCTGGTGGCAGAGCAGCGCGCTGATTCGCTCAGAGCGATCACGTGACTGGGACCGGAGGGGGAGGGGGGAAGGGGGAGGGGGAGGGGGGAAGGGGCAGAGGGAGGGGGAAAAGGGGAGGGGGAGGGGGAAAGGGAGGGGGAGGGGGAATGGGGAGGGTGAGGGTGAGGGCCCCTCCCCCCTCCCCCCCCTCTTCTCCCCTCCCCCCCCCTCCTCTCCCCTCCCCCCATCTCCTCCCTCCCCTCCCCCTCCACTCCGTCCTCCCCCTCCCTTCATTGTTGACTGGCCCTCCCCTTCCCCCCCCCTTCCCTCTACACCCTACCCCCTCCCCTTCAGCCCCTCCCCCTCCCCCTCCCCCTCCCTTTAGCCCCTCCCCCTCCCTTTTCCCCCTCCCTCTCCCTTTTCCCCCTCCCCCTCCATTTTCCCCCTCCCCCTCCATTTTCCCCCTCCCTTTTCCCCCTCCCCCTCCCCCTTCCCCCTCCCCCTCCCCCTTCCCCTCCCCCTCCCACCCTCTCCTCCTCTCCCAACTCTTCTCCCCTCCCCCCCCTCTTCTCCCCTCCCCCCTCTCCTCCCCTCCCCGCCGTTCCCCTCCCCTCCCCTTCCCTTCCCCCTCCCCTCCCCTCCCCCACCCGGCAATGCCGGGTACTTCTGCTAGTATAAAATAAATGTATTATTATTATTATTGGTTTTATATAAGCCGTTACGACTTCCGTTCGTGAGCAGTTGCTGGAGATTTCTGTACAATAAACAACCTTTTGTACCCAATGAAATGGCCTCTTCTTGTCGTCTTCGGCAACTGCTAAACTGGTGACCCCGTTGCCCCCGAACGTATTCGGGGGCCAAATGAACACGGCAGGATTGCGACCGCAATTTCTTCCACAAGACCTAAACTCAAACTGCCGGAGTTTTAGCAACGACGAGCGGCCATGTGGTTCGCGCATCACGCTCGGTTCCTCCTCTACGACTAGAGGGGCGAACCAGCTCCGGGACCCTCCGAAGGAACGCCGTTACGGGGCGTTGGCGGCACGGCTACTTCATCACCTTCGCGCACACAGGCTGAGTACTGCTGCTCGTCGCCTCCGCGGACACAGGCCGGGCACGTCTACTTCGTCGCCTTCGCGCACACAGGCCGAGCACCGCTGCTCGTCGCCTCTGCGTACACAGGCCAAGTACTGCTGCTCGTCGCCTTCGCGCACACAGGCCGAGTACTGCTACTTCGTCGCCTCTGCGCACACAGGCTGAGTACTGCTGCTCGCCACTCCTACTACTGCTCCTACGACGGATCCCGAGGCTGATGCTCCTGCAACTACAGCTACTACCGCTGCTCATCTCTTGCGCACGCACGGCTGCTTCGTTACCTTCGCGCGCACTGCTGCTCGCCACTCCCGCAATTCCTACTGCTGCAACTACAACGGCTACCGCTGCTCAGCACCCGCGGCCCGGCTCTGTTCCACCCGCGGCCCGGCTCTGTTCCACCCACGGCCCGGCTCTGTTCCACCCGTGGCCCGGCTCTGTTCCACCCGCGGCCCGGCTCTGTTCCACCCGCAGCCCAGCTCTGTTCCACCCGCGGCCCGGCTCTGTTCCACCCGCGAACTATGTACACGCCCGTGGCGTGCCTTCTGGGGGGGCGCATGTAGTGGTTACCTTATTCACATGTCACGGTTACCTTATTCACTTGTCGCGGTTAACTTATCCGCATGTGACGGTTACCATTACGATGGGTTTGGTCTAACCCACACACACGGGCTTTTGGTTGTGTCGTCGTGACGCACGCGCGGCTGTTGGAACCACGCCCTCCGAAGAGGGTTCTTGGTTTTATATAAGCCGTTACGACTTCCGTTCGTGAGCAGTTGCTGGAGATTTCTGTACAATATACAACCTTTTGTACCCAACGAAATGGCCTCTTCTTGTCGTCTTCGGCAACCGCTAAAACAGACTGTGTGCGACTGAGGGTGAGAGAAGTGGTGTACTGTATGTTGTCATGAGCTCCATCCCTTTTGCGCACCAGATTGAAAAAAACATTAACTCGAAAATTAAGAGGTGTAAATTGTGCAGTACTTTGGGTGTGGGTGTGTCTGTACACCTAGCTCGGCTTCACGCGGTTGAAACCAAAACATTCAGAATCATTGGTATCTCCCGCGATGAAGGTGATTCTGAGGGCCTTTTCTCTCTCACCGCAGGCAGTTTGGTGGACTTTCTGTCTTCTACCGACTCATCTCTGGCCTTGCTCCCCCTGCTCTATCTGTGCTCTGTCCCCCAAATATTCCTGCAGGACGCACAAGATCTGCCAGTAACCCTATTCTGGTGAAAATGCCAAAATCAAGACTCTGCCCACCTTCACTCCTTCATTCCTCTTTTCTTCCGCCTCTGGAACAAACTCCCACACTCTCTTCAATCTCACTCCTTCGTCAAGGTCTTAAAAACAGCTGCTCACCACCATCTCTTATCTTCTCCCATCCAAAACCTTGATCTTTTCTACCCCGTTAAAACACCCCAAATCTGCCTCTTTCAATCCCCAACTTCTTTCCTGAAATTCCTAGTAGTGAAATTCCGAGTAGTAAAATTCCTAGTAGTGAAATTCCTAGTCGTGTTCATTTGCTTTATACCATGTACCTCTCCCTCCTCCCCAGCCCTCCCCCTTCCACAGATCTACCGACGTCCCTGTTCTATTTTGTTGTTGTGCTTCCCTCTCCCTCCCCCTCTTGTCTCCCACTCCCTTCATTGTATGTTTTATGTGTCCGTGCACGTTTTCATGTTCAATGTGTTAGCTCGTACACGAGCTCGATTTTGTATGCAAGCAAAAAAAAGGTGTTAAGTTGAAAAAACGTAAATATAATGAATGCAAATCGAGGACTAATTGTATAGGGTTGTGATGTTTAGGATTCTTATCTGAACTTTAGGACTTTATGACCTAGGTTCAAATCTCCAATACAATATCTATTATATAATGTGGAATGTGGTGTCTGTCCATATGTTCGCATGTTTGGCTGTCTCCCGTTTCCGGCTGCCACTTCCCGCACTGCTTTTGAAAATTTCTGCATGCAGGCAAATTTCAACATTCGACCAAAATAAATACATGATACCAAAACGACATACATTTTAAACGTATAGATACAATTAATCGCGATTTGTTTAACAGTGCGTTGAGATACAACTTGGGCTGACAGGATGGCCTCAAGTTATGAACACTCACTTCTTGGCTGTCTTGCCTGGTTTTGAATCTCAGCCCGGCTATAAACTGTCATCCAGGTTTTACAGACTGGGTGAATCATCAATATGTGTGTTGTCCCTCTGATGGACGATAAACTGAGCACCCTGTCTACCGACATTAATTGGAGCACGTTAAAGATCCCCACGGTGTCCTTCACGAAGATTCGGCGAGCTAAGGGTGGCACCTTGGTCAAATTGCAAATTTCTGCCCAAAATACTGCTGGGAAGGCAATGGCAAACCTCCCAGTATTACCCTTGCTCAGGAAGCTGCTTCAGCGGCACTGACTCTCTTTGACAGAGTCTGAGCATCATCACAATGTTGAACAAACCATATCAGCGTAGTTAATAGCAGTAGCCTACACTGAAAGTCTTTGAACAAAGTTTGCAGTGTTAATCATTTAATTAAAGAAAAACCTTTCATTAATTCATTCCTCTTTTTCCCACCTCTGGAACAAACTCCCACACTCTCTTCAATCCCACTCCTCCTTCTAGGTCTTCAAAACAGTTGCTCACCACCATCTCATATCTTCCCCCCATTCAAAACATAGATATTTTCTACCCCCGTTAATCCACCCAAAACCCACCTCCTTCAAATTCCAATTTCTTTCCTGAAAGTCCTTGTAGTGTCCATCTTGTTTATCCTGTATCCGCCCTAGCCATATCCCTATCCCTTCCACAGATCTCCAGATGTCCCGGTTCTCTACTGTTATTGTGCTTCCGTGTCTCCCGCTTCCTTTATTACATATTCTATGTGTTAGCTCTCATATGAGCCTCGACTAAGTATACATAAAAACCTACATTTAGCATTGTGATCTAAAAGTAACAAGGTCAAAAAGGTCAAAGGTCAACTCAAGGTCAAACTTCTAAAATCATCAATTTTCATTTGAAAAATAGTCATTTTTCATCTGATTAACCTGAGTATTAAAGAGGAATTGCATAGTGCATCGCTGAATTGGGAAACCAACTATTTTTGAGATTAAAAGGTCAAAGGTCAACTCAAGGTCAAACCTCTAAAATCACCAATTCTCTCCAGATTGACCCGAGCTTTGATTAAGATCGTCAATTTTAATCTCGATGAAATGGACAATTTGATGTCCCCATGGCAACCTTCTTTCTGGGGTGGGAGGGGAGGCATTCATGAAGGAAGTATTTAAATACATATTTAATTTAATTTCCATGGGCAATGCCTTGTACTTCAGCTAGTACTTTATAGATACTCAGTTTAAAAAAAGAGAACTTGTACTACTGGCTAGACTACTATTAGGTGGTGTTTGTGGCCTACGTTAGTGCATTCTGTGTGGACAAACAGACAGACAAACTGACCCTAATGCAATATCCTCTCCTCTGGTGGGAGTAATAACTCTGTAAGACAACCCTATATGTTAGCAATGACTAACACTACACATGTTCCATGAATAGCTGGAACACTTACTCCAATTGCTCGCTATGATGAAACACTTAACCATATCCGTTTACCTTTATTATGTCTTCTGGTGACAAGAACACGATTTCTGGGTCAAGGGCCAACTTTGACGAGGAAACCCAGTGCAGCACAGTGTGAATTTGTGAATCGGAAGGCTGAAATGTAGGGTCAAGGTTCAAAAGAACCAGCCCTTGATATCCTTTGCCTTCAGCCTCACTTTGGATCTCTTCGCACTTCGTCCCATTTTGAACAGCATTCTGTAGTAGCTCATGTGGATGCTTCCTTTTCCTGCCTCGATTTTTATGGCGTTTTTTTCTGCGTGTAGCTGGCTGCTCAATATTACTATCACCGTATTGCCCTTTTTCTTTCAAATCAATCTTTTTCATCCCTTTCGTGATCTGCTCTTCACTGCCTAATGTTTCTCCATCTGTTGTTCTCAATTCTATCTCACATCTTCCTGCATTAATTTCACTATCGTCCTGCTCTATCCTCGTCATATTTTCATCCTCTTCTTTCCAAATGTTTTTCCTTTCTTCCCCAATTCCCAACTTGCACTCTTTACCCTCTTCATTTCCATGTTTATTCTTTTCTCCCATGTCCATTTTGTTTTCTTCAAATTCCAACATCATCTTTTTTTCACCTGTCATATATCTCCAAACTTTCTCTGACTTTTCGTCTCCTCCAGTTTTTCCATCTCCGAGTGAAAAATCATTAATTCCTTTTTCCTTTATCTCATCTCCCCTTTCTTGAATGGGCTTTCTTTCACTTCCTGCACTTCTAACCTCACTGGCAACCACTTCAATTCCACTCTTTTCTTCATCATGTTCACGTTTTCCCACTCCTGATCTGTTCTCCCATTTCTCATCCCTTTCGGCACTTCTGTGAATGCGGATTATTATATCACTTTTTGCTTCTGTATTGCTGCCCCATTGTGTCACCACCTCATCATCAATGTATGCTTCATTCTCATCTGCACCTGCATCTTTCTCAACTTTCCCAACTTCCTTTACCCTCTCGATTATTCCCATTTCCTGAATATTCATCTTCCATTCCTTAAATATTTCTTCCCTTCGATTTTCTCCACCCGTACCATTATTTTGCATTCTGATCATTCCCACTGCTTGTGTCATTGCTTCCCTGATCCAAACATGCGCCCATTTCTCTGCGTGGATTTGCAGCACATTTGTGAGGGCGTGCATTTGTTCAAAATGCCTGCAAGCTCTAAAATCAGTAAGGCACTCAAACTCTTCTGAAATGCTTGAACAATAAGGATGGTGTTCAATCATTCCTTCTGCTCTTCCTTCTGTATTCTCCATTACCTTCCCTAAATGTTTATCACGACCACTTTCATCATGAGCATCTCTATAATTATCTCGATGCTCCATGTTGCTTTCCTTTCCTTCTCCAGATATGGGTTTCAAGACTTCCTCGGTTCCTCGAGAACTAAGAGTGCAGTTGTCCAATGCGAACGCGTCGTTAACTTTGTCATTCAAAAAGCCAGGATGGTGAGGAATGTGGACCAACTGATGACCTTGTTGGAAACCTGTCATGATTTGGACCCCTTGCTGCTCTATTTGCTGTTCTTTTTGTTTTACTTGATCTTCTTTCTGCTTTTTCCATTCCTCTGTTTTCTGCCATTGCTCCTTTTGCTGCTGAGCAGATACCAGTCTTCCCGCTGTTAGGCTTTCAGATATTTCCTCACCTTGTTCCCATGAACATTCTGAAATATTAGAATGTTGTGTTGCCAACTGTTCATCACTAACTTTGGTGTCCATTGTTTTTTTCCTGCAGTCTTGTTCCTTATTCATTGATTCCTGATACCGTCCTCTCCATATGGTGCCCTGCTGATCAGGTAGTGTATCAATGTTTTCGTAGCAGAGAGCTAATATACTGTGGCACCTGGAACACAACTGTTCATTTTTACAATCTTGCTCTGAGGTATGGAGAAACATCCCATCACTATTCTTCTCCAAGCCACCATTTTCGATTATCAACAATGAATCCTGGGAAAGTTGACTTGCAATTTTTTTGGAGGTCGGGTCATTCAAGCCTTCAATTGCCTCCTTCATGCCTGTTCCTTCAACTTCTTTTACTGGCATGCCCCATATTCTCTTGTCTGGATTTGAATGAAACCCCTCATCAGAAGAATCCTCATCGTTCGGAGATGTAACAAGGTCACGCCTTGAGCCAGATGAGTCTGTGTTATGACACACATTACATGAAAGAAAAAGAGGATCAGGAGAGATTGGCATGGTCTCTTCAGTGACATTTGCTTTAAAGACTCCAGAAGCAGTGGTACCACAAGAGCTGTGCATTTTACTCTGGTGATTGTTGTCCAAAATGACCGAGGGGACAGAGGAGACGTGAGAGGAATGACTTGCTGCCCTTTTCTGCATCCAAATTGTAGATCTGTGCTTGTGTAATGGTAGCGTGGGGGTTTGGAGTGCAGAGCCAGAGGAAAACAGGGAAGAGCAGGAAGAAGAGGACATAGAGGAAGGTGAGCTGCAGATTTCTGTCCTGTTTAAGCAGTAGCAAATTGAGGGTTTTGAGACATCCTCTTGGTTTTTGTCCGCTCTTTCCTTGTGTCCGGAAAAATTGTCCGCTTGATTTTCCACTTTGTCCTGCATTGCATCTTTTGGTGGTTCAGGATGCAGCCCTGCAGCATTGCATTGCTCACAGATGTGCCGTAGGAGAGCCAGAAGAACTTGCAACACTTCCACACCCGCCGCAGACTTGAGACGCAAGCGATCAACAATCCCATTAGCCATTTGTAAGAAGAACTGTTCATCTAAACTGCAGCAGCGACCCCAACTCTCTCCAGCATCAGTTGCTACTTTTCCTGCGTCTGAGAACGATTCATCTTCACTGCTATGCTTACTAGCTTGTTCCTTGCTTAGCAAGAGGTGTAGGCCTTGATGTATTAATGACTCTCCGGGGCAAACAGTGAGACGCGACTTTTGGTCATTTGAGCAGCTGCATTGGTTGCAGATCATTGTAGATAAACCATCAACACATGACCTAAAATCTGAATTTGTAGAATTCTGAGTTGCTCTAAGTATTGAAGTATCATCATTAGCCTTCACCATCGAACTCTTCACTCCTGGTAGGTCACCAATGGTCATGTGCATCGTTTCAGTGTCTCTGGCTATTTTAGCAGTGCACGAACATCCGTGAGAAGGCAACCCATTATCATTAGTTCCCAGTGATGTATTGGCTGCCTCTACGGTTCCCGCTAAGTCTCGAAGCCATTGGGAGATCAGAGAGGACGAAAGTCTAACATCTGTACTCTCTTTAGACTCTTCCTCTAATGACCCCTGCTTTCGACATTTAGAATCCAAATCCGTCTCAGCTGAAGTCATACCATGTGTTGCAAGAGAAGCCGTAAGTGCTTCTGAGCATTGCATGAGAGCATATATGGTGCTTCCATGGTCATAAGAAGCAAAAGGACACTGGCCAGGTAAGGACGATGGCATGAATGAACCATCAGATGAACCTGCATTAAATGGAAGAGGGTGTGCAGGGTCAATTTTTCTTGGATGAGCAGAACGAAACGAGAGATCAGTTGTTGAGGAGGGAGGATTAGCATGTCCAGTATCTGTGGGAATGTCACCCAGATCCAGGGAGCGAAAAATGTGCTTTGTTGCATACGGAGATGGCAGAGAAGACGAGCAACACCCAGCAGAGGCCAAGGCTTTGCATAAGGAGTGAGGCACCTCTGCAAGGTGAGTAAATATGGGACAACTGGGGTTATCATCTGGGACAGAAGAGTTGTGCTTTTCCTCATCAGTATTTCCACGACGACTCAAAGAAATCAAATCGGCAAAGTTTGAAAGATCATCAGAGCATGGGTCATTAAAAGATCTTGGACTTTTCTGGCTGCAATTGTTTGTGATTTGTGAAAGGTGGGGAGGACATGACAAGGCACGTGATAACTTAATATCTTCTGTCTCTCCATAAGTTGGTGTCAACCCGCTCTTTCCTGCAGTCTCCGCAGAATCGTACGCAAGTTGGGAACCAGTCTGTGCTGTGATCAGTGAAGAACCTGCCTCTAAGACCGTGAAATCACTAACATTCTCATCTCCTTGCCCTGCAGCTCTGGTCTCATCGTCTGGGTGCTCACTCTCTCGTTCCTTTTCGTGAAAACTCCACATCGTTTGCTGAGGTTCGCTGTCATGACAAACCCACGCCTCGATGGTCTGCTCAGCCATTAGCTGCTGGAGCGACTGTTCAAGCACTGGGCAAGCAAGATCCAAATCAAGATGGCAAGAATCTTTTTCTTTAACTTTCATCTCTTCAACATCCTGTTCTTTTCTTACCCCTTCTTCTCCACCTCCTCCATCGTCTTCCATCAACCTCCATTCTTCTGCCTGCTCTGCTGCGACAAAAGCCTTATCGTTAACCGTCCCTTCTAAGTCTAGCTCACTTTCCTCATCATCTCCATGCCCATCACTTTTCCCGCACTCTCCCTGCCACGTCTCACAACAGCTTTCACCATTCCAGTCGTCGTTCCCATCGACCACCTCAGGGAACGAGAGGCCGCACTGTGCGTCCGGATCGCTATCAAAGTCACCTGCGTGCCTTCGCACTGCGCTTTTGAGAGATCCAGATCCACATTCCTCCCAACTCACAGACAAGGCAGGAAAGGTCTTGCTGTCATTTCTCCCAGATCGCATGAGGAGCTGCTCTTGCAGACGACCAGAAACCGTGCCCCAGGGACCAGGTTCCTCGCACGGATCCTTCTCCAGTTCGCATGAGCACGTTGTACTCCAACACGTTTCAGGACCTGGGGATTCTTGCCACCACCGAGCAAACCACGGTTCTTCGCGCCTTTTCCATTTCGACATCTCCCCGGCAATTCGTCGCGGCGGCTTTGTGGACAAGAGAGGTGCAGGCAGTGGGCGATTCCGACGCGGGGGGCGACCTCGGGCCGACGGTGATGTCGCAGTGGCCCGGACGCCGCGAGTCCGCCGAGGGCCATCCGCGCGGACCGGCAGACGCTTACCCAGGACTCTCACTTCGTTGTCCTCGTCCTCGGACGCCGTGACGAAGCGCTCGTCTCCAGAGGAGCTCGATGAGGGGCTCGCCGTGTCCTCGGTCGAGTCGCTCACACTGGCGCACGGCGCGACGCAGCTCGGGGCCGCCATGCTTATTATATTCTGTCCGTGTCTGTCCTTCCCACTCTGTTTATTTAATTTTTTTGTTTTCTCCAAATAAATCAATAAATTCTTCCACTTTCACGTCCGAAGATACACATTATTTATAGCTATAAAAACAAAAATGGTTTCAATGTCTCGTCTCAAAATGTTTTCTGAGTTCATTAATAGTAATACGCAATGATGCCTCGGCTGAAATTGCGCACCGAACGCTCCGATACGAGCTACGAGGTCGGTGGTTACGATGACGTCATAGGTGCCAATGACGTCGTCGCCAAAATGTATTCTAGGTAGGTTTATCATGACGTCATTGCATTAAAACACTACGTACTTTCCCCCAGCCCTGTATACTATGTCGTGACGTCGCGCGCAAAATGCAATTCTTTGGGCCGTCCATATATTAAGTACCGCATTTTGAAAACAATTTAAAACCGCCAATCCCCGCCTTCCCTTTTAACAAGCAATTCCCATAATATCGGGGGTGTGTTCATTACCAGATTGCTGTCGCTTTCCAAGGCAGCCGGTCCTCATCAACAGTTTTGCGTGCATAAAACACTTGGCGAGTGCCCTCACACAGCTGATTGTAACACCTGATTGTACCAGCTGATTGTACCACCTGATTGTACCAGCTGATTGTAACACCTGATTGTACCAGCTGATTGTACCACCTGATTGTACCAGCTGATTGTAATTTGTACCAGCCGATTGTAATTTGTACCAGCCGATTGTAATTTGTACCAGCTGATTGTAACACCTCATTGTACCAGCTGATTGTATCACCTGATTGTACCAGCTGATTGTACCACCTGTTTGTACCAGCTGATTGTAATTTGTACCAGCCGATTGTAATTTGTACCAGCCGATTGTAATTTGTACCAGCTGATTGTAACACCTCATTGTACCAGCTGATTGTATCACCTGATTGTACCAGCTGATTTTACCACCTGTTTGTACCAGCTGATTGTAGCACGTGATTGTACCACCTATTTGTACCACCTGTTTGTACCAGCTGATTGCACCATCTGATTGCACCAGCTGATTGTACCGGGTGATTGTACCACCTGATTGTACCAGCTGATTGTACCAGCCGATTGTAATGTGTACCAGCTGATTGTAATCTGTGCCAGCCGATTGTAATTTGTACCAGCCGATTGTAATTTGTACCAGCTGATTGTAACACCTGATTGTACCAGCTGATTGTATCACCTGATTGTACCAGCTGATTGCACCACCTGATTTTACCACCTGTTTGTACCACCTGATTGTACTAGCTGATTGCAGCACGTGATTGTACAACCTGTTTGTACTAGCTGATTGTACCATCTGATTGTACCAGCTCATTGTAGCACGTGATTGTACCAGCTGATAGTTCATCACAAAAGGAAGTTTGCTGAAGATTTTAAAGGTTTTGTCCACGCGGTTTCTCTCTTGGCTCTACTTGCTTCGCCAACACCTCGTCCCTGCTAGTTTATGTGCACAGATATAATTTTGCTCTTAAAATATTCTCCTTTTTCGAGGGGGAAAGAGGGGACTGGGTTGGCAGTCTTTAAAAGGGAGGAGCATGAGTTGGTAAGTCTTTAAAGATCCCATGGTGCGTTTTGCGAGAAGTCGGTGAATTAACGCCGGCAAACTGAACACATTAAATATTCTTGAGAAAAATGCCAGGGGCATGGAAAAGGCCCCTTTATATTGTATGTGCATTGTGGCAAACTATAGAAAAGAAGGGGCCACTTGCATAGCTTGAAGAAAATGCCAAACAATAGACAATAAGGGACATTCAAAAAAATAGTGTGTGCATGCTGGACTACCCTTGTGTTCTTAGGGGTAACCAAGTAATGCTCTAGAAAAGTTCTGTGTGTACGTGATATTTGAAAAACCGTTGAACATTTAGCTTTCATACTGCAGATATCTATTCATTATGACATTATCCCAACCTGATTAGATCACGGATGTGAATGGCTGAATTATGTTGCCATGGCAATTGGCAACCATCTCAGTAACTTCGTTTGTGTACGCAATATTTCAAAAAACGTTCAAGACTTATCTTTCATGTTATACGCATCTATTCCTCATACCACTCAGAGTATCAACTCCTTGTCATAATTAGTATATGCGCCATAGAAACACCAGGTTGTTGTTGTTGTTGTTGTTGTTGTTGTTGCTGCTGTCTCACATTGAATAATTGGTTGAATATTTTTTCTGGAAGTGTGGCTGTGCCGCTGATGCAGTGGCCCTGTTACAAAGTAAGCTGCTACTCATTTTGCCGACCTCGGAGATATGATAGGCTGAGTCAACCCACCTGGTGTTAATTCAACGGCATGACAGGGGCTCAAACTCACGAGATCTTAAGCCATCCACCTTAACCATTAAGCCAACACCAGGCATGTAGAAACACCATGAGAATCATTGAATAAGTGCCTCAAAGTGAATATTTACATTTAATCTGGAGCTTTATTTGTGTTGATCTGGAGCTTGAGTGTATGTGTGAGCTTGTATCTATTGTTATACTCACTGCCTCGAGGCATCAATGCAAGTGCAACAGCTCCACTCATAAGGGTAGCAGAGTAGAAAAAAAATTCGGGCAAATAATATGTCCTCTCTGTTATTATACAGGTGAAGCCAACATACGACATGAGGCAGAAGGTGATTTAATAAACAATATTTATTAATCCATACTGTCTACCTTTAAAATACTTCTTATTATTAACACTGATGAAAAGAAACACAGAATGATTAAAATCCCCCAGATTATAAAACACACAGTCCACAGATTTGTATGCAGGCTTGCATGAACTCAAACTTTCATGGTTGGCAACTTATCTCCGGTAACCTGTTCTTAATACATAAGACTTCACACATTCAAACATGATCTTGTCCAGCTGGGTTGTACAGGTTGAAGTCCGACCATGCCAGTCACGTGGCAAGTCCTCCGAGTGAGCCTGGTCTCACCAAAGCAAGCGTGTGAATCCCGTGCCCACAGACGTCAAATACAATACTGAGTGTCGTAAAATACATTGGTTCCGTGATACGTTGGTTCCGCTCGGCCGACTGACTAAGGCCGTAGTGTGACCGCCAGCACGGTACTTTCTCGCACTTTTGCATATGGTAACACGACTCTGGGTGTGGGATTCCGCAGGAAGTTCTGGGGTGACTGGCAATCATTGTCTCTTAAAGACACGCCGTCCTCTCAGAATTATCCAGAGGTGACGTCCATCATAATGTTATACAATGTAATGTGCAAACTTATTCAAGAGTTACATGAAAAAAACAACTTAAATTAATCAGGAAAACATTATTATTCTGCTTTAATACACTTTAATACACATCTGGCCAGGCCTGATATTCGACTGAAGGTGGCAATAATTTGTTCAGGGTGCCAGGGATAACTCGCGTCATCCTGGGATCTTCCACGTCCACCAACTAATACTAGCAACGTTGGCATTTGGTCAATTAATCAAGCTCATTGTTGACGTCAGGCTGACATTGTTTATTGGTTGCAAACGCAATGTCTATTTTCCAATGTTGGTCCAACGTTGGTTTTTCACGTTGCCCCAACGTTGGCCCAACGGTGTTGCGTTACCTGCGACATCCATCTGAGGGACGGTGCACACATTAATACCTCACCCTGCCTGAAACACACCAGTGTGGCATTTTATAGCTGGGTGAAGATTTTTTTTAAACCTCAAAGGTGAGCTTGCAAACCTCGAGACTATCCTGCCAGGTATATTTTAAAGCACCATCGAGCGAAAAATGTACCACATTAGCACCTGTTTGCGAAATTCCTGACCATGCAGCTTGGCATCTCCCGGTGGTTCTGTAGTACCCTAGGTGACCTGAGGATGGAGGCACTTTTGCATGATGACAAAATAATCCAAGACATCAGAGGAAATCTTCTTAAGATACACTACATGCCCAAAAGTATGTGGACAAGATTGAGAGGACCGGTTCAACTTTAAAAGAGAAACCGCTGGGAGCACACAAATCATTAAGAACGGCACAAAACATTGAGTGTGTAAGGGAGTCAGTTTTGAGAAGTCCGCATCGCTCTAGCCGAAAGTATGCATCAGCCTTAAGAATTTCTCACACGTCACTATGCCGCATATTGCATAAGGATTTAAACTTTTATCCCTATAAAATAAAAACTGTCCAGGAAATAAGCCAAGATGATGAGATTTCCCGCAATAATTTTTGTGAGGAAATGCTTTCATTTATGGACGGAAATGAAAACCAAAACATTGCTAACAATTTGTTCATGTCTGATGAAGCACATTTTCATCTGTGTGGCTATGTCAACAAGCAAAATACTCGTTTTTGTGCAGCCAAAAACCCAAGAGAAATGCACACGAAACCGTTACACAGTCCCAAAGTCACAGTGTGGTGTCCACTTTCGTCGTTCGGCATCATAGGGCCTTACTTCTTTGAGAACGATAACGGAAATGCCATCACTGTTACTGCAGCTCGATATACCGATATGCTTTCTAACTTCCTCTCCAGAGAATTAAACAGATTTGCAGAAGTGAGCCCAATGACGTGGTTTCAGCAAGATGGTGCAACCTCCCACACCGCCAGAGAGTTCATGACGACTGTAAGGGCGCTCTTTCCAAAGCATGTCATTTCCAGAAACGGCGATATTCCATGGCCACCGAGGTCACCCGATTTGACTGCATGTGATTATTTATTGTGGTCATATCTAAAGGACAAAGTGTATGTTACAAACAGTGTTTGTATGTTACAAAGTGTATGTATGTTACAAACGAGACAAACAACTTGGCTTAGGCTACCGTACCGTCTCCGACCTTGTGGTTTTGTTTTTCTCTCAGCGATTCGTCGAATGCGCTGCAATTATTTTCGTTCTCTGTTTCGTCCCAGTTGTTCACCCCATACCTCCTTGTTTAATACCTCTACTCAAAAAAAAAAAAAAAACCCAAAAAAATATTTCCTTCCCAGGTCTTATTCGTTTATTTGTTGTTCTTATTTGTTCGTTCGTTCTTCGTTCGCGATCACGCGATCACGTGGTTAGAAATGTATAATCTCTCCCCTGAACAACTATTTTCTCTCATATATTATAACACCCTTTTCTTCTTTTCCTACAAAAGGATGCTTTCGTCTTGCTCACCAAATCTATTCATTCCAAAAAATATATATAATACCATCTCTTACAGTTCCTCCTTTCTACATTCCCTAAACTATCCAGAACTCCACCCCTCCTTCAGTGTCCTCAAACGTATTTCTGACTCGAAGGTCTCAAACTCATTTTGCAAAAAATGTTCGTTTCCCATGAATCGTACACTTTTCAAAATCCAATCTCACCCCTCCCCTCCAAATCCTCCCCATCACCCATCCCTTTCAAATCTCCCCCCTTGCCCCTTCCCTCCCCTCCCTCCTAAACTCCCCCCACACCCCTCCCCTCCGAGACTCTCCCTCGCTCCTCCCCTCCTAGACTCCCCTCTCACCCCTCCTCCTCAAAGCATCCTCCCTGCTTCTTCCCCCTTCCAACTTCCACCTTCATCTCCCCCAACCTTCTGCCTCGCTTTTCCCCCTCCTCAAGTAACACCTCACTGTGCCTCACCCAATCTCCATCAAACCTTTTGTCCGCCCCATTCTTCCCTTTCTCCAAGCTATTCTGAAATCTCTGAAATCTCTGACACACCTTCAACAGCTCTCCCTACCTCTTCCTCCTCTTCCACATCTTACCCTAACCCTCCCCCCCCCTGTTCTGGACCCGATGCTCCCCCTTCCTCTTCATTAATGGTATGGACCTCAAACATCCGGGGCCTTCGCTCAAACTTGACTGATCTCTCCATACAGGTTGCTTCTGACAAACCAGATGTGATCTGCTTAACAGAAACTTTCCTCCTTCATGATGTCTCTGATGCCTTGGTATCTCTCCCAGGTTACTCCCTCCTCCGGTATGATAGACCTGAGCCTCGTCCTGGAGGTGGGGTTGCTATCTTTATAAAAAACTCTCTTCCTCACTCGCCCTCCACTGCCCTCTCTCCACCTCACCCCCAGGAATACCTTTGGCTACGGCTTCCCCTTCGCTCCCACCTTTTGTTCATATGTGTGTTGTACTGTCCACCAAACAGCGATGACTCCATCTACATCTCGCTGTCTGATAATATGGACCAACTTCTATCTACCCATCCCAACTCTCTCTTCCTCATATGTGGTGATTTCAATTGTCACCATGCCAGTTGGCTGGGTGTGGGTACCTCTCTCACCAGCCATGGCTCTTCAGCAAAGGACTTCTGCGACTCACTGGGACTGACACAATCTGTCAATTTCCCGACCTGGATCTCAGTCAACGGAGCATCTTCTCTTCTGGATTTGGTTATGACAAACTTCCCTGAAAATGTCTGCTGCTCTTCTTCTGCTCCAATCGGCTCAACTGATCATGTGCTTGTCAAAGTGGACATCTCTCTGACCATTCTCAGAGAGCCTCCTCAGCGTCGACGAGTCTGGCATTTCACTCAGGCCAACTGGCACGGTCTTCAAGCAGCCATCAATCATCTGGACTGGTCTCCCATCTCTACCGCCTCTGACATCAACTCATCCTGGGAATTCTTTCAAAGTAAATTGCTCTCTCTCATGCACAGATTTATCCCATCTCGTCTTCAGTTGTCATACCCTTCCTCCCGTCCATGGTACACGGAATCTTGTGGTGAGGCTGTTGCCCTGAAACAACTTGCTTTCGTCTCCTGGAAAGCAAATCCAACGGAAGGAAATCTCATTTCCTTTCACAAAGCCCGAAACAAGTGTGTGTCCACCCTCAGGAGAGCCAGGAAACAATATCTCACCATTCTCAAGACCGAACTCTCTTATCTGTCTCCCTCTTCCAAATCCTGGTGGCGTCTGGTCAAATCTGTTTCTGGTGTTTGTTCCCCCTCCATCCCCTCCCTCACCTCAAACGGCTTAACGGCTGACTCCGCACGTGAAAAGGCTGAATGCCTCAACTCTGTGTTTGCCTCTAAATCTTGTGTCCCAAACCCATCCCTCTCTGTACCCACCGTACCCAGTCGTACCCAGCTGCTCCTGGACTCTGTGTCCTTTCCTCCTGACAAGGTGGAAAAGTTTCTGTCAACCCTCGACTCTGATTCTGCAACTGGTCCTGACGGCATCAGCCCACGGGTCCTAAAATCATGTTCTTCCGCTCTTTCACTCCCTCTTTCTGTTCTCTTCACCCTCTCTTTTGCTCAAGGTCATCTGCCATCTGCTTGGAAATCAGCCAACATCACCGCTTTGCACAAAAAAGGTGCAAAAACAGATCCCAGCATCTACAGACCAATCAGCCTTCTCCCAGTTATCAGCAAAGTCATGGAATCCATCATTGCTTCAGATATTAAATCTTTCCTCTTCTCCAATGGCTTGATCTCTGATCATCAATTTGGTTTCAGACCTGGTCACTCTACTCTGGACATGCTGCTTCTGCTTTCTCAACAATGGATGGAGGTCCTCAACGCCAAACAGGAAATTAGAGCTGTCTCCCTTGACATTTCACGTGCCTTCGATACGGTCTGGCACCCTGCTCTGCTCACCAAACTCTCCTCCTTTGGTATCCATGGAAATCTCCACACATGGCTGGCAGACTTCCTCTCTGGTCGTAGTCAACGTGTGGCCCTGAATGGGTTTCTCTCATCTCCTCTTCCTGTTCAGGCTGGAGTTCCCCAAGGTAGTGTTCTGGGCCTTGTGCTTTTTCTGGTCTTCATCAATGATCTCTCTGACTCTCTTGAAAATCCTTTCTATCTCTTTGCTGACGACTCTACTCTCTGTCGCTCCATTCCTCATCCCTCAGATCGGCAGTCTGCAGCCTCCTCACTCTCTGCAGACCTGGACAAAATCACAGACTGGGCAAACAAATGGAACATGTCTTTCAATCCTGATAAATCTCACACTCTTAGGATGTCTCTCCGAAAAGACCGACTGGACAACCCTCCCATCCACTTTCTGAATAATCCTCTCCAAGAAGTTCTGTCACTCAAGCTTTTGGGTCTCACTATTTGCCATGATCTTTCCTGGGAAAACCACATTTCAAATCTGGCCTCCAAAGCCAGTCGCCGACTGGGCATCCTCCGTCGTGCGAAGTCCTTCCTTGGCACACTTGAGCTCCTCACCACATACAAGGCTTTCATCCGCAGCTCTATGGAATACTGCTCTCCCCTCTGGTCTGGTGCTCCTGCCTCACACCTAGCCCGTCTTCACGCTGTTGAAACCAAAGCGTTCAGAATCATGGGAATCTCCCACGATGAAGCTAACTCCAAGGGCCTTTCACTCACTCATCGCAGGCAGGTTGGTGGTCTTTGCGTCTTCTACCGACTCCTCTCTGGCCTTGCCCCCCCAGCCCTCTCTGGGCTCTGTCCCCCAAATATTCCTACAGGTCGCACAAGATCTGCCTGCATCCCTCTTATGGTTAAACTGCCAAAATCAAGACGTTCTGCTCACCTTGACTCCTTCATTCCTCTTTTCTCCCGCCTCTGGAACAAACTCCCTCACTCTCTTCAATCCCACTCCACCCTGCAGGTCTTTAAAACAGCTGTTCACCACCATCTCTTATCCTCCCCCATCCAAAACCTTGATCTTTTCTACCCCCACTAATTTCGGTCCCCTTGTGTTTTTCCCTCTCCCCCCCCCCCCCCCCACCTCCCCTTCCCACGCCTCCTGCCCCCAAGCCCTCTCCCTCCCACACTTCTCCCTGCTCTCAAATGTTGTGGTTGTGTGCTTCCCCTTCTCTCCCCATCTTGTCTTCCGCTCCCTCTTTTTGTATATTTTGTTTGTCTGGTTGATTTGTTTGTGAAATAAATGTTAGCTCTTTCACGAGCCTCGATTCAGTATACAAAAAAAAAAGAAAAAATTAACCGTCCACAAACTCTTCTTGAAGTTAAGGAAAACATCAGATGCAAAATCAATGATATTGACGTGGCCATGTTGTAGAACGTCATGAATAATTGGCATCCAAGATTGGAGGAATGTGTCAGATGAAATGGTGCGCATCTCCGAGATGTTCTTTTCCACAAATAAATGGCATGTTATAAACTTCACTTTGTTGTAAAAATTTGTTTTGAAATACAACTTTTTAATACCTTTGCACGAGTGTTAAAAATAACCATATTTTTGGCTCACTGTGTACTGTACAATCAAGCACACAGCCATGCAATCTCCATAGACAAACATTGGCAGTAGAATGGGCCGTACTGAAGAGCTCAGTGACTTTCAACGTGGCGCCGTCATAGGATGCCACCTTTCCAACGAGTCGGTTCGTCAAATTTCTACCCTGCTAGAGCTTCCCCGGTCAACTATTGAGTGCTGGTATTGTGAAGTAGAAACATCTAGGAGCAACAATAGCTTAGCCACGAAGTGGTAGGCCACACAAGCTCACAAAACAGGAACGCCGAGTGCTGAAGCGGGTAGAGCAAAAAATTGTCTGTCCTCGGTTGCAACATTCACTACCGAGTTCCAAACTGCCTCTGGAAGCAACGTCAGCATGACAACTGTTCGTCAGGAGCTTCATTAAATGGGTTTCCATGGCCGAGCAGCCACGCACAAGCCTAAGATTACCATGTGCAATGACAAGCGTCGCTGGAGTGGTATAAAGCTCGCCGCCATTGGACTCTGGAGCGGTGGAAACACGTTCTCTGGAGTGATTAATCACGCTTCACGATCTGGCAGTTGGACGGATGAATCTGGGTTTGGTGGATGCCAGGAGAATATGCTACCTGCCCGAATGCATAGTGCCAACTGTAAAGTTTGGTGGAGGAGGAATAATGGTCTGGGGCTGTTTTTCATGGTTCGGGCTAGGCCCCTTAGATCCAGTAAAGGGAAATCTTAACGCTACAGCATACAATGACATTCTATACAATTGTGTGCTTCCAAGTTTGGGGAAGGCCGTTTCCTGTTTCAGCATAACAATGGCTCTGTGCACAAAGCAAGGTCCATACACAAATGGTTTGTCGAGATCGGTGTGGAAGAACTTGACTGGCCTGCACAGAGCCCTGACCTCAACCCCATCGAACACCTTTGGGATGAATTGGAATGCCGACTGCGAGCCAGGCCTAATCGCCCAACATCAGTGCTCGACCTCACTAATGCTCTTGTGGCTGAATGGAAGCAAATCCCCACAGCAATGTTCCAACATCTAGTGGAAAGCCTTCCCAGAAGAGTGAAGGCTGTTATAGCAGTAAAGGGGGAGGGGGACCAACTCCAAGTTAATGTCCATGATTTTGGAATGAGATGTTCGATGTTCGGGTGTCCACATACTTTTAGTCATGTAGTGTGTGTCACTCGGCTGTCTTTCAGGGTATATAACAATTATTGCATTTGCCTTTTTATTGTTGTCTTGTCATATGGCATTCAGGATAGCCTTGATACATGCACACTCACCTTTAAGCTGTCTAGCCTGGGTTCGTATTCCCGAACTAGATAGATAACTGTTAGTCTGGTGTTTCACAGGCACGGTGATTCATCAATGTGGGTACCGTTCCTAAGAATAAGATGGACGTTAAACTGGGCATCACATCGGCTGCCTGATTGGTGGACGTTAAAGATCCTATGCATCATGCATGGTGGCCTTCGCGAAAAGCAGGCGAGTTATCGCCGGCCCCACAACCCCACACCATATTTTAATAATTCTCCGTGTTGGTACGTATTAACAAATTCACAAGACCGATCTCAGGTTATAGTTGAGCTAAATAGTACGTATTCAATGTATAGCATCCTTCGTTAAAAAGCAACACCACAAATGTCACAGCAATAATATAAGCTAACCTCAAATATGAGGACTTTCTCTGTTGATTTTACCATTTTTTTGATAAAGACTAGGCCAATTATTTTGGCGGTGTATTTCATTTCTACTGGTTACTAGTCTAGCTCCTCGGGTTTTACCTATATATTCTTTTTTTTTTGTTGTTCAAGTGCTTTCTTTAACAAAACTAAAACACGGAAACGGCAATCTGACCCTTCAACCAAGGGGTATCGTTGACAAATTTGCCTTTGTTCAACGTTCCATTCCCGAATGGAACAACCGCCCTGCTCCTGCTCGTGCTGGTGTGGTAAGTAGTGACACGCTAGATTCCAATAACAAATCCCGAACCAGCTGAATAAACTTATTTGCAACATGAATTTGGACTAACTCCCAACTACAACATGCACACAAAATGATCATCTTCATGATAGGCTGGAAGCCTGGAATACTCCTTTGAAGATTTTCACAAGAAGATGATGAGTATGCAAGAGAAGAAGAAGTGGAACAATCTGATGAAGAAGAGGGCGAAGACGCGAAGAAGTAAAATTGAAATCCGATATGAATCCTTTTTGAATGACTTTTATTTTTCACTGTGCTATGTTAAGATATATTCCATTTTTGGATAAGCAATTACGTGAAACGTTATGTTAAATCGTGATAGATGCTCTTTAAGGCGGTGTATTATCATCTCCTTGGCATTGTCCTGGTTTGTTGATCGCTGGACTCATCGCTTACGATTACAATATAATAAAGAAGATAAAATGACAGAATCTAGTATATCTCCGAAAATGTGATTGTATCAACATCAATAAATTAATAATTATACAAATTTGATGACGTCATCACGGTCCGTGCTGTTCTTCCGGCATCCTCTCACGACCGAAACTTTTTCTGTAAGTGTTTTGGCGAATGACAGAGTGATTTCGAAAATTATTTCGGTGAAAACTGACTGTCCCTTGCATTTAGTTTTGTGAATTCGGAGTTGTTATGGCAGACTCGTCTGAAGTATGTTTATACGTTTGTGTCCGTTTGCGGTGAGTCTGCTTGGGTTCTGGGTGGGGATTGCGAGGGTGAGGGGGGGAAAAAAAACAAGGCCTTTTCCTACAGTTAAGTATTAATAGAGACCCGGTCACCTGGTCTGCAGTCGCGATTCGTACCTTGAACCGTGAACCTCAGGTTTGAGGTCGAAGTTCACACGGACTTTGTGTCTCCTCTTAAACTTGGTCAAATTAACGTGTAAAGCACAATTTCCGTGTGTCATGGACGAAGCATAATGATAAAGGAAATGACGATCTTGTGTTGTAATAATCCAGGTCTCTGAACAGACCAATCGTTACCAAGTGCTATCATAAACACTACCTATAAGTATAACCACCGATTGAGCTTGAGGTGCACGTTGGCTGTATTCACCAATGTACCCCAATGTAATTGTGTGTACCCCAATTGATGGAACATGTACCTGAATACAGCCTACCTGCACCTCAATCAGTGGAACGAGTACCTGAATACAGAAAACGTGTACCTGAATACAGAATACGTGCACCTCAAGCTCCATCAGTGGAACGTGTACCCGAATACAGCCTACCTGCACCTCAATCAGTGGAACGTGTACCTGAATACAGACTACCTGCACCTCAATACAGACTACCTGCCTACCTGCACCTCAATCAGTGGAACGTGTACCTGAATAATTCAGGTACACGTTCCACTGAATGAGGTGCAGGTAGGCTGTATTCAGGTACACGTTCCACTGATTGAGGTGCAGGTAGGCTGTATTCGCGTACACGTTCCACTGATTGAGGTGCTGGTAGGCTGTATTCAGGTGCACGTTCCACCGATTGAGGTGCTGGTAGGCTGTATTCAGGTGCACGTTCCACCGATTGAGGTGCTGGTAGGCTGTATTCAGGTACACGTTCCACCGATTGAGGTGCAGGTAGGCTGTATTCAGGTGCACGTTCCACCGATTGAGGTGCATGTTGGCTGTGTTCAGGTACTCGTTCCACTGATTGAGGTGCAGGTAGGCTGTATTCAGGTACATGTTCCATCAATTGGGGTTCAGGTTGGTGGTATTCAGGTACACGTTCCACTGATTGAGGTGCAGATAGGCTGTATTCAGGTGCAAGTTCCACCGATTGAGGAATCGGCTGTCAAGACTAAATCGTCCACAAATAATAATTCCTGAGGAAATTCTACTCTGATCTGTTTCGTGAGTTTCCCTGACACGAGAATAAATAATAGTGGAATTTGTGCGGATTCCTGATGTGCACCAACACTCACATCAAAACGTTCTCTACACCTGCATTTTGTTCTCACTGCTGCTTTGGGGCTTTGATGCATTGGCATTACTACCCTTGTAAGCACTTCCATCCCTCCATGCTTCGTCGGTGCCCATTCTACAACTCTTATTGGTATTCTATCATGTGCTTTTTCAAGATCTACAAATACATGATTCATTTTTCTCTTTTTTGCCAAATATTTCTCTGAAATAATGACCAATCTTCTTCTTCTTTAACAGGCCCAATTAATCCCATGTGCTTGTAGGGTTGGCCAGGGGAAGTTTTTGGCCTACGTCTTTCACAAACCGGCTTGCCTAGCCCAGATGCTTACCTAAGTAGTTGGGGGTAGGAATTAGTAACTTGATTATGGTGCCAGCGATAGCTTACCTACTCTTCGCAAAGGACACCGTGGGATTTTTTATCATTTACCATCTAATGCTGGCAGACGAGACGTCCTTTTGACGTCCATCCGAGGGACAACACACACATTGATGAACAACACAGCCTACGAAACATCAGGATGACTGTTTATAGCTGGATCGGCATTCAAACCCAGGTTAGACGGCTTAGATGAGTGTGTGCGTACCTCTATGGCCTTGGCCATTGGTCAGCAACCTTTATCTCGTGGTGGGCCAGATCATCATGGAGCTGTCTAGCGTTCCTCAGGTGTGAAGTCTGAACAATGTGTCTATGCGGACCAGATAGAATCTCGGCCCCTCGGGCTGCAAGTTTCCTACCCCTGTTCCTAGCCATGCTGCCAGTGCCAGCCCCGCTGAACAAATGTCATATAAAGACCTAAATATTTTTCATATAAAGACATGTTTTTCTGCTCCATGCATTTAACATTCTCTTGACAATAATTGTAGACATTGCATACAATTATTGTATTGCATTTGCATTGCATTGCATTGCATTGCATACATACAAGGCATACAATTATTGTAGACAGTTGGTTTTATTTACGACCTGAAAAGGCTGTTTGCTGAAACTGAATCTGTTGCTAACATGAATCGGTATTACTCTCCTTGAAAGCATAAATATATGTGCTGTCCCTCATGTCATACCGAAAATGTTGGTTTTTGTACTGCCTATAAATGACATTTTCAGGAGTTTAAATACTTCTGCAAAACCCAGTTGCATAGGGTGCAAGTGTCCCTTAAAAACTACCTGCATCCCATATTTTTCAACCCCCCAAAAAGCTGACCCTGATCAAAAGCACTCTGCCACTTTCATTCGATTTATCAATGTCTTTGGCACTCTTTATGGGCCTTTGTGGTTGGGTGCACATTTCCTGGTCTGTCTTCCAGATGACCACCATGCTAGGATGGAATTTGAGGGATCGTCAGATTCCACTGTGTCCTCTGATAAGGAAATTATCATTAGGGATGTCTGTGCAGATTGGTGTTTGGATGTTTAAACCATCTTTGCATCCCATCCTCCTCCCCCACCCCCCATGATCTTGCCGCTGCATCTTCTTTGTACTCTAACCATTGCCTTTTTCCAGTCATGACAGTCTTTACTTTTTCTTTCTCTTGTATGCGGCTTGTCGGCAGTTGTAGCTGTTAGTTCATCGTTGGCTGTCGTTGCAGCTGAACTCTAAGCCACAGATGTATCGAGAGTGGGAGTGGAGACTGCCGCTGTAGCAGACTTGTCCTCTGAGCTCCTTCATTCAGGTTTGGACTTGGTGTGTCCCTTGCATGATGAACTGGATGCCATAGCTTTGCAGTCTGTGCAGGCTGTCCTATAGCTGGCTTTTTCTTCAAAAGCATGGCGAATCAAAATTGATACAATCCAAACTAGCATACGCTACATCTTACTATAATTCGCCAAATGTCCGTCTGTCTGTTCGGAGGTACCGCAAAAATTGCTCAACCGATCGCAACGATATTTTGGGTGGGAATTCCTGGGACCCCTGGGAGTAAAATAGGCTATATTGTTTTTCCAAGTTTTCCAATTTTACAGTTTTTCCAAACATGATGGAATGATATTGTTACAGATCGCGGTTTAGATGTTATGATGACCGAGCGGTGGTATTGCCGCGACCGTTACAGGATCCCCGACTCACCCGATTCATCTCCCAAACGTTGGCCGGATCGCACCGCAGCTAGTCAATAGGGAAAAGACGAAAACGACGCAATGCAAAGAGGAAAAGGAATAAAACGAGAAGACGTACAGACGAGTAATGGGATTTATTATTTCCACAAGCAAAACGGAGCAATCAAGGTTTATTTACAACACATAAGACGCAGGTGACACAGTGCAAATACTAGCTTATAGTTATACAGACTTAACTTATTCCCAGGACAGAACAAACAAAGACACTGACTCACGCGGGGAATGACAGGAATGGCAGGAGGTGGATGGCTGGAGGTGAACGCTTGGTGGAGCCAACGCGGAGCTTGGTGGAGCTTTGGTGGAGGTGAACGCTTGGTGGAGCCAACGTGGAGCTTGGTGGAGGTTTGGTGGAGGTGAACGCTTGGTGGAGCCAACGCGGAGCTTGGTGGGTTGGTGTGACGGGTTCTCTCTCCTTCCCTCACAAGCTTCAGGACTCTTTCTCTCTCTTTCTTAGTCCCACCCAGTCCAACAACTTCCTCTCTTGCTTAGTCCAACTCAAGGCCTTCCTGTCTTCTGATCTCCTCCCTCCTCGACTCCTCACCGCAACCAACGCAACCACTGACCGCCACCACCGACTCCTCACCGCAACCAACTGACCACCGACTCCACTGACTGACTCTTCACGACTCTCTCTTGACGACCAACTCTTTGTGACCAACTCAAAGTGCATCTCCTTTGGGAACACCCCCGCCGTGGGTTATATAGGCCCCGCCCCTCAACCTTTGCGAACCTCCCCCAAACGTTCTCTCCCCGCCCTCTCAAGCCAAACCCCTTGTTCATGGCTGGTCGAGTGGGGCTGGATCACTCCTCCCCTCTCTGACGAGGTGGGGACCCGCCTTTCTTCCCCAACCCTGCCTCGTGGTCAATGGCGGATGAAGGGAAAACCGCCCAACATGCAGTTGGCAATGCGAATTGCAATTGACGGAAAGGGGGGAATGGAAGTGTTGGGAGTGGGAATGAAGGGAATCTATCTCTTTCACTGGTGCAATGGAGTATTTCAATTAATGGGAGACACAGCCTTACTCTAAAAACACATAATAAGAGATAACTATCAAACAGAGGTATTCTATTATTTGGCTGACGTGTATGCTTGTGGACTAATTATGGGATGCCCTTTCACCTTAACACAGCTCCGGAGGCAGGGGGGCGCAGAATAAACAATAATAATAATAATACACAATCAAAAAATATACAGTCCTCATATCCGCAACAATATTTACCGATATGAACAGTGATGTGGCTTTTATTTAAATTCGACAAATACTGTTTCGATTTTGATGACAATTATGAACCTGCTGCGAATGCGGAAGTGGACAGATGACGGCAATGTGCGGGTTTGATAATATCCAAATACAACCATCATTCAATCGTAATGTTAAATCGTTAAACGTTAATCGTGTTAATAGTTTTGTTTAAGTAACAATTGATGATTGGAGTTGAGTGAATACAATTACGATTTTGAATTCGTAATTGTATTCACCCAACCGTACGGAACTTCACATCAGGATTTAAATATTTGTTTATGTCACGAATGTTGTTAAAAGTTTATTTTTTATATTAATGTTATTTAATTTGTGATTGGAGTTATGCTGCTTGGAATGAAAAAAGAGATATCGAGTTCAAGTGAATGACGAAATGCCATGCCGGTTTCTACTTTCTAAACATGAATTCGCGGATCGCCATATGCAGATTCGCCATTGACTGGGTATGGAACAAACGTACCCGTTTGTTTGCCAATGGGTACGTTTTTCATGGAAGTCCTTCACGAACGTGCTGTCCATGTCTGACGTGCGACTGAAGGTGCTACAGGAATGTGGAATTTATTGGTTTCATGCTTTAACATTCAACGTTTCTGCATTGTCTGTTTGCTTCTGGACTCTCACCCGTGCATAGCACGGGTACCTCACTAGTAGTCATAATGCTACCAAGAAGGATCGGAGAAACTCTGCCGAATGTGTGATTGCATCATCGCATCATCCTCATATGTAGAGCGTAACTGAGGGGGGAAAACAAGTGATGCGGAAGGCAATCTATAGGGGCCAGAGAAGTCCAAGTGCGCATATGCGTTGTGGCCGATGTCCACTGACACTTCCCGAGTGATATTAAATAGACCGGGGATGATTGGCGAATTCACTGGCAATTACATTACTTCTGCCACCGAAGGTCGGCGGAGGTTATGTTTTCACCCTTGTCTGTCTGTCTGTGAACAGGATGTCCCAAAAGGTTGTGGACAAATGCAGACAAAATTTGGTGGAGACGTTGGGTATGTGACACGGACGAAATGATTGGATTTTGCTGAAGATCTGGATTCGGATACGGTTTTTAAAATTTTTGTAATTGAGTCTTCACCATTGACAGGGCCAAAAAGGATTGATACTTCAGGAATGAGTTTAGAGAGGAGGAATAGATGTAGGGAGAAATATCAAGGCAGAGGGGAAGTTTAGAAACCCCAATCCTTGTCTTCTCTTGTTTGTTGAGTCATGGGCATTTCCTTTTTTACTTGGCTAGGTGCCTTCCTAAAGGTCTTGTCTTATTTAAAACTACCTTTCTTTTACAGTCAGGACTACAACCAAGAGGTGAAGGAGTAAGGTGAGCATCGAGGAGATAATGGCTGAGACACGAGTGGACGTGGACTCTGCCAACATGGCCACTGCCATGCCTCTGCATGTTATCATGAGCCCAATATTCAGAGAGGTAGGGCATACTGGTATTTTATGCTTTGCTTGGGGGGTGGGGGTGGGAGCATTGGCCTACTCGGTATGAGGCTCATGGAACAAGTCTGCATTTAACCAATTAACATGAGGTCAGAAGCTTCCTCTTTTTTCTGCGTGTATAAGCAGAACTTGATTTGTGACACCATCCAGGCCCATCCAACTCTGTCCTTGTATTTCTTTCTTACATCGTACATTTTTGTCTCCCTCTACCTGTGACTTTCCTCGAGCAGCTTGAGAATACGAACCTGTCTGCGGCACAAACATTACGTGCAGCATTCTTCAAGGTATTTGCTTCGTCCTTGCCTCAAGACGATGTTATTTGGCAATGACGGTATCATTTTGTGTACTCGGACATTGGTTTTTATTTATTTATATTTTTTAAATCTGGTTTAATACTTGACTAGAATATTAAATTCCAATTTTCCCAAGGTCATTGCATAAAAGCTTCAGGTTGATCGGAATGTTCCTAATATCAGTAATTCATACCTGCAGCACCCGGTGGTGGCATGAACTGTCAATGTTAGTAGTTCCTCACCACTTTTGTGCCCATAAATGTTTTTTGTTTTTTTGTTACAAACTTTATTTCCATGCAATGTGTCTGGCCAGGCAGAAACTGCTCACCACGGCCTCACAGAGGAGATTGTTCTGGGCGTTTTGCAAAAGAAGGGAATGGATGTGAACTTCTTGGAGACGATGTTACGCATGTCACGGGAATTCGTACACGGTGTGTTTACTCCATCCTGTGACTTTCCTTCCTGGTGATTAAGCAGAATATTTATACAAGCTTCAAAAGGCGGTGCTCGCTCCTGACGTCTGAGCTGTCTACTTTGGCCTGAGAATCCTTGCAGCGTCTGATTTTTACCATATATAACCTTTTTATATGGCTGTGTGAAATTGCACACTTTTGTTTTTGATGAGGTGACATTGAGCTTGCTGATGCAACGACCTTTTTAAACCAGACTTAGTGGCATAATGGTTGAAAGCATCCGCTCTGAGTCTGGTAGGACGGCCGTTTGGTACCCCGACTAAATGATATCCATGATTTTAAAAAATGGTACTTGCTGCTTCCTTGCTGGAAGGTCAGTCAGCATTTAAAGGAGTGTTTCCCCTTCAGCGATCCAGCAAATCTGTAATTATCTCTCCTTAGAAAAAAACAGGCAAATGTGAGTAAAGGAAAATTAGGAAGGAAAAGGAAAAGCAGAACTTTACGATTTCTCCATCCATTGGTTATAATGAAAATAAACATCAACTTAGATTCTGAGTGTTAGAAAAAAACGACAATGAACAAACAATCCTTATGCTCTGATGTCACAAGCCCCATCTTAAGTAAGTTCAAACCCATGACAAGCAATACTTCACTGATGAAGTATCAGTGTACAACAACAACAACAACAACATGCATTTTAAGGCCATTTTCCCTGCTAGAGCGGGGGTTAGCCTTGCGGTCCCCATGACAATCTTCTCCATTTGGCCTATTTTCTGCATCTCTCCTTGTTAACCCCCTTGCCCGCATTTCTTCTTCCACCATCTTTAGCCAAGTCCTTCTCGGTCTTCCCCGTCCTCGACGTCCTTCTACATTCATTTCCATCACTCTTCTCAACCAGTCACTTTCATCCTTCCTCAACACATGACCAAACCATCTCAACCTGTTCTTCTTCACAGCATCATTCACAGGCTCTATTCCCATCATCTTTCACAATTCATCATTTGTCTTCCTCTCTCTCAACGATACTCCACACATCCACCGAACCATTCGCATTTCCACCCTTTCCAGCTTTCGATGCTGTTCTACGTTCATTACCCATGTCTCACTCCCATAAATCATAACACTTCTCACACATGCAGCATACACCTTTCCCTTCAGCTTCAACGACACTCCCCTCCTCATCAGCACGCCACTCAGTTCCCGAAACTTCTTCCATGCACATCTCACTCTAGCAACCGTTGCCGAGTCTGATCCACCTTCTCCATTCAGCATGTCTCCGAGGTAGCAAAATGTTTTCACACCTTCCAGCTTCACGCCGTCTCCAAGATCCAACTCAACATTTCCTCCATCTGCAGCTCCTTCTGTGCACACCTTACATTTGAATGTAGCTGCCACACTGGTTAATGACCCTCTCAGACCACTACATTTTTGATGAACCCACTCAGCGCACATTGTACATTGAATGGAGTTTACTCCGACACCCTTCCTGCACACAGCACATGGCCACTTCCCAGTTCTTTCCACCTCACCACATGCTTTACCACTTGCCATCACCTTAGTCTTTCCGATATTCACCTTCAGACCTTTTGTCTCCATACATTCCTTCCACTTGTTCATCTTTTCCTTCAGTCCATCCATACTTTCCGCAATCAACACCAGATCATCTGCATACAACAACTCCCATGGTAAACCCTCCTTTACGTTCTGAGCCAGCACCTCCATCACAGCTACAAATAGTAGTGGACTTAGTACCGACCCCTGATGCACTCCCACCTTCACCTCAAACTCACCACTGTTCCCGTCCTTCGTCCTTACAGCTGTGCGCGCTCTTTTGTACATTGCCATGTGTACATTTTTGCATTTTGTACATTGATGAGGTATCAGTGTATAATAAAAAAAAATAACCACCTTTAGAGGCCATTTTTCCCCGCAAGCGGGGGTTGGCCTTTTTCGGGAACCGTGGTTGTTGTTGTTTTTCGGTCCCCTTTTTGAAGCAATGTTTTACGGCCGGATGCCCTTCCTGACGCCAACCCTTTTTGCCGCCTTTAACGACAAACAGGGAATTACCAGTGAACTGGTCCTCAATTAGCCGACTTCGGAAGGATGACAGGCTGAGTCAACCCCCCTGGCGTTAATTCAGCGATCGACCGGGATTCGAACCCAGGATCCTAGGATCCTAACCTGACACCCTAGCCACTAGCCCAACACCAGGGTATCAGTGTGATGGTTGAAATTGCTTCTTCTTCATCAGCTTTGAGATGTGAAGCTTTGGTGCAGCTAGAGCACATCGCAGGTCAGAAGCAAGAGCGGATCTTTTTCTTGCATTGGTTTTAATGTTGATCATTCTATAAAGAGCCAGCCTCACAGCGATAGGTTGTGGCAAATGGGACAAGGATTTTGAGGGCTCTATTAGAATCTGATAGTCACCACCAGCCTTTCGCAAGGTTGCCAGGTCAGAATCCTGAAAGTGTGCTTTCTGCATGTTACCTTATCACATACCAAGGAATTCTACTTTTGCTGTGACATCATTGTCATTGATGGTTCATTCTTTAAACACTTTCACCTACCCCCACAAAAAAATGCTGAATTACACCCTCCCCGTAGGGAAAAAAAAGAGAACCATGACAATTACAACTCCATATGGGCAGGGTACAGCCCAAAGTGGAGATCGGTTTCTGAGGTTTGAGACATGGAATGTAGAGACAATGACAGGGAGATCAGGAGAAGTGGTGGAAGTATTGGTCAGAAGAAGAGTGGACATATGTTGTGTGCAAGAGACGAGATGGAAGGGAAGTGGTGTGAGAATGGTGAAGGGTAGGCAGGGACAGAAATACAAGTTTGTGTGGCAAGGGTGCCCGGAGGGCGTGAATGGTGTTGGTGTCCTGTTGTCTGAGGAGTTTGTAGACAGTGTGGTGAGTGTGACCAGAGTGAGTGATAGGTTGATGATGGTGAAAATGATGATTGGAAAGCTCTTGGTGAACATCATCTCGGGATATGCTCCGCAGGTTGGTCGGAGCGATGAAGAGAAGGACAAGTTCTGGTGTGCGATAGAGAAGCTGATGGAAAACGTGAAAGATGAGGAAGTTGTTGTGGTAGGAGGAGACCTAAATGGACATGTGGGAAGGAGTATGGACGGTTTTGAGGGAGTTCCTGGGGGTTACGGATATGGTGTGAGAAATGGAGAAGGTAAAAGGATTTTGGAGTTTGCTGATGGAGCTGATTTGTTGATTTGTAATACTCAGTTCCAGAAAGGGGATAATAAGCTTGTTACATACACGTCAGGTGGGTCGACGACAACCGTTGACTACCTGATGGTGCGTAGGGGAGATAGGGGGCACCTCCGGGACACAAAGGTGATCCCGGGGAGGAGGCTGTTTCACAGCACTACTTGGTTGTCTGCGACATAAGGGTGAAAGGTGCGAGGAGAGCTTGGAGGGTGAAGTACCAACCGAGAATGAAGGTGTGGAGGTTGAAAGAGGTGACAGTAAGGGAGGCATTAAAAGAGAAGCTGAGTCGGGTCGAGGATGATGTGGTTGAGCTTGAAAGTGGTTGGATGTCAATGAAAGATAGTCTGTTGGGAGCCGTTTGTGAGGTACGTGGATGGACAAAAGGACCACCGAGGCACTCGGAAACATGTTGGTGGGATGATGAAGTTGGAAAGAGGATTCACGAGAAGAGGAAGAAGTTCAAGGAGTGGCAGAAGGCAAAGGGTACGGGAGCAGAAAAGGCAGAGCATGAAAGTTATAAGGCAGCCAAGAAGGCTGGAAAGAAAGAGGTAGCAAAGGCGCAGGAGACATGTAGGAAAATGTTCGGAGAACGCTTGGATTCGGAAGAGGGTCAAAGAATGGTATTCAGGATTGCAAAGCAGATAGCGAAAGAGAGGTGTGATGTGATGGGGGTGAGTTGCTTGAAGGATGAAGTGGGACAAATCGTTGTGGACCCAGATGGAATTAAAGGAAGATGGAAAAGATATGTGGAAATGCTGTTGAATACAGAGAATGAATGGGATGGCAACATAGAGAGTAACCCAGTTTTAGGACCGGCAGAGAAGATAACTGAGAAGGAAGTTGAGGAAGCGATAAAAGCAATGAAGAGTAGAAAAGCGGGAGGGCCGACGGGAGTTGTGGGAGATGTGTTGAAGGCAGCAGGAAGTTGGGGTGTGAAGAGAATGACAGAGATCTGTAATCTGGTGGTGAAAGAAGGCCGCATTCCAGTGGATTGGGAACTGCGTACCCTTGTCCCTCTATACATGGGGAAAGGTGACCCTCTGGAGTGTGGCTCGTACCGAGCGATAAAGTTATTGGAGCATGGAATGAAGGTATTGGAAAGGGTGTTGGAGAGGAGGATAAGAAAGAAGGTGAAGATCGACGAAATGCAGTTTCGATTTATGCCAGGAAGAGGAACGACAGACGCGCTCTTTATTGTGAGGCTGTTGCAGGAGAAGTACATGGAGATGAGGAAGAAGTTGTTTCTTGGGTTTGTTGATCTGGAGAAAGCATTCGATAGGGTTCCACACGAAGTATTGACATGGGCATTGAGGAAGTTAGAAGTGGAGGAATGGTTGATCAGAGTTGTGATGGCAATGTACAATAGAGCGCGCACAGCTGTAAGGACGAAGGACGGGAACAGTGGTGAGTTTGAGGTGAAGGTGGGAGTGCATCAGGGGTCGGTACCAAGTCCACTACTATTTGTAGCTGTGATGGAGGTGCTGGCTCAGACCGTAAAGGAGGGTTTACCGTGGGAGTTGTTGTATGCAGATGATCTGGTGTTGATTGCGGAAAGTATGGATGGACTGAAGGAAAAGATGAACAAGTGGAAGGAAAGTAAGGAGACAAAAGGTCTGAAGGTGAATATAGGAAAGACGAAGGTGATGGCAAGTGGTAAAGCATGTGGTGAGGTGGAAAGAACTGGGAAGTGGCCCTGTGCTATGTGCAGGAAGGGTGTCGGAGTGAACTCCATTCAATGTACAATGTGCGCTGAGTGGGTTCATCAAAAATGTAGTGGTCTGAGAGGGTCATTAACGAGTGTGGCAGCTACATTCAAATGTAAGGTGTGCACAGAGGAAGCTGCAGATGGAGGAAATGTTGAGTTGGGTCTTGGAGACGGCGTGAAGCTGGAAGGTGTGAAAACATTTTGCTACCACGGAGACATGCTGAATGGAGAAGGTGGATCAGACTCGGCAACGGTTGCGAGAGTGAGATGTGCATGGAAGAAGTTTCGGGAACTGAGTGGCGTGCTGATGAGGAGGGGAGTGTCGTTGAAGCTGAAGGGAAAGGTGTATGCTGCATGTGTGAGAAGTGTTATGATTTATGGGAGCGAGACATGGGTCATGAATGTGGAGCAGCAACGAAGGCTGGAAAGGGTGGAAATGCGAATGGTTCGGTGGATGTGCGGAGTGTCGCTGAGAGAGAGAGGAAGACAAATGATAAATTGCGAAAGATGATGGGAATATTGCCTGTGATTGATGCTGTGAAGAGGAACAGGTTGAGATGGTTTGGTCATGTGTTGAGGAAGGATGAAAGTGACTGGTTGGGAAGAGTGATGGAAATGAATGTAGAAGGAAGTAGAAGACGGGGAAGACCGAGAAAGACTTGGCTAAAGATGGTGGAAGAAGACATGCGGGCAAGGGGGTTAACAAGGAGAGATGCAGAAAATAGGGCAAAATGGAGAAGATTGTCATGGCGACCGCAAGGCTAACCCCTGCTCTTGCAGGGAAAATGGCCTTAAAATGCATGTTGTTGTTGTTGTACACCCTCCTCCTCCAGTTTGAAGACCCCTGATTTAAAGGATTAGAGTATAGATAACCCCCCATCGTTTGGCATACATGGGGAGGAGGAAATGCCTTTTCAAAGCGTAATTAAACCCATAGCTTTGAAGAAAGTCCATGAGTAAAAAAAATACCTCTTCTTTAATTTTCCCTGAAATATTGCTTTTAATATCGTTGTATTTTAAGAAATATTGGACAATGCAAATCCCTATACACTGTTCACTGCCATTGGGCTATCGCAAGAGCGCAATTTTGTGACAAAAAAAGTGACGTCACAACATCAGTACAGAAAGCACTGCCGGAGTGTCGGGCATATATATATATATATATATATATATATAATGTCAACGAGGGCGGAAAGTGTCGTAAAAGTTTTTCCATATCCCAAATGTGGATAAATATCCAGGGAACAGAGAGTTTGCAAACAAGTGGCTTCACAACATAGGAACTGGTCATACTGTTGACAAATTCATCGAATAGTAAATCACAGTTCTGGCAGCACATGCGTTCACGTGCTATCGGCATTTCTTCCCCAATGGCCAGATTCACACAAGTCTCGGCCTTCCCTGATCACGTTGTCCTCAACACCATCACTATCACTGTGACTTTGTTCTTCCGAAGTAGATGCAGTTTGAACATTCTTTAGCTCTGCTTGGCTGTATTCCGTTCGAAAGAAAGAATATGGTTCTATTCCAGCAGAAGAATCCATTGCTCTGGTGAGGCAGTGGCAGTGGAGGGGTGGGTAGGTTTAAATTGGAATTTGATAGGTACCTGGATGCATTGGAGATGAGTGGGGTGTGGGGCCGAAGTTCCTAGTGTATCCTTGTGCATATTTGTCTGTATCCGTATATATTTGATTTGAGTTTTATCTCCTCCATGAGCCTTACATAATGCTAAAAAAATTGAAGTGATCTCATGTCCTCTTTAATAAGATTGCATGGGATCCTGAAAACAACTTTGCCTGCTGATTAAGTAAACATGATGGTGACTGTGGGAGGCGGTGTGTAACATGGGAAATGCATACTTACCTGTTTCGGTTGGAGGTTCAAAGTGCACTTTTTTTTTTGAAGTTTACTTTAAAGGAGAAATGGATGTAGTTATCGAAGCAGCCTCTTTCTGTTTACTTTTCCCATTGAATTGTCATGTCTGTGGTGCTGATTTAAGTGTATCTGCATGCGAATGAAATGTCTGCTTGCACGTGTGCACGTCCAGAGTGTGCCATTAACCGGCCAGAGGCCGAGTTTCGCGACCTCAATGCGAAAGCTCACGGCTTGATTCTCATCTTGAGTCGCATCCCAGATGAGATCGGGGACAGGACACGATTTCTGCACACTATCAAGTACGCTGGCAAAGTAATTGTTAGTCATGGTATAATTTAGTTTGCATTGATCTTTTGGATTTAAAAGGTCATTCGTCCACTGTGGCTTTCACTCCCACTTGTTTCCATGCACTGCAATAACATTTTTTTCCCCACTACTTTTTTAAAAGTTACCTCTTTTTACTTCTAAGCAATGTTAAAAATTGTCTTTTTCTAACTGTCGGTGCAAGTTTTCACTTTTGTTATTTTGGTTTCACCTATAAGTGTTCCTGTAGCCTGGTGTTGGCTTAGCGGTTAGGGTGCCGGCTTGGGATCCTAGGATCCTGGGTTCGAATCCCGGTCGAAGGCTGAATTAACGCCAGGGGGGTTGACTCAGCCTGCCATCCTTCCGAGGTCGGCAAATTGAGTACCAGCTTGCTGGGATGAATGATCACGGTGTGTACCCCGGTTTAGAATAGGTACACCGTATCCCTGCGCATCGTAAGAGCGTGACCAAGGGTTGGCGTCAGGAAGGGCATTCGGCCATAAAAACATGGCCTCAAACAGGGAACCATGATTGTCATGGGGCCCGCATGGCTAACCCCCGCTTTAGCGGGGAAAATGGCCTTAAAACGATCATTCATTCTATAAGTGTTCCTGTCTGACCTCTGGCTCATGTTGTGGGTAACCCAGGTTAGAATCCCAATTACCTTATGCGTGTTCATCATTTACTTTTATCCTTGTAAATTCCTAGGCTGGCCGGATGTGCACTCACCTGTGAGGTGTCTAGCCTGCGTTAAAATGTTGACCCAGCTATAAACTGCCACCCTGGTATTTTGCATGCCTGGCATTTAATCAGTGAAAGGATGTGAAGCCAGAGGAACTGTCTGCCAGCACAAGTTGTCGGTGGATGTTTGATGCCACCATGTCTTACGCGAAGTAGGCGAGTTATCACAAGGAAGCTAAAAAGAAACTTGTCCAAAACCATAGACTCCTTTAGAGAAGGACTGGAACGTCACGACCTCGGGGTTTGTAACTTGAGTCTGAAGGATTAACTTAAGTCCTGGGCTAAAATGACTTCTAGAAGGGCTAGAGACACGATCTCGGGGTCAAAATAGGGGTTTTTGAGGACGGCGAGTTCAATAGCGACATTTTCAACACCACCTGGGGTCATCTTCAAGGTCAAAAGGTCATATTTCAAGGTCAGATTAGTGAATTTTGGCAATTTTTGCCCGTTTTTTGTGTCTAACTCATAAACGGTGAGAGATGGCTGATTATAATAAGAGGCAAGTTTGTAGAGCTGTCCAAATTTAATATATATTGTCATATATCGTATTACACAAACATACAAACATACAGCAAATACACATTCGAATAATAACAATGCACCGTTTTTCAATAATATTTTGTAAAAAATGTCTATTACAACTATGTCCATGTCTATCACTAGTTGGAGAGCTATCGCTCGTTGGAGATCTTTTCTTGCCTCCTGAGGCATCCCACAGCCTTTTCTTTGTCACTGACATTGAGGACATGAGCTTTCAATAGAATGTTAGCTAAAGTAGTACATGCTGCATTATTACTAGCTAAAGGTGCATCTACAAAGGATAACAGCTCAGCAAAATGAAAGCGGCAACGCATTTTAGTCATGCCATGCAAATTATAGGCATTATGTACAAAGAAGACGGTTGACATAGTCGGCACACTCAGTCCACCTCTATTCAAATTATCTAGGAACTCAGATGACACCTCGTTACCATCTTCATCATCCACGATCTCCTCCATACTGGTGCTATCACCATATTTATGAACAAGGTATCCGGCCAAATAAACAACTTTATGCTTAAGGGCATCATCAGACGTCAAGAGTTCCTGAGTGTCATGAGGAGTGATCTCGTCAATGAGTTCACTTCGCTCATCTGGATTTATGGAAGTACCACAATTCTTGTCGCAAACAAGCACACGAGAACTAGATTCTGGCATAATGTCATGCTTAACGAGTGTCTGCAAATTTGCAATTTTAGCTGCAGCCATAATGTCAACTACGTCAATGTAGAAGTTTCCACCGCATCTTTGCCTGGCTTGGCCGAAAAACTTTTCCAAGGCTTCATCCGCGAATACAGCAGGAAGAACGTAGTCAAAGTCTTTCTCTGCCAGAAGAAATTTGGCAGCATCCACATTATTACGTGTGGACACAGTGAAGGCTTCAGCAGTTTGCCGAGTTAGCTTCAGCTTACGACCACCACCTCCTTGCCATGCGCAGGTAGATATAATTTGGCATGCCTCCTCCAGCCTAGTGAAACTTGTACAGTCTGCTCTCCAAGGCTGTCTGGATTCGTCGCGCAGATGGATAGCTGAGAAACGGTCTTTCACATTCATCATCTTGAACCACTCACTCATTGTCTGAGTGAGAATGATGGTGCCTTCGCTGATGCCCAGTGAATCCTTGAAGGTCTTTAAGGCAGCGACAGTCTTGTCATTGAACACCTGACATACCAAGGGTACGCTCTGGCGTTGAAGGTGCTTGGGAAAAACAGCGGTGTGCGTCAGCTTGGTTAAGCGAATAGGAGTAGCTCGGTCGATCTCATAAAGCTTCCGAATATCACTCCAGTAAGCTTTGTACTCATTGCCATGTACGACAAATGAGAGTGTCTGGCCAGCAACAGTAATCCAGTTGTTGCGAACATTTTTGAAGGTGTGCACGTAGTCGTACACTAAGAACATAGATTGCTCTTGAATCGATAGCACTTGACAACTTCCCGGTCCTCCAAGTTTTGAATAAACACTGCGATTGGTATTGCAATTGTCACATATCAAAGAAATCACAGTACCGCCAGCACCAACTACAGCTGAGGCAGCTTCTGAAAGAGAAGAGAAGCATATTATTTTGCTGATTTCCGATATTAAATGTGAAATATCACAATTAATTTTAAAATAAATAATAATGAATACACAAATCAAAAAAATTAAAAACAAACTTGTTTAAAAATAAAGTTTCCAAATGGAAAAAAATAATGTATATTCAAATCATTTTTTCGAGGGAAACGAATTTGTTATAATACAGACTATTATCTTTTATTTATTTATTTATTTATTTATTTTATTACATAAATTACATGCCATATGTCAATTTCATTCCAATCCATCCAATAGTAAAGTGCTGTGGTATTTGCATAGAAAACGAGGCATTCATAGAAAACGAGATAGAAAATGGGAACTCAGACTCAAGTTACAAACCCCGAGGTCGTGACGTTCCAGTCCTTCTCTAAAGGAGTCTATGGTTTGTATGTTTGTGTAATACGATATATGACGATATATATTACATTTGGACAGCTCTACAAACTTGCCTCTTATTATAATCAGCCATCTCTCACCGTTTATGAGTTAGACACAAAAAACGGGCAAAAATTGCCAAAATTCACTAATTTGACCTTGAAATATGACCTTTTGACCTTGAAGATGACCCCAGGTGGTGTTGAAAATGTCGCTATTGAACTCGCCGTCCTCAAAAACCCCTATTTTGACCCCGAGATCGTGTCTCTAGCCCTTCTAGAAGTCATTTTAGCCCAGGACTTAAGTTAATCCTTCAGATTCAAGTTACAAACCCCGAGCATGGGACGTTCCAGTCCTTCTCTAAAGGAGTCTATGTCCAAAACTAAAAATTTAATGTCCAAATCGCTTTCAGTTAAACATCAGGCCTGGCCAGTCAGTTCGTGAAAGACTTGCGACAAAAAAAATACTTTCTCCGACCGACCTCACAAGAAGTTGATTGGGATAGTAGTAGTTGAAATACTAGTAGTACTAGTTGTCGTAGTAGTTGTAGTAGTAGTAGTGATAATACCATATGTTCACACAAATACCCCACCCCCTGGTATATCCCAGACCTGTGGAAAAAGTGTTAATAATAAAAAATAAAAATCTGGCACATATAACCCGCACACTGGTATACCCCGCATGCTTGGGTTGTGTTCAGTTACCAAGTTTGTCGTAGAGTGCTCACCAAGTGACTTTAAGCATTCAAGCAAGCACTCCAATCAAAACCGTTGATTAGGAATGGCTGGCTTGGTGAGCACAAGCTAGCTGCTTAGTAACTGAACACAACCGAACTTTCTTCTCCACATGACCAGGAGATGCACGATCTTCATATTTCCAGCAGTCGACACAGCTTTGTTGTCAAGGACCAACAGACTGCGCTTTTCAAATACAACTGCCGTAAATAAATCATTTGCCATGAAAATGCATATCTTGCGAAAGGGTTGTTGTAATAATTAAAGTTTACTGTACAGATGTGTTAAAAACCAGCATTGTTTCCGGTACCGATATAACCCCAAACCATGCTGCTCGTCTATTAGAAATGTATAAGCACCCAGCAGGCTGTAGAATTTTATATCATTCCAGCAAATTGGCCATACCATTGCAAGTCCCTTCCGTAGAATGTCTGCTGTCATCTACAATAATAAAAGTGTGTGTGTGTGTGTGTGTGTGTGTGTGTGTGTGTGTGTGTGTGTGTGTGTGTGTGTGTGTGTGTGTGTGTGTGTGTGTGTGTGTGTGTGTGTGTGTGTGTGTGTGTGTGTGTGTGTGTGTGTGTGTGTGTGTGTGTGTGTGTGTGTGTGTGTGTGTGTGTGTGTGTGTCAGTCTCCTCCATAACTCCAAAACCATGAAACCTAGCGGGCCCATTTGCGTGCATACTAAGTGAACTCCAAGGTATTGCATGAGTGGCGGGGGTGGGAGAGGGGAGGAGGAGGGGAGAGGGGATGCGGGGGTGGGAGAGGGGAGGAGGAGGGGAGAGGGGATGCGGTGGTGGGAGAAGGAGGCGAGGGGATTGGGGGAGGGAGAAGAGAGGGGAGCGGGATCCTATGCCAGCTTTTCCCATCACTTGGGACGAGTACTCTTCCTATTTAGAAGTAAAAGAAAATGTAAGTATCATGGCTGAATTTAAACTGGAGGTTATCGAAAAAGTGGGTTGATTTTTGGAGAAGAGGACGAGAGTGATGACCACTAAAACCACTAAAAAGTAATGGCAACCACCATACAGGGCCCTTAGAATAGTTATTTCATTGCAGACCATTATCTTATCCCTTTCCCTTATTTCGGGTTGGTATGTCTTTATGTGTTGGGGAAGGGAAAGATAGGCCCTCCACTCAAAAGGGATAATTTACCAGGCAGATGCACAAAGATTGCATCCACAGATTGATTTAAAGTCTTGAAGGACATAAGACAGACCAAAGACAATTGCGAAATGCACCAACCGGAGCTGAGGAACTTCGGGGGGAGCTTGTAGGGGCGGAGTGACGGGCTCCACCAAATGGGAGCCCGGAGACCCTCAAACAGCAGCCCCACCCCTTGCCAGGGCCCTGACAAAAGGCCTTGCACACCGGTTTTCTCTCTCTCTCACTGCCGGGTTCACTCAGCACGTGCCTGCATTACTATCTCTGTCTCTCTCTGTCTCTCTCTGTCTCTCTCTCTCTCTCTGTCTGTCTGTCTGTCTGTCTGTCTGTCTCTGTCTCTCTCTGTCTCTCGGACATTGTTGACCCAGCACGTGCCTGCATTATTCTCTCTCTGCCGGGTTCACTCAGCACGTGCCTGCATGACTCTCTCTCTTTGCCGGTTTCACTGAGGACATGTGCTCCTCTCTTGGTTGGACCTTCTCCCGGGCCTCAGTACGTGCCTGCACTGCATTACTCTTCTCCTTCTATTCCATTGGCTGTACACGTGTTCTGGGACTCTCTCTTCGGCCCGGGACATTGTTCACCTTGCCTCTGCACATGATTCACTCGCTTGGCCGGTTTCATTCTTGCATGTGTGCACGACACTCACTTTGCCTTGCATGAGATAATGACGTGCTTACTGCACGTGTCCCCGGCACTCGCTCTGCGCGGTTCCCGACGCACTCGCTCCGCCCGCCTCCCGACGCACTCGCTCCGCCCGCCTCCCGACGCACTCGCTCCGCACGCCTCCCGACGCACTCGCTCCGCACGCCTCCCGACGCACTCGCTCCGCACGCTTCCCGACTCACTCGCTCCGCACGCTTCCCGACGCACTCGCTCCGCACGCTTCCCGACGCACTCACTCCGCACGCTTCCCGACGCACTCGTTCCGCACGCCTCCCGACGCACTCGCTCCGCACGCTTCCCGACGCACTCGTTCCGCACGCCTCCCGACGCACTCGCTCCTCACGCTTCCCGAAGCACTCGCTCCGCACGCTTCCCGACGCACTCGCTCCGCACGCTTCCCGACGCACTCGCTCCGCACGCTTCCCGACGCACTCGCTCCGCGCGCTTCCCGACGCACTCG
Organism: Myxine glutinosa; assembly: GCF_964187855.1. Taxonomy (NCBI): domain Eukaryota; kingdom Metazoa; phylum Chordata; class Myxini; order Myxiniformes; family Myxinidae; genus Myxine; species Myxine glutinosa. The sequence goes on along the minus strand of NC_136269.1, from coordinate 104,774,638 downwards.
CTCCGTGCGCTTCCCGACGCACTCGCTCCGCACGCTTCCCGACGCACTCGCTCCGCACGATGCCCGACGCACTCGCTCCGCACGCTTCTCGACGCACTCGCCCCGCACGGTTCCCGACGCACTCGCTCCGCACGGTTCCCGACGCACTCGCTCCGCACGGTTCCCGACGCACTCGCTCCGCACGGTTCCCGACGCACTCGCTCCGCACGGTTCCCGACGCACTCGCTCCGCACGGTTCCCGACGCACTCGCTCCGCACGGTTCCCGACGCACTCGCTCCGCGCGCTTCCCCACGCACTCGCTCCGCGCGCTTCCCCACGCACTCGCTCCGCACGGTTCCCGACGCACTCGCTCCGCACGCTTCCCGACGCACTCGCTCCGCACGGTTTAATGTATTGCCCATGGGTTATTTGCGTGAAAATATGGTCGTGGTAGAAACAACAACATAACTAAACAAGCATTCTGAGTATTGCGCTGCAATACATGTCCCCGACCAAAGTTCAAAGTGTCATAACTTTGTCAAAAATGATCGAATATGCAAATTTATGCACGGATGATGCTGGTTTTCAAACTTGATCTGAGGTATGCTGAGACACATGTGTGTCACGCCTCGCCTCGTTGATAAGCCCGCAAGGTCGCTCCGTGGAGCGGCCTGCACGCACGTATTGCACTGTGTGAATTATATAAATTATTACCAACTCACGGTCTGAGGTACTGGCGATTCAAGAGATATCCATTTTTTTTTTTCCTTTAATTAACGATATCTGCCAAACCACGTGCCCTATCGCAAATTCCAAAAGGACATTTTAGTAGACTGACATGCTCAACAGATTTGTGAAGTTTCCCCTCGATTGGATCAAAAATGAGGGAGGGGCTCGGTTTTAAAGGTTCATGCTTAAAAACGTCATAACTCTGAAACCATGTGATGCATGACGTCATGCTCGCTGACTTTTTTGTTCGACATGGGTATGCGATTCTGCCTGCAAAGTTTGGCCTCGATCTGTTCAGCCGTTGCAGAGAAAAATGGGTTTTCGTGTTTTCACGAAAAACAATATGGCGACCGAACCACGTGACCTGTGACGTCATAATTACCATTAAAATATTCTACAGACCGAGTCCATCATATGGTGAAAATTTTATCTCAATCGGTCCTATTATTGCAGAGAAATTGGTTTTTATAGGAAATTAAAACTTAAAATGGCACTGAGAATTATCTGAGACTGAGATCTGATCTGATGATTCTGATGATAATTCTGATAATTCCCCACGCACTCGCTCCGCACGGTTCCCGACGCACTCGCTCCGCACGCTTCCCGACGCACTCGCTCCGCACGGTTTAATGTATTGCCCATGGGTTATTTGCGTGAAAATATGGTCGTGGTAGAAACAACAACATAACTAAACAAGCATTCTGAGTATTGCGCTGCAATACTTCAGAATTATTATCAGAATTATTATTGCGCTGCAATACTTCAGGATCATCAGAATTATCAGAATTACCAAAGTTCAAAGTGCCATAACTTTGTCAAAAATGATCGAAACGTCGTGAAGTTCGAACTTGATCTGTAACTTATCATGAGGAAACCATGTACCAAGTTTGAAATCATTAGCATTAAACGTTTAGAAAAAAAGTCCGGAAAACTGTTCTTTGCGTGACGGACTGACAGACTGACAGACGGAGGGACGGCGTGCAAACCTATAGTCCCCTCCGGTGTACACCGGTAGGGGACTAATAACGGCAACTAGAACGGCACTCAGGAGAGAGCGTACCTTCTCCTGGTTGGCCATATCACTCAATGGTGAAGAATCACTTAAAAAATTAAATAATTCTCATATCCGAATCCATACTCAGATCTTAACCAAAATCGAATCTCTTCTTCCTTGTCACACACACAACCTGTCCAACAAGTTTCGTCCAAATCCATCGATAACTTTTTGAATATCCTGCTATGTATCGTTTTTGGCCCGATCTCCAAATGGTGAAGAATCACTTCAGAAATTTCTACTAGCCGGATCCGAATCCGGATCTTCACTAAAATCTAATCATTTCGTCCTTGTCACATACGCTACATCTCTGCCAAATTTCGTCCGAATCCATCCACAACTTTTTGAGATATTTTGTTAACAAACAAACCTCCATCCGCCTTTGGTGGCAGAGGTAATAAGCCAGAAGGGCAAATGCAGTATGATATTCCATGTGTCTCATTATGTTTGAACTTGTTTACTTTTATCACAAAGATAAACTGTGGTTGTTTGATATCAGTTTTGCACTTTTTTGTTCTTGCCCATTCACGCACTTTGCAGGGAGACTGCAAGTGCCATTAAGGACCTCCTTGACACAGTAAATTTGGTGTGCCGCACATACCCTCAACAGAACAAGCGCAGGGTAAGTCTGAATTTCACAGCAACATGTTTGTTTATTATCCCCACGTTTTTTGAAAACAAAATGGGGTGATATTGTAATCGTGTCCATCACTTTGTCTTGCTGTCTCCTCAATGGTTGGGTGGAAATTCACCAAACTTGGTAGTTATGATCACCACCTGGCAGAATGAGCAAGAGCAGTATCATTTTGGCCATGCCCCCTGGGGCAGGGTCAAAAGGTCAAATACCAAAAAAATGCAATTACCAGCACATTAAAAAACTTTTTTTTAATGAAACCTTGTATTTGCAATCAACATTAGTGGATGCATGGAATGTGTAACGATTTTTTGGATTTGATCCCGGTTCATGCCTCAAGGGGTGGGGACTTTGGGTCACAGGAGTCAAAATGGGAAAAACATTCAACTCAAAATTTGATGTGGAACTTTCTGACATTTTTCAACTTTGCTTTACTATGGGCGGGGCTTCAATTAGGAAGCCCAAATGAAAAGGCAAAATATCAGAAATCGAAGGCTTTTTTTATTTTAAACGATTCATATAAACATCCGTTGAATCATATCACACGCAAATCATCAAAATATAAACAGTACATGGCACACATTTTGAAAAAAGATTGAATTCTGCAAAACGGAAGTGGCCGCTACACGTCTTTCTCAGTCGCACGTTTATGTGTGAAGAGTGGGCGCCGAATCTGTAACACAGAAGCGGCCGCTACACCTGTTTCTCAGTCACTTTGCACATGCTGCCATGTTACTTCGGAGCCACACGTTTATATAGGAAGAGTTCGTCAGGAGTCGATCTACTCTCTCCTGGTACGTAGAATAAACAGTATTTGTAGAATTTCAACAAAAGCCACATCACTGTTTATATCGGTAAATATTATTCCATCGTGTTTGGAAAAACTGGAAAATTGGAAAAATTGGAAAAACAATTTAGCCTATTTTACTCCAGGGGTCCCAGGAATACCCACCCAAAATATCGTTGCGATCGGTTGAGCCGTTTTTGCGGTACCTTCGAACAGACGGACGGACATTTGGTGAATTATAGTAAGATGTGGAAAGTGTGGAGATTTGCGATTGGCTCATTATCGACTTCACTCTAGTTTTTGGTTTATCTTTGTTATTTGTTTTGGACTTTTTTTTTTTTTTTTACTGCCTTTTAACTTTTGTTGATGTAATCTGTCTCTTCTAACCTCTTCCCTTATATTGTTCCTGTTGCTGTCCTTTGCAAGATCAGCAACAGATTCAGTTTTAATGCTTAAAAAATGGCAGTTGCTGCCAGAAAGCCATATTGCCAAATTGCTTGTGGTTCATCTTTTTTTGTCCTTAACCTGCAGGTACTGGAACATCAGAAGAAGGAGTTTGTAATGCAATCGAAAAGCTTCAGTGACTCCCTGAAAACGTACTTCAAGGATGGCAGGTATTCTAACATGAGCTTGAACATAAATTTACACCCACGTCCTTCATTATCATGCTGTCATTATCATTGGATGTCCATTTCGTTTTAGCTCCTTCTCACTACTTACATCACTTCCCCCTCCAACCCCACAATCATGATTTTACTTTTTCCTTCTCTTCTCCCTTTTTCCATTAGGAGTGCCACAGTATATGAAAGTGCTAACAGATTGATTCACCAGACCAGCGCCATTCTACAAACGTTCAAGATTGTGGGAACGGGCTAGAGGGACTGCTATGCTGTGCTACACCATACACCATGACCTCATTAATGATGTGGGGGAGGGGGAGGAGGTGGCGGGGAGGGTAAAGGGTGGAGGGTGAGGAAGAAGGCAGGTAGAGGTGTAACATATAGAAAGGCATAGGGGTGAGGACGTAGAGATTGTAATGGGTTGGGCTGGGATTATGTTATGGAAGCAACACCAGGAGCGGTCCATGCACATGACTGTTGTTTTGGTTATCTCAATGAAAGGAGCAAACGGACTTTGCCAGTTGTTTTTCAGGAAAGGATGAATGGGGGTTATTGATATTATATTTATGATCTTCTCGCGCATCTTACCAAACCCCTCAGCCTTTCTCCTCGGCCTCCCTACATCTCTAACTTGAAAATTATACCCTACATTGACCAAACGAGGTGTAAGATGGGCGGCAGAGGCAACCTGACCCCCGTACAGAAAGCAATGGTGGACTGCGGTTTGGTGAATGAACCGATGCCAGGTCTTGGGTGCTTTTACTTTGCAATGGCCATTGTCTCCAAATGTCTGACATTCGAATTTTGACGTCATGTTGAAGATGTTGGCCTATTTTTGATAACAAATGTATTTCTGATATTGTAGCCTGTATTTACCCGAAACGCTGAAAGCTAAATTTCTGTGCAATCAGCTCTTGTAACGTGGACCCAACATTATTTGATTTGTATGTTGTTTTTATTTTGTTGGGTCGTTTTACAAAATTTTCTTCTTTTTTTTTTCTTTCTGTATTTGTTTTGGTCATCGAGCATTACGTATATTGCAGTCCTATCCGTTTTCATCAAAGCTCGAATTTTAACCCTTGGAAATTCCTGGCAATTACTTTTTAATTGTCAAAGGGTTGAGGTTCCAAGTCTGTTGCATGTAAATTCTGTTTATTTTTGCAGCTTTAATTATGCCAACTATTACCACACCGATAAGATGCATTTTGTCACTTTTTTTTGTACAGCCGGCACATCCACCAGCCCCTTCCCTCCCCAGGGGGTTTTAAAAGCATCGATTGCATCGATGGTCAAAGAAGGCCAAAGTGCATCGTGGTGTAAACCTCAGTTGCAGTAATTTAAAATCTGGAGCACCGTTTAATTTCAACCAATTCTAGGCCCTGTGGGCCTCCATATGTCGGTGTTGGCAACATCTTTGTCGAAGCAGCAAGTTTATGCGCCAACGTCATCACTCAACAGCAGGACCGATTTTTCTGCACATGGAAAATCAAATGATAATAAAATGCATTTAATGTACATTTTAGTTCGATTTTATTTTCTTGCTTTTGCTAGCTGTATTATCCACCTTGGCACTTCACTCTCTATACATCAGTTCCTTGGGTTTTGCAGTGATAGTCTTACTTGGTGAGATGATGCAACAGTTATTTTGATTCCACATTGAAAACATCTTTGGGAGAAATATAAGATCTTTCCGTTATTGAATTTCTATTTTTAGATGTCCCACATTTGAACGACCCTGTCGTAATCTTGCGTCTTCTCCATACAATGCACCCGAGCCTCTACTTCATCCTCTTGGCTGTGCTTATGGTGCCTTGGAGCTGTGTATGACAGAACAGCACATCGACGAGGTATAATATAATGGGAACATGGTGGTGTGAGGGTGTGGGGGAGTGTTTGAGTGCACTTGTGTGAGCGAGCGAGTGGTTGAGGGTGGGGAGAGGGTATGGCAGTACAATATGAGGTGAGTGGGTGGGTGAACAGGCATCGAGTGGGGTTGCAATTTAGCTGTACACAGTATGTAGCATGCCGGGGTGAAGAGCACAGGCAAGTTTGCGGCACATGAATATACGACAAGAGCAGGTATGATGTCTGTATTATCTTTGCTCATCAACCTTAATTCAATCTTTGTAGGACATTGTTAGTTGTAGCTTTTTGTTGTGTGAACCCATTCGCGAGGCACTGGTACTTGCAACTATCATGTCACACGCCAGATGCTTGTTCAGCAGCACGCCTACCAAAGTAGTTCTAGCCACTTGTATTCCCTTCCCAGCCATGTCCGCATAGTGGGAAAGGACTGTAAACGGCATGCGGTGTCTGGGTTTTCCAGGCCCGTAGCCAGCTGCCTGCGTGAGCCAAACTCACTTAGCTTAATTACCTCTGAGGTTGAATTCAGCATGATGAAGGACATCGTTCAATTGATACAGTTCGTCAATGAAAAATAAATCACAAATCTCAACCTATCTGACCATGTGATTTTGCATTTGTATGGGTTATTCAGATTTTGTGGGGAGATTTGTAAAATGCAAGTTAATATCAATTTTGATTTGTTTTGCTTCATTGGTTCATTACATTCTGTGCACAGTCTTGGGAAAGGTGTTGGAGAGTAAAGCTCGTTCTCTGGACACGCAAATATATATATATATATATATATATATATATATATATATTAGGGTGGTGCTCAAAATAATTTTTTTTAGATATTTACTGGGACATGGCTTTATGTTGTTCCTTTTGTTCCAAAATGAAAAGACACCAAATATGAAAGCAATCTGATTTTATTTAGGGGTGCCACATCAGCCTTCAAACTAAAGGTGTCTACAAAACTTTTCTATATATGGATCGAAAGCAAAACCAGAAGTTTGTTTTATGAAAATCCACCCTCCACTCACTTTCTTTGTATTCTAGCAAACACAAGTTACAATAGCTGCACAAATAGCACTATATTGCTATGAAAACTCAAATTCAATGATAACAATCCAAATGTTCAGTTCATAAAATGAAGAGACACCATATCACATAATATTAAAAAACCCAAATATAATGAGAAATGTAACTCCTATTTCTGGGCCTGTTTCACCACTGTTGCCTTCTTGGCATCGGGGTACATCTTCCTGTGAGCAGCAACAACTTGGAGCAGAGCTTGCTTTTGCTCTTCATCCTTTGTATGGAGCTTATTGTAGTCTTGTATCAATGCGACACCCCTTTCTGCCCTGTCGTTCACCACGACTAAGCCACTGGCGGCTTTCTTTGCTTCCTGAAAGCTGGTTTCTTACTCCCATGAACCAGGATCCTTATCCATCCAATCAGTTGGGGTCCCTAGGATGCTGAAGAAATGCTTGGTGTGTTTTGTTATGAGGCCAGCGATTGACAGGGCGGTTCCTCGTTTGATAGCTGGTCTCTTTGGAGAGGGGTTTTCACCGTCATTTTTCAATGCTTCAATCATATTGATCTTGCTTTCTTTGTCAATTCTGGTGTCAAAGAATGCAAATGCCACTAGTACTGGGCTCATGTACCACGTGTGGCGGCCAAGTGCCTTCAAGGCTGCCTGAGCCATCTTCTGATTGATTTGTTCAAACTTTTCCAACTTCTTGAAGAGGTTAATGTCATTCAGGGGAGCCTCAATAGCTTGTGGAGCCCGAAACCAAGCCTGTACATACACAAGGCAGACAAAAATGTTGAAGGCTCGGAGTTCTCTCGCCTCTCGAAGTGTCAAGTGGAACTCTGACCGAAACATGAACACCTGTAGTGAATATAGTGCTTTTGCCATCCATCTGGCTCTGTGCATTGCTCCTGGAGCCATGATCCGGATTCCACGAGGTGGGATTCCTCCCATGTAGATGACAGTCAGTTCTAGGAGTTCACGATAATCATCTCGTGGCTGCTGATCTTTCAAACACACAAGAACGTTTTTGCTTCCAACACAGTGTCTACCGATCCCATTGAAGCCTTCCTCTCTGAGAATTGATCATGAAGAAACTTCCTGTCCTCAGGGTTGGTGATTATGGCCTCCGAATCTGCATGCCTAAGATCAAACGTCTTCTCCAAGGAGGCCTTGAAGGATGCTTCCTTTTTCTCTTGGGTCGCACCACCCCGCTTTGCACCTTTTTGGAGGCTCCTCCATTCTTCATATAGCCTCTCCAAACGATGGATGCAGTGCTGCTTCGTCGTTGTAGGTAGGTGAGCTTTTTCCCAGAACTTCACAACCTCTTCAATGGTGAGGGTTGCACTCTCCCGGGCAGTGCGATTCTCCTTCTTCAGGTGATGGAAAAACAGGACAAGAGATTGATGCACAGTCGGGAGCTTGGCACCTTTGATGGCATCTCCAGAAGTGGACCCAATGAGATACACATTATCCTGAGCCCGAGTTTTCAATGAAACACTGGTACTAGCACATGCCATATCTGCAAAATAAGCAAGAATGTGGGTAAAATCCTGTTAATTCTTACTCCACAGGGTCACTCTCTACAAAAGAGCCACAGTCAATAAGTTAGGCCTACATATTACACACTAAAAAAGCGTACCCCTGACCCCGGGAACCTGTACAAAACATGCATGAAAATTGCCCAGATAGTGATCATAGGAAGTCTCAAAACTGTATGTATAATATATTGTATATATATAATGTATAATGTGTATTTATGTATATTTATTATTTAATGTATATTTACTATATATTTATTTTTAATATTATATTTAATGTATATATATAATTATGTATTTATTTTGTGTATATACAGCCCAAAAAATGGGAATTCCTATTTTTGCATGGGGGGAAATTCATCACTGGTGTGGCACCCCTAAATATTATTGGATTCCATTCAAATTTGGTGTGGTTTCCTTTGACACCAAAAGGAACAAAAATAGACCATGTCCCGGAGAGATTCTGCATTTTGCTTTTTTGAAGCCCACCCTAATATATATATATATATATATATATATATAGATATATATATATATATATATATATATATATATATATATATATATATACACATACATACATACATACATATACACATAAACATATATATATATATATATATATATATACATAAACGTATATATAAACATACATTCACACACACACACACACACACACACACACACACACACACACACACACACACACACACACACACACTTTGAGACCAGGCAGGTCTCCGTTCCATCCCCTGCATGTATGGAGATATCGGTCAACAACAACAACTTGTGCACACATATACATCTCTCTTGTAAAACAGATTCATTATTTACTTGCACTGTGCCTGTATTTATGTTTTCCGTCAATATATCAATCGATTTGCTAAACAAATTAATTTGCTCCAGACAAACGGTATTTTTTTTCTGCTAAAGGAGGTTCCATTTATGTCTCCAACTGATGACCAAAGACCCTGTCCAGAGTATAACGGCTACAGCCTTATGGAGAGACAACTGTAGTGATTGAATAAGATGCACAAGGCTTCACTATAACAAGATTTCACAACATGGTCTCAAGTTCCATGATCGAGGTCACACTAAAATGCTACCCAAACAAAATGTTCCTATAATAAACATGCTCGAGTGTCATTCATTTTGTGCATGTTTATTCCAGCACTATGGAGTTCTGAAAGCTGTTGTGCGTTTAGCAGGATTGCCTTGAGTTGGGAGCTTGCACTGTCCAGGTTTTACCACACTTATATCGTATGATGAATTTGCCAGGTGTGGTGTGTTATCCCATCGTGCGTCATGTACCATATGTTTTGTGTCGAGAAAAAAATGTACCCTTCTATTTCGCTATGATAATACGTCTGTGATTCAGCCAATATGTATGCAATAAACCCCATTGGCCGAATGGTAAACCTAGAGGGTGGGGTTCATGCGTAGAGAAGTCTTTGCAAAGTCTGCCAACCTATGTTGGCTGTATTGTGTGTTTATAACAAAAGTTGTACAAAACTACGTGACATTCCCCCGAGTAGGCCCGTTTATAGTAAAGCTTGAGTTTCTAAGCCGACCCAGTCAAGATGGAAATGGAGGCAAGGGGGTTTGCTCAGTTATCAATAAATCTGGTGGAGTGCTTGCTAAGTGGCTTAAGCACTCAAGCAAGCACTCCATTCTAAATCGTTCTTAAGGAACGGCTGGCTTGGCAAGTGATAGCTAGATGATTGATAACTGAACATACCCAAGATAATCTGTTTTATAGCTGGCTTTGTTTTTGGGTTCGCTATGAATTAGAACTTTTACATTCACTTTGTGAATTAGAACTTTTACATTCACTTTGTGAATTAAAACTTTTACAATCACTTTGTGAATTAGAACTTTTGCATTCACTTTGTGAATTAGAACTTCTACACTCACTTTGTGAATTAGAACTTCTACACTCACTTTGTGAATCAGAACTTTTACAATCACTTTGTGAATTTGAACTTTTACAATCACTTTGTGAATTAGAACTTTACCATTCACTTTGTAAATTAGAACTTTTATAATCACTTTGTGAATCAGAACTTTTACAATCACTTTGTGAATTAGAACTTTACCATTCACTTTGTAAATTAGAACTTTTCCATTCACTTTGTGAATCAGAACTTTTACAATCACTTTGTGAATCAGAACTTTTACAATCACTTTGTGAATTAGAACTTTACCATTCACTTTGTAAATTAGAACTTTTCCATTCACTTTGTGAATCAGAACTTTTACAATCACTTTGTGAATTAGAACTTTTACATTCACTTTGTGAATTAGAACTTCTACACTCACTTTGTGAATTAGAACTTCTACAATCAGTTTGTGAATTAAAACTTTTACAATCACTTTGTGAATTAGAACTTTTACATTCACTTTGTGAATTAGAACTTTTACAATCACTTTGTGAATTAAAACTTTTACAATCACTTTGTGAATTAGAACTTTTCCATTCACTTTGTGAATCAGAACTTTTATAATCACTTTGTGAATCAGAACTTTTACAATCACTTTGTGAATTAGAACTTTACCATTCACTTTGTAAATTAGAACTTTTCCATTCACTTTGTGAATCAGAACTTTTACAATCACTTTGTGAATTAGAACTTTTACATTCACTTTGTGAATTAGAACTTCTACACTCACTTTGTGAATTAGAACTTCTACAATCAGTTTGTGAATTAAAACTTTTACAATCACTTTGTGAATTAGAACTTTTACATTCACTTTGTGAATTAAAACTTTTACAATCACTTTGTGAATTAGAACTTTTGCATTCACTTTGTGAATTAGAACTTCTACACTCACTTTGTGAATTAGAACTTCTACACTCACTTTGTGAATCAGAACTTTTACAATCACTTTGTGAATTTGAACTTTTACAATCACTTTGTGAATTAGAACTTTACCATTCACTTTGTAAATTAGAACTTTTATAATCACTTTGTGAATCAGAACTTTTACAATCACTTTGTGAATTAGAACTTTACCATTCACTTTGTAAATTAGAACTTTTCCATTCACTTTGTGAATCAGAACTTTTACAATCACTTTGTGAATCAGAACTTTTACAATCACTTTGTGAATTAGAACTTTACCATTCACTTTGTAAATTAGAACTTTTCCATTCACTTTGTGAATCAGAACTTTTACAATCACTTTGTGAATTAGAACTTTTACATTCACTTTGTGAATTAGAACTTCTACACTCACTTTGTGAATTAGAACTTCTACAATCAGTTTGTGAATTAAAACTTTTACAATCACTTTGTGAATTAGAACTTTTACATTCACTTTGTGAATTAGAACTTTTACAATCACTTTGTGAATTAAAACTTTTACAATCACTTTGTGAATTAGAACTTTTCCATTCACTTTGTGAATCAGAACTTTTATAATCACTTTGTGAATCAGAACTTTTACAATCACTTTGTGAATTAGAACTTTACCATTCACTTTGTAAATTAGAACTTTTCCATTCACTTTGTGAATCAGAACTTTTACAATCACTTTGTGAATTAGAACTTTTACATTCACTTTGTGAATTAGAACTTCTACACTCACTTTGTGAATTAGAACTTCTACAATCAGTTTGTGAATTAAAACTTTTACAATCACTTTGTGAATTAGAACTTTTACATTCACTTTGTGAATTAGAACTTTTACATTCACTTTAAGTAAATTCATAAACAGGTGTCACGACAACAAACCATAACTCACACCACCTGCACCCCTCGACTTCCTTACGTCATTTGCATACGTCCGCCAAAACCTGGTTTGAATCATGCGCCAAAACCAAAGTGATATACCACATTAGCCACTATCACGCTCTTTCCACAATCGCCACAATAACCAAAACCCCTCTAAGAAAATCATACACAAACATTTATTACCAATTCAGTTCATTAAAACATCATACAAGCTCACCACCCCACCTCAACGTATGCATCAACCGCCACGCCACCTCAACCACAGCTTGGCCAATGCGCTGCCTCAACCACAGCTCAACCGAAATTCCGCCTCCATCACCGCCTCGAGCAATCACAGTCACCACATAGCTGCAGCAGATGCGCACCGCCACCTTCGGAGCAACGGGAAAGACGGCACGATGTGACATCTGTGGTTGGGCACGTCAGACCTGCATGCTCGGACCTTGATAGCACGAAGCACACATGCGCTAATCACGAAGGTAAACTTTGTTTCGTAGCCCTGACACTCCGTGTATCTGAAATGCCTGTTACCATGTTAGTGTTAGAGTCGCAGTGCACATTCACACCTCGAAGGAGCAGCCGGAAGCCACCCCATCAATGTTAAATGAAGAGCTCGACGCCATGACTAGTCCGGGGTGTAATGGCACAATTTTCGTGACTGAAAACTCATGAGGAGGGTGATGTCACTCGGGAAATAGTGTGTGCAGGGTGCACTGCAAATCCCGGCAACCATGCCTTGAGACGCACCTGATCCGCACCTAAGCTCTGCCCCTCTAAGCCACTATTTAAGTCGTGCAGTCCAGATGTGAGAGAGTGATTTTGGATTGGTTAGGTGGCATACGGTAACTTATGTTAGATAGGTAAGGAGTATAAGCTAAACTGCGTTACCTCAGTCCTTACCCAACAGCCCTTTTCAGGGCTACCAAATACTAAGAAAGAATCTGTCTTGAAATGAAAAGAAGAAAACCCTTCCCAATATGTTTCCTTATTTCCATCATCTACTTTCCATTTTTGCAGGTGATGTGAGGATGATCAGGAAATGTGTCCATACTTTTTTCCCCAAAAGGGTCAAAAATGGGGGTGTGCCTTGTACTCAAAACTTTACAGTCGTTTTTGGCCTAATCCCCTAATGGTGAAGAATCACTTTTAAATATTTGAATTATAAAAATTATTGTTTTTATAATTACAGATCTTCACCTAAGCCGAATCAGTTCATCCTTGTCATACACCCAACCTGTTCTCCATGTGCCGTCTGATACCGTCCATAACTTTTTTGATATCTGATCCTGGTCGCATACAGTGAGACAAACAGAAAGGGGTGAAAACATAACCTGCGTCCACCTTTGGCGGACAAAATGAGAAGTTGGGTCACCCGATCAAGATAAAGTTATTTAGACTTTAGTAAACCATTGTTACTTATTACCTCCCCAAACTCCGGTTACGGTGCCCCTTAGAGTCTCGAGAGGGAACACGGCAAAAATATTTGTTATTTTGAGTGTTCTAATAAACCATGGTAAAACCACTCCAATGCAATTGTAGAACAAAACAAATAATTGTATTAAGAACTCTCACATACACAATAATAACACTCTTAAAGAAAATACAATGAAAATATCACTTGCATCAAATGAACAATTCATATGATGGTACCATCATTCCCCAATGCTCTCAAAGCAATAAACTCACAATACACCAAAGATGATTGGAAGGTAACATTCCCCAAAGTCCGTTGACAAATCCCCACGCTGGTTGAAGGTCGAAGTCGTGCACAACGGCAAGAACAGGCAGTTATCGGCGCGGCTGCGAATGAGGAGTTATGAGGTGAGAGGTCAATATGGAAATTGAGCCGATATGGGAACCAACGGCGATCCACACGATGATGTTGATATGGGAATCCCAACGACAAAACACGAAGCACCAGGCGGACGGCCTCTTCAAGGAAAAAATGGCCGATCGGCCTGTAATGGGGGCTCTTGCTTTCCCGCCAACAATAGCTCACACTTGGTAATAAAACCTGAGACGCAGGTTTAATTGCAATCGCAATATAGGACGATGTCGCGGGCAATTCCTTTCACGGGAAGCCTCGACTAATTCGTGACCAATATCAAAAAAGTCTGCTCGCAGCCTCGATGCGACACACGGCTGTCTCTCTCCTGGCCGTCTCCTCTCCCTCTGATCTCCTCTCTCCTCTTCCGGTTTGTTTGCCGCATTTTTTCTTTTTCCTTCCTAAACATTTATTTTCACCTTTTACTAAAGTCATCTCCATTTCACACAAAAATCGTAACAACAGTATTACCTGAAACTAAAAATCCTACAAGTACATAATAGTAACAAAGGTGGAAGTGACGAATCCATAACACCATGTAGAAGATTGATGTTTAATACTGTAGCAAAAATTAACTTGCGTGGGTGTGCACCACGGCAATGATGGGCCACATGGCATCATTTCCCTGTTTGAGGTTGTGCAAGATTTTGCGACTACTTTCGCTCGGTGTAGTCCCTTGGGGACTGTGGACCCTTTGCACATTCATTTCCATTCTACATATGGAATGTAAATACTTGAATGCATTTGGTTCGATTCCCGACAAATAATTCACCTTCGAACGTCACGTGGAATGGCCGAGATGTAAGCCAACCTCCACCCATTCCCCCTCCAAGGGGAAAAAACACCCATTTCCCCTTGATACACTAGACGGCTAGAGCATCGTAATTTTTTTGTTTTAACATCGACTTGATTCAGAATTGCTTCTTTTTACGGCGCAGCACATAGGGCAAAGCCGTCTAGAACAGTGTTTGTCCGTCTGTATGTATGTCCCCTCAAACGTATACCAATCAGAGCTGAGGATCTGGTCACATGACAGGGTGATGTGATTACGTCTGATGTCATTACGGCGGTACGGCAGGTGACTCTCCACACTCGGCATTTTGATTCCAATTTTGTTCAGGCCGAACATATCTTCGAACCTGTCATATATCACAATCGCCATGCTCTACATTGACGTTTTTCATTCAGTGTGAAGCACAAACAAATCGATTGTTAAAATGATCATCAAATATCGAAAGCATCTGCGTTACGTCTCTTCCAACAAAACGGTACGTATAGGCCTTAGGCTTCATGCCTCACCTTCGGGCCGTTTCGGACAAATTAAGCCCAGGTTTCTTAATACTGTCGTGTATCGTTTCAGTCGTATCGTTTTCGTAATAGTAAAAATAATAATATAGTAATTATAACCATAACACTTTAACCCTAATGTCTTGAATACCAAGTTAATGGATTGAAGCGGTGTATGGTTCATGAATCAATGATAAGTGGTGTACAGTACTAATAACCGCGGAAGTAAGGAATTCGCCTCAGTTTTTTGATAGCATGTTATTAACCCAGTCCTTGTGAGGTATATAGATTACAGTAGATATTCCCTCAGTTCTGTAAGTAAAACTTATCTCACGGATGTCGGGATTCCTCCAAATTTCTTTGTTCAATGGTATAAATAGCATTTGCTAATAATGTGTTTGTGGTTTATAATATTTTACAAGCCCGGCTATGCTGCTGTTAGACTTTCGGTCTTGTTTTATTATGAGTTGACTTGGTGCGTGTTATAGTAATGTGATTACAGCAAATTTCGGGGCAATTGGCCCAAGGGTAAAGAATTATATAATACATAGACCTGAGTGGGCTAAGTGTCTCATGAAGTTGTAGTTCAGACCGATACTGATTTAGGTTATTCCCCCTGGGGAGCCCCCTGATTCCCTGGAAGGCTCCCTGATCTGAAATCGACAAAGATTCGAAAAATACGAAATCAGAAAATGTAAGACCGAGAAATTCTACAGACCACCGAGTAGAAGGGGTTTGGGGCAATTGGTTGGTAAATAAGGGATGAGTAGGGATCCGAAGTTTCAGGAGGTACCCCCTTCTGGGAGCACCAATGATCCAAAATCGAAGCCTGAGCAATTATGCGCTAGTCCTATCTCTGTAGGAATGGAGCGGAAAAAAAAAATGTCGGTCCCACCCGCTACATATAAAACTAAAGTTGGAGTATCTTCTCTAAAAAGTCACTTAGGCTTCATATGAGAGCCTAACTGGTCTGCTCAGCTGATTGTCTACGCAGGGATCACTTTTTGGTACTCCAGACCATGGCAATAGCAAAAAACAAAAAAAACAAAACCAAGATAGGTCAAAACTGGGAATTCATCTTCTTGTTCATCCTAATCATCTTCAGACGGCATATTTCTGAGCTGCCTCTCACAACGGCAATGACTCTGGTACCATCGAACAGAGTTTTACTTCATGCAGCACCCTTTGGTATCTAATGTTAATAGCTTGAAAGAATTCCCAGAAAATTATGCTAAATTACATTCCTTTTTTAAAGGACCAGAAAGGGATCTGAGGGCTGGGTGGGACTATGACTGTCAATCATCCTGATGGGTGGTGTCGCTTGACCAATTTGCCCATAGACACTATTTAGAATGTTAGATCCTCTATAAAGTTTGTAATACAACATTTGTAAATCAAAAGTAGAACCTCTGTATATAATTCTTGAAAAATTTTTTAAAGGGAAAGAGACAAGTAATAACATTCTTAACTAGAACAATGTGACTGTGTCGCCAATATGCCTCCGCATAGTCCCACAACAGGTAGATACCACAACACTCTGCATATGTACAGTCACGTGAAAAAGGAAGGACACCCCATGTAAAGTTTTGACTTTTTCAACATATTTCAACATACAGCTATTTGATCTTCATTTCAACAATATTGACAGATAAAGGTGATATAATATAACAAATATCATGAAACATTTACATTTTGTAGTCCATTGTATAATTTAAATAAACATAAATGCAAATTTCGCATGTGGAAAAAGTAAGTACACCCCTACATTTATCACTACTTCAAATACCTAAAATTAGAATCAGGTGCACCAGCTCAGGTGCAAATGATAAGAACATCGTTGGAGAGGATCTTGGAGGAACCTGTCTTATTTAAACCTCAGACATTTAGTTTGGTTTGCTCTTTGTTGTTGAAGTGTGCGGCGTCACCATGCCTCGATCAAAAGAGCTGTCTGAGGCCTTCAGAAAGAAGGTTATAGATGTCTACGAGTCTGGGAAGGGATTTAAAAAGATCTCCAAACAATTTGAAATCAATCATTTGACTGTCCGGAAGATCATCTACAAGTGGAGAAGTTGCCAAACAACTGCCAACTTGTTCAGGCCAGGCCGCCCCAGCAAGTTCATTGCGAGAGCAGCCGCAAGATGCTGAAAGAAGTCTCTAAGAACCCCAGAATGTCATCACGGGACCTCAGGTAGCTCTTGCCACTGTTGATGTGAAAATGCACGAGTCTACTATTAGAAAGATGCTGCACAAATTTGATCTGCATGGGAGGTGTGCCAGGAGGAAACCTTTGCTGTCCAGAAAGAACATCAGGGCAAGACTAAAGTTTGCCAATGAACACCTCGGCAAAGACCAGCACTTCTGGAACAATGTGCTCTGGAGAGATGAGTCAAAGGTAGACCTATTTGGCCACAGTACCAGAAGACATGTTTGGCAAAAACCAAAGACAGCATTTGACCACAAGAACCTGGAACCAACTATAAAGCATGGTGGTGGAAATATTATGGTTTGGGGCAGCTTTGCTGCATCAGGGCCTGGGCAGCTCACCATCATATAATCCACTATGAATTCTTCATTGCACCAGAGGGTGCTTGAGGATAATGTGAGGCCATCTGTCGGAAAGTTGAAGCTCAACCGAAGGTGGACCTTGCAACATGACAATGACCCCAAACATACCAGTAAATCCACCAAGGAATAGCTGAAAAGAAAGAAATGGAGGGTTCTGGAATGGCCAAGTCAAAGCCCGGATCTAAATCCCATCGAGATGTTGTGGGGGGATTTGAAACGAGCTGTGCATGCAAGAAACCCCTCAAACATCGCACAGCTGAAAGAATTCTGCATGGAGGAGTGGGCAAAAATTTCTCCCAGTCGATGTGAGACACTGCTAGACAGTTATAAGAAACGCCTACTTGAGGTTGTTTCTGCCAAAGGAGGTAATATCACCTATTAGAGCCAAGGGTGTACTTACTTTTTCCACATGCGAAATTTGCATTTATGTTTATTTAAATTATACAATGGACTACAAAATGTAAATGTTTCATGATATTTCTTATATTATATCACCTTTATCTATCAATATTGTTGAAATGAAGATCAAATAGCTGTATGTTGAAATATGTTGAAAAAGTCAAAACTTTACATGGGGTGTACTTACTTTTTCACGTGACTGTATGGGTAGGGGATCACATTTGTGAAGTTTCGTGTTGATCAGATAAGGTTCGTTTTTCTATCGAAGATGGCTGCCAAAACATGTGACCTATGACCACATCATTTTCAAACTATATGCAACAGTGCTGTTAGATGATATTTGTAAAATTTCGCATCGATAGGGTGAGCGGTTTCAGAGATATAATTATTTAATATTTTCCTTAAATTAAATACGGCTGCCAAACCATGTGACCTATGATGTCATAAATTTAATATTTCAATACGAATGGGTCATAGATCATGTGCATGCAATTTCTGATTTTTAGGATAAGGAATTCGATAAAAACATTTTTAGCTGGTATACCACTTCAACTATGATGTCATCATTATGATGCTTTTGTGCCCCATTGGGAGTACTTGACAATGTGCCAAGTGTAAAAAATTTCCATTCAGTGGTTTCCGAGAAATAGTTTTTTCATTATTTGCTTTTAATCCAAGATGGCTGCCATACCATGTGACCTATGACGTCACGATTATCATAAAAACATGCTGCATGGGTGTCGCTCCTACCCTGAAAGTTTTGTCTCAATTGGACATGTGGTTGCTGAGAAAAATGAGGTTTAGCCCATACGGAGAGACAACCCGAAAACATAATGCGTCTGGCGACGTTGTCGGCACTAGTCCTGTGTATACTATGTTTCATAAAAATGCAAAGGAATGTAGAGATGTTACTCCCAAAAATATGTAAAGAAGGTGGGGATGATCACAAGAAATTATCATGTGAAACCATCCATACATTTCTCTTTGATTGGTGATTGTCCCTAAAAAAGACAAAATTATATCACACACACACATACACACACCTTCTCTAGGACTTTTCTGGACATTTCTTGTGACCATCCCTACCTCGTTTATATAGTTTTTGGAAAAATATCCTTACATTCTTTTACATTATTTAAAAAATGGCTTTATTACCTGCACATATTGATCTGAAGTGACAAAGCCATCTTGGTAGTGGTCGCAAATGACTACTCTGCCCCCAAAGTACTATTTTTCGTCTGGATTAGTGTGCAAAATGATAGAATTCCATTAACTAAGCATTATAGTTATCAAATTAGTTCATCAAAACAATTCAAAATCATATGAAATTTTCTATTGGATATAAAGTTTACTCTAAACTTTATCTACCCCAACAAAACCTCCCAACTTCCGTTTTTTAGACTTCTCAACTTCCCTCCTCTCCCCCTTTTTTTTCTTCCCATCCCTTCTTCCTTCTCAATTCCAAAATCTGTTTTTTCTCAACTTGCTGCCCCTTCAGCAATGCCAGTGTGTCTTCCTTTCATTGTAACTACTTTGGAATTATTGTGGTTATTGATTTGAACAAACAGTGTATAAATTGTCCGTAACTCCAGCGAAATGTACCAGGGTGAAGGAATTTAGACATTTCCATTTTGCGGAATAAGAGGTCAACCGATGAAATATGTCAGTGGGTGACTGCAGAATGTATTGAACTTTAATTTCGATTTCTAAAAAACGACAAACTTTAGTTGACTTAAGAAAGTGACGTTGAGGAGACATTGAGGAAATTAACAAGAAGTCTTTGCTGCATCAGTGCTCGTATATATCCATGTTGTGATTTTGATGTGGATGATGATGATCATGTTCATGATGATATGAGGTGTGCAATGCAGAGCTCCTGCCAACATTGAACTCCATAAGCAAAGTGCGACACAATCGCGTCTCATTGCATTGTCTGCGAACGGGCAGCAGGAAATAGCTCCAAGAGGAAAAGGTCAGAGGTCAAGGGGACTCCTCGCGACATTTTGGAAAACAAGTAGGTGGGGATTCTGATTGTTCATGGTGTATATATATATATATATATACACACATATATATATATATATAAGGTAGAGTATTTGCCAAGGGCTTGGACATCGAATGAGTGATGTGTGAAGGAAGCTTCAGCACAGGACTTCGTTAAATAGCAAAAAGTTTTGAAATTGGAAGCAAAAAGTTTGTGAGGAATTTGTTTATTTGGAGGCAAGGGGGGGATTCGGCGTGCAAAGGTGGGGGTAGTGCTTAGAGGGTGGAGGTTTAGTAGGGCGTTGTAGGAGATTGGGGTGGGATATAGGATGTAAAGAAACCGAATGGGCAGAATTTCCTGCTCAGAACATCCTGGGCTGAGAGCAACTGTAAAAGTCTTGGATCTGGTGTGGCAAAGAGCTTCAGAGGTTTCGATGAAGACGGACGAAAAGCGTGCCAACAATTTACAACCTGTGCCTGAGACTATGATGTCACTCCATCTCCAGGAGCTCTCACGATCTGATCTGTATCGACGTCGTCTCAGCCGACCCGGAAGCTTCAGGTATTTGGCTTGTATAGTTGCTTGGAGAGATTTAAGATTGGGATGAAAGTTGAAATGTGGCAAGAAGTTGCAGAATACTTCTTGAAAGTTTTTATGCTTGATCATTCAAAAATGGTTATTCTTTAAAATATTGAATCCTTACTCAAGTCTCAATAGATGGCATGACGATAAGCCTGAGTCCAAGAATTGTGCAGGTTTTGATTCGAGTCAGGTGTGACTTGGAAGCCTCAGGTTCAGTGGCCTTCTATTTTTCCTTATGGTAAAAATTTTTTTATCACCCTTTCCCCAATTTCTGCTCTGAACCCTATCACTCCCACCCTCCCCTTACTGCTATCTCCTTCAATATCTTTCCCTTCTCCCACTCCTCCCACATTCCCTACCCTCATTTCTCTCTCCTAATACTTCTCTTTTTTGTATACAAGATCGAGGCTCGTGTAGGAGCTAACATTGATCACAAAAAGACAAACTGACACATAAAACATATGATAAAGGGAGCGGGAGACAAGGTGGAGAGCAGGGACATCGGGAGATCTGTGGGAGGGAGAGGGCTTGGGGGGGGGGGGGGGGGGTGGGAGAGGTAAAAAAAAACACATGGACACTGCTCGGACTTCCAGGAAAGAAGTCTCTTTCTCTTCCTTTTAAAAATTTGAGTGAATTCAATTTACCCTCCACCCCAATCCCCATGCATATTTACCCCAATCCACATGCAATCCCCATGCATACCTCCACCCCAATCCCCATGCATATTTACCCCAATCCACATGCAATCCCCATGCATACCTCCACCCCAATCCCCATGCATATTTACCCCAATCCACATGCAATCCCCATGCATACCTCCACCCCAATCCCCATGCATATTTACCCCAATCCACATGCAATCCCCATGCATACCTCCACCCCAATCCCCATGCATATTTACCCCAATCCACATGCAATCCCCATGCATACCTCCACCCCAATCCCCATGCATATTTACCCCAATCCACATGCAATCCCCATGCATACCTCCACCCCAATCCCCATGCATATTTACCCCAATCCACATGCAATCCCTATGCATACCTCCACCCCAATCCCCATGCATATTTACCCCAATCCACATGCAATCCCCATGCATACCTCCACCCCAATCCCCATGCATATTTACCCCAATCCACATGCAATCCCCATGCATACCTCCACCCCAATCCCCATGCATATTTACCCCAATCCACATGCAATCCCCATGCATACCTCCACCCCAATCCCCATGCATATTTACCCCAATCCACATGCAATCCCCATGCATACCTCCACCCCAATCCCCATGCATATTTACCCCAATCCACATGCAATCCCTATGCATACCTCCACCCCAATCCCCATGCATATTTACCCCAATCCACATGCAATCCCCATGCATACCTCCACCCCAATCCCCATGCATATTTACCCCAATCCACATGCAATCCCCATGCATACCTCCACCCCAATCCCCATGCATATATATATTTTTAATTCCCCTAATAGTATTAAAAGCTCTTCTTGTGACTTATGAAAAGGTCTTGCAGGTGGTTATGCGAGTTGTCTTTTGCTCCTTTGATGCATCTTATTGTTTCCTCTACATTGCATGGAGACCTGCAGTAAAGCCTTTGTCCACCGGATAGACTTTAAAGACCCACGTCCTATTACTTGCGACAGGAAACAAGTGCTTGTTGGAACTTCAGTCCATGCAGATGGTTATACAAAAAAATTGGCAACAGAATAAATCCATTGCATACTCAGGATATGAACGCCTCATCTGTGATAAGATGCGAAGAGGATTTTCAAAAAATTTATTTCCATTTATGTCCAACAACAACTTAAAGTCAAGCATGGATGCCCAAACCCTTCACACTATGTTTCAGCAAATTGCTCTCACGACTTGTAAGGAAGAGCAGGTTTCGGGGTATTGGGTATCATCAGTTAACAATGAAAGGTGATATTGAAATTCCTAAAATTGTACAAAGGGGATGGAGAAATCAGGTGTGGACCAATAATATATCTGGATAGCAATGGCAGACATAGATGAAGTATTTCTGATGAATACCCAGCCACGTTTTTACAGTAGATTACAATCTGAAACTAGAACCGGTGCTCGTACAGTGCGTAGTTTCACTTCACGAGTTCATTCTGAACAAAAATACCATTGTTAACTGAACAAGCCAGCTACTATTATGGCCCTCGGCTATTTTGGTCCATATACCAATATCATCCATGCAACCTGTTATGTCACATAGTTTTTTGGCATTGATTATACAACACACAACAACATGCATTTTAAAGGCCATTTTCCCTGCTAGAGCAGGGGTTAGCCTTGCGGTCCCCATGACAATCTTCTCCATTTTGCCCTATTTTCTGCATCTCTCCTTGTTAACCGCCTTGCCCGCATTTCTTCTCTCCACCATCTTTAGCCAAGTCTTTCTCGGTCTTCCCCGTCCTCTACTTCCTTCTACATTCATTTCCAACACTCTTCTCAACCAGTCACTTTCATCCTTCCTCAACACATGACCAAACCATCTCAACCTGTTCCTCTTCACAGCATCAATCACAGGCTCGATTCTCATCATCTTTCACAATTCATCATTTGTCTTCCTCTCTCTCAACGATACTCTGCACATCCACCGAACCATTCGCATTTCCACACTTTCCAACCTTCGTTGCTGCTCTACGTTCATTACCCATGTCTCACTCCCATAAATCATAACACTTCTCACACATGCAGCATACACCTTTCCCTTCAGCTTCAACGACACTCCCCTCCTCGTCAGCACACCACTCAGTTCCCGAAACTTCCTCCATGTACATCTCACTCTAGCAACCGTTGCCGAGTCTGATCCACCTTCTCCATTCAGCATGTCTCCGAGGTAGCAAAATGTTTTCACACCTTCCAGCTTCACGCCGTCTCCAGGATCCAACTCAACATTTCCTCCATCTGCAGCTCCCTCTGTGCACACCTTACATTTGAATGTAGCTGCCACACTAGTTAATGACCCTCTCAGACCACTACATTTTTGATGAACCCACTCAGCGCACATTGTACATTGAATGGAGTTCACTCCGACACCCTTCCTACACACAGCACAGGGCCACTTCCCAGTTCTTTCCACCTCGCCACATGCTTTACCACTTGCCATCACCTTTGTCTTTCCGATATTCACCTTCAGACCTTTTGTCTCCATACATTCCTTCCACTTCTTCATCTTTTCCTTCAGTCCATCCATACTTTCTGCATTCAACACCAGATCATCTGCATACAACAACTCCCACGGTAAACCCTCCTTTACGTTCTGAGCCAGCACCTCCATCACAGCTACAAATAGTAGTGGACTTAGTACCGACCCCTGATGCACTCCCACCTTCACCTCAAACTCACCACTGTTCCCGTCCTTCGTCCTTACAGCTGTGCGCGCTTTTTTGTACATTGCCATCACTACTCTGATCAACCATTCCTCCACTCCTAACTTCCTCATTGCCCATGTCAATACTTTGCGTGGAACCCTATCGAATGCTTTCTCCAGATCAACAAACCCAAGAAACAACTTCTTCCTCTTCTCCATGTACTTCTCCTGCAACTGCCTCACAATGAAAAGCGCGTCTGTCGTTCCTCTTCCTGGCATTAATCCAAACTGCATTTCGTCGATCTTCACTTTCTTCCTTATCCTCCTCTCCAACACCCTTTCCAATATCTTCATTCCATGCTCCAATAACTTTATCGCTCGGTACGAGCCACACTCTAGAGGGTCACCTTTCCCCTTGTATAGAGGGACGAGGGTACTCAGTTCCCAACCCACTGGAATGCGGCCTTCTTTCACCACCAGATTACAGATCTCTGTCATTCTCTTCACACCCCAACTTCCTGCTGCCTTCAACATATCTCCCACAACTCCCGTCGGCCCTCCCGCTTTTCTACTCTTCATTGCTTTTATCGCTTCCTCAACTTCCTTCTCAGTTATCTTCTCTGCCAGTCCTAAAACTGGGTTACTCTCTATGTTGCAATCCCATTCATTCTCTGTATTCAACAGCATTTCCATATATCTTTTCCATCTTCCTTTAATTCCGTCTGGGTCCACAACGATTTGTCCCACTTCATCCTTCAAGCAACTCACCCCAATCACATCACACCTCTCTTTCGCTATCTGCTTTGCAATCCTGAATACTGCTCTCTGACCCTCTTCCGAATCCAAGCGTTCTCCGAACATTTTCCTACATGCCTCCTGCGCCTTTGCTACCTCTTTCCTTGCAGCCTTCTTGGCTGCCTTATAACTTTCATCCTCTGCTGTTTCTGCTCCCGTACTCTTCGCCTTCTGCCACTCCTTGAACTTCTTCCTCTTCTTGTCAATCCTCTTTCCAACTTCATCATCCCACCACCATGTTTCCGAGTGCCTCGGTGGTCCTTTTGTCCATCCACATACCTCACCAACGGCTCCCAACAGACTAGCTTTCATTTAACATCCAACCACTTTCAAGCTCAACCACATCATCCTCTACCCTACTCAGCCTCTCTTTTAATGCCTCCCTTACTGTCACCTCTTTCAACCTCCACACCTTCATTCTCGGTTGGTACGTCACCCGCTGAGCTCTCCTCGCACCTTTCACCCTTATGTCGCAGACAACCAAGTGGTGCTGTGAAACAGCCTCCTCCCCCGGGATCACCTTTGTGTCCCGGAGGTGCCCCCTATCTCGCCTACGCACCATCAGGTAGTCAACGGTTGTCGTCGACCCACCTGACGTGTATGTAACAAGCTTATTATCCTCTTTCTGGAACTGAGTATTACAAATCAACAAATCAGCTCCATCAGCAAACTCCAAAATCCTTTTACCTTCTCCATTTCTCACACCATATCTGTAACCCCCATGAACTCCCTCAAAACCATCCATACTCCTTCCCACATGTCCATTTAGGTCTCCTCCTACCACAACAACTTCCTCATCTTTCACGTTTTCCATCAGCTTCTCTATCGCACACCAGAACTTGTCCTCTTCATCGCTCCGACCAACCTGCGGAGCATATCCCGAGATGACGTTCACCAAGAGCTTTCCAATCATCATTTTCACCATCATCAACCTATCACTCACTCTAGTCACACTCACCACACTGTCTACAAACTCCTCAGAAAACAGGACACCAACACCATTCACGCCCTCCAGGCACCCTTGCCACATAAACTTGTATTTCTGTCCCTGCCTGCCCTTCACCATTCTCACACCACTTCGCTTCCATCTCGTCTCTTGCACACAACATATGTCCACTCTTCTTCTGACCAATACTTCCACCACTTCTCCTGATCTCCCTGTCATTGTCCCTACATTCCATGTCCCAAACCTCAGAAACCGATCTCCACTTCGGGCTGTACCCTGCCCATATGTAGTTGTAATTGTCATGGTTCTCTTTTTGAGGCAATGTTTTTATGGCCGGATGCCCTTCCTGATGCCAACCCTCTTAGTCGTCTCTTATGACATGCAGGGATACGGTGTACCTATTCTAATCCAGGGTACACACTGGGATTTGGCATTGATTGGCATTGATTATGTACATCCTAATTTA
Organism: Myxine glutinosa; assembly: GCF_964187855.1. NCBI lineage: Eukaryota > Metazoa > Chordata > Myxini > Myxiniformes > Myxinidae > Myxine > Myxine glutinosa. The sequence continues at coordinate 104,748,491 of NC_136269.1, read as the reverse complement.
ATTCTTCCTTCACATTGGGTCATAAAGCTTGGTGTTGGCTTAGTGGTTAGGGTGCCGGCTTAGGATCCTAGGATCCTGGGTTTGAATCCTGGTCGATCGCTGAACTAACACCAGGGGGGTTGACACAGCCTGCATCCTTCCGAGCTCGGCAAATTGAGCACCAGTTCACTGGTAATTCCCTGTATACAGTGCATCCAGAAAGTATTCAGACCCCTTCACTTTTTCACATTTTGTTATGTTGCAGCCTTATGTTGAAATCGTTTAAATTCATTTTTTCCCTCATCAATCTACACTCAATACCCCATAATGATGAAGAGAAAACAGGATTTTAGAAAGTTTTGCAAATTCATTAAAAAGAAAAAACCGAAATATCACATTTACATAAGTATTCATACCCTTTGCTATGACACTTGAAATTTAGCTCAGGTGCCTCCCATTTCTCTTGATCATCTTTGAGATGTTTCTACACCTTGATTGGAGTCCACCTGTGGTAAACTCAATTGATTGGAAATGATTTGGAAAGGCACACACCTGTCTATATAAGGTCTCACAGCTGACAATGCATATCGGAGCAAAAACCAAGCCATGAGGTCTAAGGAACTGCCTGCAGAACTCAGAGACAGGATTGTAACGAGGCACAGATCTGGGGAAGCCTACAAAAGAATTTCTGCTGCATTGAAGGTTCCCAAGAGCACAGTGGCCTCCATAATTCTTAAATGGAAGAAGTTTGGAACAACCAGGCCCCTTCTTCGAGCTGGCCGCCCGGCCAAACTGAGCAATTGGGGGAGAAGGGCCTTGGTAAGAGAGGTGATCAAGAACCCGATGGTCACTCTGGCTGAGCTCCAGAGATCCTGTGTGGAGATGGGAGAAACTTCTAGAAGGACAACCATCACTGCAACACTCCACCGATCTGGGCTTTATGGCAGAGTGGCCAGACTGAAGCCAAACAGTTCAATCTTGGTTTCATCAGACCACAGAATCTTGTTTCTAACAGTCTGAGAGTCCTTTAGGTGCTTTTTTGCAAACTCCAAACGGGCTTTCATGTGTCTTTCACTGAGGAGAGGCTTCCATCTGGCCAGCGAAAATCATTGTTTTACTTCCTTCTGTATTCCCACTATGTGTGTTTATATTCACTTTATAAATTCACTTGGTCTCTCGGTAAGCTGAGTGTCTTGATCGAGGGTGTTATACACGTCCGTTAAAGGACAGATCTGGTTTGGGCGATTATTGGTCAGGGCAAGACTGTCTGCGTCCAGCTATTTCGTTCAGTCACTAATTAGTGTAAAGGGACGCGTGGCACTGATCAGCGCAGCACATTGATTGACTCGGATGTTCCATTGGAGCTAGGTAACATGCCAAAATGCCCGTGATCCAGCTTAAAACGATCAAATCAGTTGGTCGTCGCGCCCGCTTTGACATGGTTGGTTGGGATTCGGACAGGGAAACTGGGCCGACCCGACCATTGAAACAATATGATTTAAACCATTCAAGATCACATCCAGGGATACCAAAATAGGATTCAAGGATGGTTTACTGGCCACTAATTCTGTATATAACGGTCATTTGTGTTAAAAGCAGCTGATTGGTCTTGAAGTGTTAGAATTGTAGCTGTCAAAAGCAGTGTTCGAATTATGCACAAGGACGAGATCATGACTCAAATGCACAACAATTATTAAATAATGCGTATGGGGACACAGGAGGTGAAAATGCAATCAACAGACAGAGATAACTGGACGCGCGCTTATAGCCTAAATGGACAGTAACAGTTTCTCGGTTATGTTGATATTAACTTAACCCAGGCAGACTCATTCAGGAACACAAGACAAACAGAAGAAAGACAGTGTAACAACAACAATGTGTGGTGCGTGTGGCCTTTCCTGGAGCGCGATACAAGCATGGCATTGGACGCTTCTCCCGGTCTCACCTTTCTTCTGATCTCACCCTTGGTTGTCCGTTATTGTGCCGATGGCTGTATGCTTACTATCTGAGGGGGTCTCGGCTGTGTGGCTCAATCTTTGTGTTGTGTGAACGATGGCTGGGTACTCTGGGCTGTGTCACTGTCTGGATGGGCGGCTGCTCTCTGCGGGTCCCGCACTCTGATTTTTAGAGAGGAGTGAGTTCTGTGATTCTGGCTGAAAGAGAATGAAGAAAGCACGAGGCGCTTTCATCCAGCCTCGTACAGCCGGGCCTTCCCTACCCTCCCCTCCTGCATGGGTCTTGCACATGCACTTTCGATGTCCTGGTTGTGTGAGGTAGCCCAGATGAACAGCTCTGTTTCTAAAACTCTGTGGTTGAAGCTCAGTGGTAACACATGTGGAACAGCCATTTGTAGAGTATTTCATGGTATAGAAGTACAAGGGGGCTGATTTCAGATGAAACACGGATGGGAGATGGGGAAAAAGAGAAAGGCATGAGGATAAAGGGTGCCAGGGAATCTAACTGGAATCCGATTCTGGTCGATGCTAATTGGGGTCTACAAACACATATGCTGGCACTCATTAGGATAAAACTACTGAATAATTAACCCCTAGGTCATTTTCACAACAGTATATTATCCTGAAAGCTGGCAGCAAATTGCTGATTACTGAATGAAAGATGGAGTCAGTGGACAGGGAATTTTAACCTGATTGAAATGTTTATCAAAAACAGAAAACAAAGCCCAGGTGTTGGAGTTGTCCATTATGCGAGTACGGTCATTGTATTGTCGCATCAGTCGACGTATCTGACAAAGGTCATCTGTCGTGCCAGGAGCGTTCACTACTCCTGGAGATTGCTGAGGTTACCAAATTCAAACTGCATTCAATTAACTGTTCTTTACTATTCACAAACCCACAAGGATCGCTCCAATCCGAGGCCGAACCTGGCGGTGCAATGTGCGGGAGGTGAAAGGTGGGAAAACGGCTGTTCTAGTTAAAACGGGGTTTATTCAAAGAAATACAAGGATAAGGGCAGACAAGACACCATTAATAAATAAACGGATGAACCAGGTGGTCGACAGACACAAGTAGGAATGAGGGGACACGCAAACTTATGTATAAGGAGAGAAATAACCCATTATGGTGCCAAATATAAATACCAGGACACGCACAACAATGGGGAATGAGCAAGGGCTTGAGAAAGGCATGAGCTGGTTTGGGGTCCGGTATGGCCTGTGCAGGCTGGTGTTGCACAGGGCTGGAGGATGGTGTTGAGATGCATGGCAATGAGGAGTGTGATGCTCCCTCTGCAAACGTCCGTTTCTATCTCCAACTCTAACTTCAAAACTGACGTGCTCTGCATGGTCATTGGTCACGGCTCTCGTAAACCTTGGGACCACCTTCATGCACGGAGGGTCCCTATCATTGGCCGCCTGCGGCTATGGGCGTGCCATCTTCTGAGCCTTCCTGCCCCATTAGACGGACCCAATACAATCTAGCCCCCAACCCTTCCTTCCATGTACTGCATGTCATGGTAATGCTGTAGAACGCTTTTGCTTTAACAGGTGAATTGGTGTAATGGACGACTAATGTAATACGAGTTCTTCCGTCCCCTCTCATCCTCTGGAATTTGAAGAAAGCATCTGTTAGTGTTTGGTCATGTGATCTAATATAGGATTCTAACTTCAGTGACAAATGAAGGAAGCAAATGTTCTCAGTTTTTTGAGCAGCATTAGAGTTTGAAAGGAGATGCACATGATAATTGTGGACATTATAAACATGATAATTAGGTTTCCCTATATTGCAAAATGATGTGAATCAACACACTCGCCTCAGCTGCCTTGCTTAGGTTTGAATCCCGACCCAGCTATAAACTGTCATCTTGGTATTTTACAGGCAGGTGATCCATCCTATGTGTGCCGTCCCTCAGATGGACGTTAAACTTGGCATTCCGTCTGCCAGCATAATATGGTGGACGTTAAAGATCCCATGGTGTCCTTCACAAAGAGTAGGCGAGCTGATGCTTCCTGCAGCCATGTGCTGCATACGAAAGAGGAAGAAGCGGAATGGAGTAATTTGAGGGATGTGGACAAGATTGCATGTTTTTAGTATTTTGACTAATTATTACCTCCACCACCTAAAGTGGACTGAGGTTATGTTTGCAAAACCCCATGAGACCTTGCTGTCATGATGTATCGTACCAAATTTGGTCCATATCGCTCAGGTAGTTTTTGAGTAAAAAATGTTTAAGTGAATATTTTCGATTAGGGGATGGAGCCCGTGACCCCCTTTCCAGGGGAGATACGGCCATAGGGAGCACAACTTAAAGTTAGAGCATGGTGCCGATGCCTTGTGGCGAGTTTGGTCTGGATTTGTCTGACGGTTTCTGAGAAGAAGATTTCTTAATGAAATAGCAATATTTGTGGCAAACCCCCTGTATAGGGGGTGCATCCAGATGGGGAGCACAACCTCATGAGACCTTGCTGTCCTGATGTATCATACCAAATTTGGTTCATATTGGTCAGGTAATTAGAGAAGATGTTTTAGTCAAATGTTAATGGGCGGATGGACGGACGGATGGACAGACACCGGGACCAACTCTATGTGGTTATTTTGGAGAATTAACTTAAAAAGGCCCAGAGAGGAGCTGGCACATGTACATTTCATCTATCTATAATTCCAGTAATCTCTGTGTGTTTGTTTGTTTGTACGTTTGTTTGTCTGTGACCGCTGTTTCTCGACAACCACGGGTCCGATATACTTTAAACTTGCCAGGTATATTGCTGGGGACCCGAGGATGTGCCTTTTCAAGGTTTCATATTAATCGGACAATTACTTACCGAGCTATGTCCAAAAAACGATTCAACCAATCAGAGAGCAGCGAGCTATCGCGTGTGCCGAACGTGGCGAACACACTCTGCCTCGGATGGCACATTTGAGAGCGTATTCATTTATTTCCCGTCGGCAAACTATGTTGGCGCTATGTTGGCGTTAAACGATGTTTTAAAACTAATTAAAACCCCGGGGGGATTGTCACTGTACTCGCAAGCCGTTCGCCGTTCGCTTTGGCGTTGCGAATGGACCAAAACATTTCATGCACCAAACCATTTCATGTAAAGCGTTCGCCGTTCGCTTTGGCGTTGCGAATGAACCAAAACATTTCATGAACCAAACCATTTCATGTAAATAGAGGGGGGGGGGGGGTTGTCACCGTACTCGCACCCACGTACCCACGTACCCACGTACGGGCATTGCACCCACGTACGGGCATGCCCTAGTCTTATATAAACACATTACAAGTCATTCTCTGAATATGATAAATTTCATCGGACGTCGGTGCTACCGAAGCAGTTTATTGGCAAGGGTCTTGTGGGTGGTTTGCCATTGCTTTCCCAGGAGTACTTGGGGCAGGAATTTGGAATTTGGCCAGGGATCTCTAATGTCCGTCAACTACTGCCAGCAGAAAGTCCATCCGAGGGACGGCACACACAGGTAACGTCCATCCGAAACACCGGGATGGCAGTTTATAGTTGGGACGGGATTCGAACCCAGGCTAGACAGCTTAGAGGCGAGTGTGTGTATTTCTAGGCCATCCTGACAGCCCCACAAAGTTATTAACCTTTTAATATAATTTGTTGGGACATTGCACTCATATATACACAAAGAATTAAGTTAAGCACCCCCCCCGTTTTTTTACAACCTCGCACATTACAAGTTTGTTGTCGTCAAAACAGTGTAATATACCCATGATATTGCTATATTTTCTGGAGAAGTGATATTATGGTCACATAAAAACATAACAATCATGCCGTTTTCAATATTTTATTCTGAATAATTTAAGGTGAAATTTTTTGGGAATTTTAGGCATATTTTCACCTCAATTTAAGTATGGAGCTATAGGTCCATCACGGACAGTGTGGATGACGTTTATGTTTTCTAACGTACAGTCATTGTTCTGAGAAGACCTCTAGCGATCTTTGCGTCAATAACGTGTGTAGGACCCACGTGATCGGATCACTGACTCAACCAATCACTTTTTTTCACTTTGATCACTCAATTTCATCAATGGATAATTGCTAATGTCATACCAATCATTATTTGATCTCACATACCTTAGAATATATGCCAATGTATACATATACACAAAGAATATATATTAGGGGGTGCTTACCTTAATTCGTTGTGTAGGGGTGCTTAACTTAATTCTTTGTGTATAGATGATAGACAGATTAACACAGTAAATGGGATTTGAATCTCTCCCTCACTCTGTCTGTCATCTGTCATCTGTCATCGGGCATCAGATTTGAATCGGGCATCAGATTTGAATCTGTCATCCCATCATCCTGAGCCAAGTATTTAAATACTAACTTCAAACGGCACACATTTAAATACTAACTTCAAACGGCACATATTTAAATAATAACTTCAAACAGGCACATATTTAAATACTAACTTCAAAGAGGCACATATTTAAATACTAACTTCAAACAGGCACATCTATAAATTCTAACTTCAAACGGCACATATTTAAATACTAACTTCAAACGGCACATATTTAAATACTAACTTCAAACGGCACATATCTAAATACTAACTTCAAACAGGCATATATTTAAATACTAACTTCAAACAGGCACATATTTAAATACTAACTTCAAACAGGCACATATTTAAATACTAACTTCAAACAGGCACATATTTAAATACTAACTTCAAACAGGCACATATTTAAATAATAACTTCAAACAGGCACATATTTAAATACTAACTTCAAAGAGGCACATATTTAAATACTAACTTCAAACAGGCACATCTATAAATTCTAACTTCAAACGGCACATATTTAAATACTAACTTCAAACGGCACATATTTAAATACTAACTTCAAACAGGCACATATTTAAATACTAACTTCAAACAGGCACATATTTAAATACTAACTTCAAACAGGCATATATTTAAATACTAACTTCAAACAGGCACATATTTAAATACTAACTTCAAACAGGCACATATTTAAATACTAACTTCAAACAGGCATATATTTAAATACTAACTTCAAACAGGCACATATTTAAATACTAACTTCAAACAGGCACATATTTAAATACTAACTTCAAACAGGGACATATTTAAATCCCAACTTCAAACAGGTACATATTTAAATACTAACTTCAAACGGCACATATTTAAATACTAACTTCAAACGCCACATATTTATATACTAACTTCAAACAGGCACATATTTAAATACGATCTTCAAACAGGCACATATTTAAATACCAACTTCAAACAGGCACATATTTAAATACTAACTTCAAACAGGCACATATTTAAATACTAACTTCAAACAGGCACATATTTAAATACTAACTTCAAACAGGGACATATTTAAATACTAACTTCAAACAGGCACATATTTAGAAGCTAACTTCAAACAGGGACATATTTATATACAAACTTCAAACAGGCACATATTTATACACTAACTTCAAACAGGGACATATTTAAATACTAACTTCAAACAGGCACATATTTATATACTAACTTCAAATAGGCACATATTTAAATACTAACTTCAAACGGCACATATTTATATACTAACTTCAAACAGGCACATATTTAAATACTAACTTCAAACGGCACATATTTATATACGAACTTCAAACAGGCACATATTTAAATACTAACTTCAAACAGGCACATATTTAAATACTAACTTCAAACGGCACATATTTATATACTAACTTCAAACAGGCACATATTTAAATACTAACTTGAAACAGCACATATTTAAATACAAACTTCAAACGGCACATATTTATATACTAACTTCAAACAGGCACAAATTCATATACTAACTTCAAACAGGCACATATTTAAATACTAACTTCAAACAGGCACATATATAAATACTAACTTCAAACGCCACATATTTAAATACTAACTTCAAACAGGCACATATTTAAATACAAACTTCAAACCCTTCACATATATAAATACTAACTTCAAACAGGCACATATTTAAATACTAACTTCAAACAGGTACATATTTAATTACTAACTTCAAACCCTTCACATATATAAATACTAACTTCAAACGGCACATATTTAAATACTAACTTCAAACGGCACATATTTAAATACTAACTTCAAACAGGCACATATTTAATTACTAACTTCAAACCCTTCACATATATAAATACTAACTTCAAACAGGCACATATTTAAATACCAACTTCAAACCCTTCACATATATAAATACTAACTTCAAACGGCACATATTTAAATACTAACTTCAAACGGTACATATTTAAATACTAACTTCAAACGGCACATTTAAATACTAACTTCAAACGGCACATATTTAAATACTAACTTCAAACGGCACATATTTAAATACTAACTTCAAACGCCACATATTTATATACTAACTTCAAACAGGCACATATTTAAATACTAACTTCAAACAGGCACATATTTAAATACGAACTTCAAACCCTTCACATATATAAATACTAACTTCAAACAGGTACATATTTCAATTCTAACTTCAAACCCTTCACATATTTAAATACTAACTTCAAATGCCACATATTTAAATACTAACTTCAAACAGGTACATATTTAAATACTAACTTCAAACAGGTACATATTTAAATACTAACTTCAAACGGCACATATTTAAATACTAACTTCAAACAGGCACATATTTAAATACTAACTTCAAACGGCACATATTTATATACTAACTTCAAACAGGCATATATTTATATACTAACTTCAAACAGGCATATATTTAAATACTAACTTCAAACGGCACATATTTAAATACTAACTTCAAACAGGTACATATTTAAATACTAACTTCAAACGTCACATATTTAAATACTAACTTCAAACGGCACATATATAAATACGAACTTCAAACGGCATATATTTATATACTAACTTCAAACAGGCACATATTTAAATACTAACTTCAAACAGGCACATATTTAAATACTAACTTCAAACAGGCACATATTTAAATACTAACTTCAAACAGGCACATATTTAAATAGTAACTTCAAAGAGGCATGTATTTAAATACTAACTTCAAACAGGCACACATTTAAATACTAACTTCAAACGGCACATATTTAAATACTAACTTCAAACAGGCACATATTTAAATACTAACTTCAAACAGGCACATATTTAAATACTAACTTCAAACAGGCACATATTTAAATAGTAACTTCAAAGAGGCACATATTTAAATACTAACTTCAATCAGGCTCATATTTAAATACTAACTTCAAACGGCACATATTTAAATACTAACTTCAATCAGGCACATATTTAAATAGTAACTTCAAACGGCACATATTTAAATACTAACTTCAAACAGGCATATATTTATATACTAACTTCAAACAGGCACATATTTAAATACTAACTTCAAACAGGCACATATTTAAATACTAACTTCAAACAGGCACATATTTAAATACTAACTTCAAACAGGCACATATTTAAATAGTAACTTCAAAGAGGCATGTATTTAAATACTAACTTCAAACAGGCACATATTTAAATACTAACTTCAAACAGGCACACATTTAAATACGAACTTCAAACAGGCACATATTTAAATACTAACTTCAAACAGGCACATATTTAAATACTAACTTCAAACAGGCACATATTTAAATACTAACTTCAAACAGGCACATATTTAAATAGTAACTTCAAAGAGGCACATATTTAAATACTAACTTCAATCAGGCACATATTTAAATACTAACTTCAAACGGCACATATTTAAATAGTAACTTCAAACGGCACATATTTAAATACTAACTTCAAACAGGCATATATTTATATACTAACTTCAAACAGGCACATATTTAAATACTAACTTCAAACAGGCACATATTTAAATACTAACTTCAAACAGGCACATATTTAAATAGTAACTTCAAAGAGGCATGTATTTAAATACTAACTTCAAACAGGCACACATTTAAATACTAACTTCAAACAGGCACATATTTAAATACTAACTTCAAACGGCACATATTTAAATACTAACTTCAAACAGGCACATATTTAAATAGTAACTTCAAAGAGGCACATATTTAAATACTAACTTCAATCAGGCACATATTTAAATACTAACTTCAAACGGCACATATTTAAATACTAACTTCAAACAGGCACATATTTAAATACTAACTTCAAACCCTTCACATATATAAATACTAACTTCAAACAGGCACATATTTAATTACTAACTTCAAACCCTTCACATATATAAATACTAACTTCAAACGGCACATATTTAAATACTAACTTCAAACTTCAAAACAGGCAAATGTACATTGGACTTGAGGATGTCAATATAGAAATGAAACTTATGGTAGATTTTCTATCACTCATAAAATATATAATGAATTAATCACTAAGGAAATCACTACCACTCTTTTACATGATTAGGAAGAGAAAATAAGATGAAGCTTTTGACTCCAATGTCTTGGAAAAAAAACAATAAAGGAAAGGAAATTGAAGGCAGAGTTAATGTGATAAACAATGGTGCGTTCAGCCATAACAATCTTGGAAGTGAACACCATTTCCTGTGCTGTCTTGGGTGCACCAGCCATAATGGACGCACTGGTTATGAGATGTAGCTTGGGTTCATTTGTTTCTTCAATACGAGGTGTTTTATCACCGGATCACACATGTGGAGGTTGGACATTGTGGGGGACCAAAACATGTTGCAAGCTGTGGACACGCACCATACACAGCAGTTACCAATCCCTCTGAATGTTTAGGTCAAAGATGCCAGAAAATGGAACTCTTATCACATTGAATTGTGCTGGTTTGCTCTAGCAGGCAAAGGAGGACATGATGGTCGACTGACTGATCTTGGCCTTGGATTGGGTGACAAACGTTTCCTTGGCACACAGAGACTAGACATAAGTGTAATTGCATCTCGATTCAAACACCATTAAAAAAAAATTATGCCTCCGCCCCCGAAGGTGACCGAAGGCGTTATGTTTTCGGGTTGTCTGTCCGTCCGTACGTGCTAAACCTCGTTTTTCTCAGCAACCTCTCCTCTCTCAAACCTCTCCTCTTTCCCAAGTAAATACAAGACCTATTTTTCCAAACGCTAACTCTTGATAAGTTTTCTTTTTATCTTTATCACTAATGTTGTTGGATGTTCATTTATTAATTAGTTTATATTTATTATATAATTTTTCCAATTATTTGTTGAAGAACTTCATGAAGCTGATGTTTTTGCGGTCCTCCCTTTCCCTCGCGGTCCCCCTGTGCTGTCTTTCCCTCGTGGTCCCCCTGTGCTGTCTTTCCCTCGTGGTCCCCCTGTACTGTCTTTCCCTCATGGTCCCCCTGTACTGTCTTTCCCTCGTGGTCCCCCTGTACTGTCTTTCCCTCGTGGTCCCCCTGTGCTGTCTTTCCCTCGCGGTCCCCCTGTACTGTCTTTCCCTCGTGGTCCCCCTGTGCTGTCTTTCCCTCGTGGTCCCCCTGTACTGTCTTTCCCTCGTGGTCCCCCTGTGCTGTCTTTCCCTCGTGGTCCCCCTGTACTGTCTTTCCCTCACGGTCCCCCTGTGCTGTCTTTCCCTCGCGGTCCCCCTGTACTGTCTTTCCCTCGTGGTCCCCCTGTGCTGTCTTTCCCTCGCGGTCCCCCTGTATTGTCTTTCCCTCGTGGTCCCCCTGTACTGTCTTTCCCTCGTGATCCCCCTGTACTGTCTTTCCCTCACGGTCCCCCTGTGCTGTCTTTCCCTCGCGGTCCCCCTGCACTGTCTTTCCCTCGTCGTCCCCCTGTGCTGTCTTTCCCTCGTGGTCCCCCTGTACTGTCTTTCCCTCGTGGTCCCCCTGTACTGTCTTTCCCTCGTGGTCCCCCTGTACTGTCTTTCCCTCGTGGTCCCCCTGTGCTGTCTTTCCCTCGCGGTCCCCCTGTATTGTCTTTCCCTCGTGGTCCCCCTGTACTGTCTTTCCCTCGTGGTCCCCCTGTACTGTCTTTCCCTCGTGGTCCCCCTGTGCTGTCTTTCCCTCGCGGTCCCCCTGTCCTGTCTTTCCCTCGCGGTCCCCCTGTGCTGTCTTTCCCTCGCGGTCCCCCTGTACTGTCTTTCCCTCGTGGTCCCCCTGTACTGTCTTTCCCTCGCGGTCCCCCTGTACTGTCTTTCCCTCACGGTCCCCCTGTACTGTCTTTCCCTCGCGGTCCCCTGTGCTGTCTTTCCCTCGCGGTCCCCCTGTGCTGTCTTTCCCTCGTGGTCCCCCTGTACTGTCTTTCCCTTGTGGTCCCCCTGTGCTGTCTTTCCCTCGTGGTTGTCAGCTCTTTCACGAGCCTCGATTCAGTATACAAAAAAAAAAAAAAAAAAAAAAAAAAAAAAAAACCCCAAAAAAAAACCACATGTCCAATTGAGACTAAACTTTCAGGGTAAGAGCGACACCATGTAGAATGTTTTTAACGAAAATGGTGATGTCATAGGTCACGTGGTATAGCAGCCACCTCGGATTAAACGCCAAATAAAAAAAAATTCTCGGAAACTGCTGAATGGAAACATTTGGAACTTGGCACATTGTCAAGTACTCCCAATGGGGAACAAAAGCATCATAATGATGACATCATCAGTGAAGTGCTGTACCAGCCATAAATGTTTTCATCGAATTCCTTATCCTAAAAATCTGAAATTGCATGCACATGATCATTGGCCCATTTGTATTGAAATATTAAATTTATGACATCATAGGTCACATGGTTTGCTAACCATGGTCACATGGCTAACCCCCGCTCTTGCAGGGAAAATGGCCTTAAAATGCATGTTGTTGTTGTTGTATAGGTCACATGGTTTGGCAGCCACAGTGGATTTAACCTAAAACCCTAAAAAAAATATTCTTCCAAACCACTCAATCGATCGACTCGAAACTTTACGTGTGTCATCGACTGGGCATGGCGATTGAAAGTTTATCACAAAAACGTCATTGGTCACGTGGTGTGGCAGCCATATTAGCTTGAAAGCCAACATATATAAAAAAAAACCCTTCTCCAAAACCGCTTCACCGACCGATGTGAAACCTGTCATGTCTGGTAAAAATGTTGATACTTGAGAACAGCTCAAGGGATTTAAATCAAACTTGTTTATTTTTAAAACAGTCAACGAGGGCATCTACCCGTTGTCACGGGCAGGGAAGACGCGGAGGCATATTGGCGACATAGTCAAAATAGTTACGTTTTTTTCAACTGTTCAAGTTTTCCTTTCCTCAAACTTCGACATTTTCTTTCATTTAGCCACTGCTGCTCACTTCTTCCCACTTGCATCTCGATTCGCAATCCATTGTGTTTTTTTTAATTGCTCAAGTTTTCCTTTCCTCAAACTGTTGCATTTTCTTTCATTTACCCACTGCTGCTCACTCCCTCCCTCTTGCCCTGCCAGCGTTCTCTTCTCTCCCTCATGCTGACCTTAAAAGGCTGAGCTGTTTTACCACCCGAGCAAGGGGAATTTTTTTTGAATCCCTGCCACCCCCGGCACACCCTTTTCTCCACAGTCCGTTTCAAAAATCCGTGAGCAACGGAAAATGGAAGAACATAGTCACTTTGTCGTACCCACTTTCACTACACCTCTCCACCCACCGGCCCCTCGTCTCCTCTCTTAACCTCATCCTTATCTCCCCTTTTTATGTCTCTTCATCCAAGATTGTTTTTCTTCCATGTCCCTCTTTTCTCCATCCTCCTCCTTCTCCAGCTCTCTTTTCTGTCCCTCCCCGTCTCATAATTTCCACATTTTTATTTTGCTGCCCCACCCACTGGCTCTGGAGTCCTCAAGAGCCTTTTCTCCTTGTCGGGTCATGGGAAAGGGGAAGGAATGGTAGTGGGGAGGGAGGTGGTAAACGAGAGAAGAAACTGAGCAATAGGAGATGGACTAGGTTGTTGAACATTATGGGGAAAATGTGTAATGGTAGGGGGAAATGGCAGAGCTACTAGGCGTCAGAAGGTCTCGGCATAAAAAGGTCAAGCCATTGGAAGAGGTCAAGGTCAACCAATAAGGTATTAACAGGAAAGGACAAATGGACGGGGAATTTGTGGAGATTGTGGCAGTGAGTGAACTGGCTGTTGGAGATGGTGAAGGTAGCATGAAGACAGACGGACATGAAAATGGACCTGGGAAAGAAAATGGTGATGAACGTTTTGAAGGTGATCATGCCATATCTCAGCCACAGAGACGACGGAGTGATGCTCGGATCTTCAGTTCTTTCCATGATTCTGAGTGAGTTGGGTTGATGAGGGAAACAAGGAGAGGGCTGATGGAAAGATGTAATCAGGGGTCAGAAAGTCGATGGGTTGTGTTGTAACACAATAAATGTCAAGCAAAACAGATTTATGAGAGTTGGCCTGGATTTATACAATTATACCTTAGCCTGGATATACGTATGAGTGTTTGCTTTTAATTTGAAAATATCATCTGTTACCATACCTTTTTTCTTTTCTTTCTTCAGAAATCTCTATGCAGGTGTCTTCTGCAGAGCTAAGTCATCTTCTATACACCTAAGTTGGTGTGTTCACCCTCCCATCCAGTTTCCACTGTTCTTTTCACTCTGTTATGTCCTCAACGTTCTATGTTCTAACTATTCCATGAGCCTCGACTCTGAACACAAATAATATCCCCTAGTGGGCTGATGGTCATCTCTTGAAGTTGTAGTACAGACCTCTGTTGTTGCCCTCCTCCTCCTCCCCATTCCCTTTGGAAGCACCCCTGATACCCTGGGAACTCCGCTAATCCAAAATTGAAAAATGTAAGACCAGGCGATCCTGCGGACCATCGAGTGGAAGGACTTATGGGGTTTCAGAGCAATCGGTTTGTAAATAATGGACGAGTGAGGATCCCAAGTTAAAAAATCCGAGTTTGAGCGATCATGCGGGATACTGTCTTGTATTAATGTGTTAAGATTCAGAACAATCAGCAGGTGATAAGGGAGGAGTAGCAAAAATATCAAAAAGTTAATGGATGGACAGACAGACATCCGGACATCACAACCCATTTTATAATTCATTTCTTCCAAATCGAGATATGACCTAATAAGGTGTCTTATTCTGTATAAACATGAGACTTAATTTTCCACTTCACAAGAGGTCCTTGAAGTTGACCCCATTTGTAGTTAATTTATTCATCTATGTCTCCATAAAGGCCATATGTGACTAACGTTCCAGTTTGCTTCTGCAAACAATCTCTGACAGAGGATGCAGTCGTTTGAACTCCTTGGATTAACAGTCTACCATGACCTTTTTTGGTCAGTCTACCATGACCTTTTTTGGGCTGATCGCATACCCATTCTGGCCTCTAGAGCAGGGACACACCTTTAAATCTTTGCAGAACTAAGTATTTACTTTGGTGACTCATCTCCTTGTACAACTACTTCAACTGCAATGCCATGGAGTATGGAGTCCTCTGGGGGTTGGCCTGCCGCATATCATATTGTTACGGAAACGGAGTACGGCGCTCCCCCTTAGCGGGGGGGGGGGGCTTAATCCCCCTTCTATTTGCACTGGCCGTCTCCGCTCCTGAAGCTGCCCAGCTCCCTCCACGAGGCAGGTGAGCAACCCCGTTCGAGACCGCGGACAAGATGTTATTTGCCGAGCGGATTAGCAGCCCGCGGCTCGAACCATTAACAAAGACTCAACCCAATCCTGAACGTTGGCCAAATCGTGATCGAAATCGTGCCAGCGGAAGAAAAGAAGGCAGAGTAAGGAGGAACAGGAATTTATTACTACTATTTACACAATCAAAGAAACCAAAGGAGATGGAAAGATACGAAAATAATTTACAGAAGAAGAAGAAGAAGACAGTGCAATTCTACTTATACAAGCTTAACTTATTCCAAGGGACAACACAGACAAACAGACGACATTCAGACTTACACGAGTGGGGGATGAAGGCAGGAACGAATGGCTGGAAGGAGAGGAAGGTTCAGGTGGGACTGCAGAAGGGCTGGGCCGGGAGCGAGCAGCCGCCGACTCTCCACACTCGGGTCCTCACGGCCGGGATGCTCGCAGCAACACGTCGGAGCTTGTCGTGGCAAGGCTGGTTGCAACAGCGTCTCCCTTCCCAGAGCTGTGAGTATTCGGGCTCCTTCAACTCTCTGGCTCCCTCAATGATTTCGTCCTTCACTTCTTTCACCAAGCAGTCCCTCCACTGAACTCTTGCGCGCATCTCTCCTGGTGGGGGCTGATGCAATGGGTTTTATAACCCCACCCTCTTGAGCCATACCCACTCATCCTTGGTTGGTCGGCAAGGGCTTTCCTGGCTCCACCCTCTGATGACGAGGTGTGGGCCACGCCCATAATGTAGCTCCTCCCCCTTCTTCTCCGAGGCTTGACCACGTGCGTAATGGAGGCAAATGCAGTTGGCAATTGAAAGGGGCGATGGTGATGCCAATAACCCCACCCAATGCAACGGTGTTCGCGGTGCTGGCGCTTTTTAGGAGGCCATGGGGGTGTCGGAGGGATCCTATCTTATTCGATTCGGTGCAATGCAGTGTCAACTAATGGGAAACAGAGCCTTATACTGACATAGAATAAGAAATAACTATAGAGAGGTCTATGATTTTCTACGTGCATGCGATGGACTAACTAAAAGGACGACCTTTGACCTTTCACACAAAACGGAGGTATTTACAAGAATTACTATTAGAGGGTCATCTATCTATAATTCCAGTAATCTCTGTGTGTATGTTTGTATGTTTGTATGTTTGTATGTTTGTCTGTGACCGCTGTTTCTCGACAACCACGGGTCCGATATACTTTAAACTTGCCAGGTATATTGCTGGGGACCCGAGGATGTGCCTTTTCAAGGTTTGAAATTAATCGGACAAGTAGTTACCGAGCTATGGCGATTTAGCCGTTCGCCGTTCGCTTTGGCGTTGCGAATGGACCAAACCATTTCATGTAAATAGAGGGGGGGGGGGGGGGGGTTCTGTGGTCGTTGCGAATGGACCAAACCATTTGATGTAAATAGAGGGGGGGGATTGTCACCGTACTCGCAAGCCGTTCGCTTTGCCTTTGGCTTTGCGAATGGACCAAACCATTCCATGTAAATAGAGGGGGGGGATATAATTTTAGATATATATATAGTACGGGCATGCCCTAGTATTTACAAACACAGGATTCTCAAATCCGCAACAATATTCATGGGTTCCTGGAAACGCTGCAATCCCAGTCGTTCAGGCCAATTGGAGTTGCTCAACAGTCGGCTGAGGTGCAAGCTTGTTCTTCATCCAATTCCAACGCAGACAAGTCGGTGACCTAACATTAGTCTATCAGCTCATTTATATGGTCTTGTTCCACCTACTCTCACAAACTATTTGTGCCTCACAAACCTGATCAAGCCACACCGGCTCATCCAGCAACACAATCCTGGTTACCCTCCGCGAATCCAAGATAAATAGTCAACTCCATTATTTTGTCCCTCCTCCTCTTCTTACGATCCCCTTCCTGAGTCTGTTTAATCATGTACTTCTCGTTAATCTTGTAAAATAGCGGAAAATGAGGCTCACGGAGGAGATTGCCTGTGTATATTGTGCAAAATCCTCCCAAACACCATCTCATTATCATCTGTTCCTATTCTTGATATTGTCGCGCGAATCCCTCGGTTAATACTCACTTGATGATGACCCAAACGGACTTAAATGGAGGCGACGATCAATCACGGATTCGACTACGCTAGCACAGGAGGAAGAATGAAGAGGAAGAAGCGGCAAGCTCTTACCTGACGCCCCAACGGCAGCCCTCGATCCTGCAGGGAAATGAACTCAAATGGGAATCCGGGGTAAAATGTACAAAAATAAAGATTTATTATGCGGAACCCGATACAAAGAACGCGACGGAAAAACTAATTCTAAATTGGGACGTCCCCACACAGATTTCAAATACAAGACAATGGGAGAATGAATTAAATAAAAGAATCGTCATGTTGTGCATTCGTGGGTGCAATCTTATCTCAGGCTGTATGTGTGATGTTGGTCAGGCTCCGTCCGGCTCCGATGTTGGCGTGAAGCAGGCCTCCGTCCGCCTCGCTCATGCCCGGGACGTCGGTCGCACGGGAGGTCCCGTCTGCTCGTAGCACCACGCCTCGCTCCAAGCTCGAAGCACCGCTCCAAGCACCGAGCACCGCTCCAAGCACCGAGCACCGCTCCAAGCACCGAGCACCACTTCAAGCAGCGCGACAAGAACACCACGAAGACGACGAACCACCAGGAAAGAACGCCAGGAGGAATGCAGGGAAGAAGACCATAACCGAACAGGGAAGAACGCAGGGAGGAAGCCCCAGAATCGAACACACCGAAGCACAAGCACCCGCACAGAACCCAGAGTGAAGAGCGGAAAATGCCCGCGAACCACCCGTTTTGTCTCCCGTGGCCTGACGTCAATTCTGGCACGTTCCAATCAGTCCCTCCCTTCTTTGTGATATTTCCCGCCTTTTCACGTCACCGGCACTTGTTCTCCAACTAGCGACCTGCTTTTAAGTAATGTTTTGGCGCTTCCCGCCCTGATTGGTCGAGTGTTCGTGCCTTTCGTACTGATTGGCCGAGGTGTCCACGGTCGGTGGCCAATCAGTGCGCTGCTCCCTTCCACCAACCAATCACACGTTCCCTAGGCATGGCTATTGCTTGCCTTACACGATGCTCGTTGCTAGGCCAGCTGGTGGTGTGGCTGGCTGCGGCCCCATGCGGTGGTGCCCCGATCTGGCTTCCTGCCTGTTCTCTTCCAAAGTCATTGTGGTGGAGGGGAATTAATTAATGTGTGCACTAAGGGACCTATCTAAGTGTCTATATGATTGCGTTGCCCTAATGGACACTGCATTGCTCACAGAGAGAACGACAAACCAGGTAATTTTACCCATAATCCCTGTACCAATTAGCATGCCGCACCCCCTCGTGGCGGGGACACAGATAGCACTTATTCCGACATCCGGGCTACATACAGAACTTATTACAGGTAGATTCCCTATCACGACAGTCGAGTACCTACCTATGCAGATCTACCTGGCTCTAGATATTCCTCTACCCCCCTGACATAACAATATTTTCTCCTCTTATTGACTCTCCTGTCCTGTCCACCTGCATGTCTCCATATTTACTTGGTCCGATTTTCCAGTCTGCATACATGTTCCTTGTATACTCAGCCTATTTAATTACCTTTATCCTGTCTGTATGTCTCAACTTATGCTACATGTATGTTCATTGCTTCCCCATATCTCTATCCCAGCTTGTATGTCTTCTCCCTCTCCTCCATCGCTGTATCATTGTCACCTCTCTATCATTCACCTCTTCTATGAGCCGTGATCTTAAAAAAAAAAAAAAAGGATTCCAGTAATCTTGAGAGCTTTAGATTCCACAGAATCCAGGAGAGACAGATGTGAGGCAGGAGTGCCAGCCCAGAGGGGAGAGCAGTACTCCATCAAGCTGCAAATGAAGCCTTTGTAAATTGATTAAAGGTCCGATTTGCAAGATGGAGTCGGCGACTGGCTTTGGAGGTCAACTTTAAATGTGTGGTTTTCCAAAGAAGGATCATGGCTGTTGGTGAGGTCCAAAATTTTAAGTGACTAAACTTCTTTAAGATGATTGTTAAAGAAGTATATGGCAGGACTTGCCAGACAATCTTTTCGGAGAGACAGAGTGAGAATGTGAGATTTGTCAGGATTGAACGACATGTTGTTGGTGTAGAATGAGCTGCTGTCTGCCTATCTGAAGGATGAGGGAAGTTACGGCAGAGGATGGAGTCATCAGCAGAGACATAAAGAGGATTTCCTAGAGAGTCGAAAAGATTGTTGATTAAGCTTTGGAATGGGAATGGGCCCAAGACAATGCTTTGGGGGTACTCTAGCCTTCACAGGGAGGGGATATGAGAGGATCCTGTTGAGAGTCCTGCGTTGGTTATGAGAGCAGAGGAAGTTAGTAAGCCAAGTGTGGATTTGGCCTTGGATGATGATGATGATGATGATGATGATTTCGTTGATTGAGAGTTTGCGGCTGTATCCATCTTGTCCGCCCCCTTGTATCCACCCCTTGCTCTCATTCTTTCCCTCATTCCTTGTCCCTCCAAGTCTCCCTCTATTTTGTCCCTCAACCCTGCTGTTAGCATGGGCTTGTTCTTCACCATTGGCTTGCCTTATGCAGGCCCCAGTGGGTTGGGAACCAGTGTTATCATTCCCACATATTGGGTGGGATACTATATCTGCGATAATCTATATTCTTGCTGATTTGCACAAGAATTAGGTTTTCCCGGTTCTCCTAAATTCCATTCCATCTTGCTGGAAGTTGTATTTCAATGGCTACTCTCAAAAAGTGGATTGACGTTGATCATCCTATCAGGTTCCCCTGTGGAAGTCCACATTTCTTGCACAAAGGGCAGGAGTACGAGACTGTGGCGGGCACAAGGGTCAATAATTCCACGCACCAGTGGGTGGTGCGAGCGTCCAGGCGGGGAACTGAAATACATGCCCCGCCTTTCGGCCGATCGGCCATGCCCTGGGGCAAGGCGTGGCCTCGGGACATACCTGCGGGCTCTAAGCTCGAGCCTGCCCAGTGCTGATATGCGAGCTTGTAATAAAGACTCTTGTTTGTATCCACGCGTTGTGGCCTACCTCTCTGGCAATCGAGTTGTGTGTGCACAGCACCACACTGGTGACCCCGATTGGTTCAGCCGTTGCTGACCCCCGAACGCGCCATGGCTACCAACGCCATCGCAATCAAACTCCCGGAGTTTTGGGAAGCGCAAGCCGACGTTTGGTTTGTGCAGGCCGAAGCTCAATTCCAACTCCGGGGCATCACGGCGGACGAGACCAGGTACTACCACGTGGTCGCCGCCCTCAGGCCCGGCACTGCCGCCCGTGTCGTGTCCATCCTTCGGCGCCCGCCGGGCGACCACAAGTACGAGGCACTCAAACGTCTCCTCCTCACCACGTTCGGGCTCACGAAGGTCGAACGTGCCGACCGCCTCCTGGACCTTCCCGCCCTCGGCGACACACGACCATCCGTCCGGATGGATTTCATGCTGTCCCTGCTTGGAGACCAGCGCCCGGATTTCTTATTCCGAGCACTTTTCCTACGCCAGCTACCTGTACAGGTGTGCCTCGCGCTGGCCGGTTCCAAAATAACGGAACCCCGTGCCCTGGCTGGAGAGGCCGACAAGTATTTCGCGGCCTGCGACACGCGGTCGGTGTACGGTGCTGCCGTAGTGGATCCCGGCGCGGAGGCTACAGCGCCCCCTGCTTCCCTCGTGGCCGCTGCTACGCCCCGCCCACTACCGCCGCCGCCACCACCACCGCCGCCGCCACCACCACCGCCGCCACCACCACCGCCGCCGGCACGGCCGCCGCGGGGGCCACCGCCGCAAACCTGGTGCTACTACCATGCCAGGTTCGGCCGCAAGGCTAAAACGTGTCGCACGCCGTGTTCTTTTGACGGGTCGGGAAACGACCGGGCCGGCGCTCACTTGCGGCCATGAGCGTCGGCCATTCCGGCAGCCTCTTATTCATCACGGACACCTCATCCGGGTGCCGTTTTCTTTGCGACACGGGAGCGCAGGTAAGCGTCCTCCCTGCCTCCGCGTCCGACAAGCAAGCCGCGGGCCGGGGCCCCGCTTTGCTTGCCGCCAACGGTACACCCATCCGCACATTCGGGAAGTGTTGCCTCTCACTGCGGTTTGGAGGGCAGCGCTTTCAATTGTCGTTCGTCACCGCCAGCGTGCCAATGGCCCTGCTCGGCGCGGACTTCCTATGTGCACATGGGCTGTTGGTCGACGTTAAGCGCAGATGTCTCATCCAGGCCGAAACCTTCAGCTCGCTCGCTTGTTCGCTGAGCGGCTCGTTGAGCGGCTCATCGAGCGGCTTGCCAAGCGGCTTGCTGAAAGGTTCCGTCCCGGCAAGGTTAGTCTGTACGCTTCCGGCAGCGGACGAGTTTACCCGCCTCCTCTCCAGTTTCCCGGCCCTCACGCGGCCCACCTTTTCAGCGGTGGCCGTCAAACACGGGGTGGAGCACCATATCCCCACGGTCGGGCCGCCGGTCTATGCCGGGGCACGCCGCCTCGACCCCATGAAGCTCGCCGTGGCGAAAGCGGGGTTCGCCATGCTGGAACGGCTGGTTATCGTGCGGCGCTCCAACAGCGCTTGGGCCTCTCCTCTGCACATTGTGCCGAAGCCCGGCGCCGGATGGCGGCCGTGCGGTGACTACCGCCGACTCAATGATGCCACCACCCCCGACCGCTACCCGGTCCCGCATATCCAAGACTTTTCCACCCGGTTGGCAAACACGACCGTGTTCTCCAAGGTGGACCTCATCCGGGGCTACCACCAGGTTCCCGTACAACCGGACGATGTCCCAAAGACGGCCGTCATCACCCCTTTCGGCCTCTTTGAGTTCCTGTGGATGCCTTTTTGGTTGAAGAATGCGGGCCAGGCGTTCCAGCGGCTCATGGACAGCGTCTTGTGCGACGTACCTTTCATCTATGTCTACCTGGACGACATCCTAGTCGCGAGCGCGTCCCGGGAGGAGCACCTGTTCCACCTCCGCACGCTTTTCGAACGCCTGGGCCAGCATGGCCGGATCATCAACCCCGCAAAGTGCCGCTTCGGCGTCGCCGCCATCGACTTCTTGGGAGCACCGCATCACCAGGCACGGGGCCATCCCTTTACCGGCCAAGGTGGAGGCGGTCAGGGATTTCCCGCGCCGCCGCACGATCAATGGGCACCAGGAGTTCCTGGGCATGGTCAATTTTTACCACCGCTTCGTGCCCCACGTCGCCCAGCTCCTCCGCCCACTGCACGAGGCCCTCCGGGGGAAGGCGGGCAAAGGTGACATCGCCTGGTCGGAGCTGATGGCCGCGGCGTTTGTGGGCGCAAAGCTGACCTTGGCCAATGCCACCATGCTGGCGCACCCGGCGCCCGATGCACCGATCGCCCTCACCACCGACGCGTCGGACTACGCGGTGGGCACGGTGCACAAGCAGTGGGTGCGTGGTGCTTGGCAGCCCCTGGCGTTTTTTAGCCGGCAGCTTCGCCCGCACGAACGCCGCTACAGCACCTTCGGCCGCGAGCTACTCGGGCTCCACCTGGCGGTCCGACACTTCCGCCATCTGCTCGAGGGCCGCCCATTCACGGCTTTCGTTGATCACAAGCCCCTTGTGTTCGCGATGGCCAAGGTCGCCGAGCTATGGTCGGCCCGGCAGCAACGTCACCTCTCTGCCGTGTCCGAGTACACAACGGACATCCGTCACGTCGCGGGTAAAGACAACCCGGTGGCGGATTGCCTTTCCCAGTCCGTCGCGCACGCGGTCCACCTCGGGATCGACTATGCCCGGATGGCGGAGGACCAGACCGCCGACCCAGGCGTCCAGGCCTTGCGGACCGCCGTCATGGGCCTCCGCGTCACTGAGGTGCCGTTCGACGTCGCGGGCGCGGCCCTCCTGTGCGACATCTCCCTCGGCCGGCCTCGCCCCATCGTGCCCGCTGGCTGGCAGCGCCCGGTTTTTGACGCCATCCACGGCCTGTCCCACCCAGGCACGAAGGCCTCCCAGAAGCTCGTCGTGGCGAAGTTCGTCTGGCATGGCCTCGGGAAGGACGTCCGCGACTGGGCCAGGACGTGCCTCGCCTGCCAGCGCGCAAAGGTCCACCGCCACACCCAGGTCCCGTTGGCCCCGTTTACGGTGCCCGAGCGTCAGTTCGACCACGTCCACGTCGACTTGGTGGGACCTCTGCCCCCCTCGTGGGGGTTCACCCACCTCCTCACCATGGTGGACCGCACCACACGGTGGCCGGAGGCCGTGCCATTGGCGGCGACGTCTGCGGCTGATGTGGCGCAAGCCTTCATCGCCACTTGGGTTGCCCGGTTCGGTGCCCCCTCGGACATCTCGTCCGACCGCGGCCCCCAGTAATAATAAAGCTCTGGGCTCCAGAGCTCTGGAGCTCTGGAGTAATAATAAAGCTCTGGGCCGCGGTGGCGCAAGGCCTCGGGGTGAAACTACACCGCACCACGGCCTACCACCCCCAGGCCAACGGCCTGTGTGAGCGCTTTCATCGCTCGATGAAGGCCGCGCTCCGGGCCAGCCTCCCCGACGGCAGCTAGGCTGATAGGCTCCCCTGGGTCCTGCTGGGCCTCAGGACGGCGCCCAAGGACGACCTGCGCGCGTCCTCGGCGGAGCTGGTCTTCGGACAACCGCTGCGGGTACTGGGCGAATTTATCCCCGACTCCACGGCTCCTTGGTCCGCGGCGCAACAGCACTCCACCCTGCAGGAGACCGCCCGGAGGTTCACCCCGGTGCCGACGGCACACCACGGTTGCCCGTCCTCCCACGTCGCCCCGGAGCTTCGCACGGCGGAGTACGTTTTCGTCTGGCACGACGCCCACCGGGCACCGCTACGGCCCCCGTACGACGGGCCCTTCTGCGTGCTGGAGACCGGGGACAAACATTTCACCGTGGACATCGGCAGTGCCCCGGATCGTATCTCCGTGGACCGCCTCAAGCCAGCCCACCTCGATCTGGACCACCCCCCGGCGGTCAGACCCCTGGCACCCCCCCCCCCAGCCCCGCCGTCCCGCTACCCCCCAGCCCTGCACGCATCACCAGGGGACGTTTCGGCCGGGTCATCCGGCTTCCCTGCAAGCTCACCCTTCAGGTGCGCGGGAATTCTGGTCGGGCGTGTGTGGCGGGCACAAGGGTCAATAATTCCGCGCACCAGTGGGTGGCGCGAGCGTCCAGGCGGGGAACTTTAATACATGCCCCGCCTTTCGGCCGATCGGCCACGCCCGGGGGCAAGGCGTGGCCTCGGGACATATATGCGGGCTCTAAGCTCGAGCCCGCCCAGTGCTGATATGCGAGCTTGTAATAAAGACTCTTGTTTGTATCCACGCGTTGTGGCCTACCTCTCTGGCAATCGAGTCGTGTGTGCACAGCACCACAAGACTAAGTTTATTAAATTCGTCATCACTGGCCTTAAATTTAACATCCACTAACTGATGCTGGCAGATGGGACGACCAGCTTAACGTCCATCCGAGGGACGGCGCACACATTGATGGAGCATTCTGCCTGTGAAACACCCGGATGACAGTTTATAGCTGGGTCGGGATTCGAACCGAGACTAAACAGCCCAGAGGCGAGTATGTTCCTAGGGCCTAGGTCATCCTTACAGTCCCACAAAACTATATTATATTACAATAACTGTACATGAAAACAGATTTGCAACTAGATGGTATTCATAGAATACTTACCCTGCGCAGTCAACTTATTGCGAGCCTACTCTTCTGTTTTTGAACATTTTTTTTCCTTTGATCCAAGACCACGTGAGCTGCCAGACCACGTGAGCGATGACATCATAAATTTATATCCTCAAATATAATTGTTGCATAGATCACGCTCAATACATTTCAAACTGATCAGACTAATCATTGTCCCTGTCGAATTATGACGTTGTGGGGGTTACCCCCATTGGGACATAATCCACAGGCACGGGACCAGTGGGGCTATTGATGGTATGGGCGTGGCGTGTGCTCGGTGGTTGGAGCCACGCCCCCTTAAGAGGGTTTTTGCGTGTTATAAAAGACTAGAGAAATATCCGTGCTACGCACGGGTGGGAGGCCAGAAGCAAACAGACAATGCAGATACGGTGAATGCTAAAGCATGAAACCAATAAATTCCACATTCCTGTTGCACCTTCAGCTGCACCTCAGACATGGACAGCAAGTTCGTGAAGGACCTCCATGAAAAACGTACCTGCTCGCAAACAAACGGGTACGTTCATGTAGAGAAACATCGATCGTGGGACCGTGGCGAATCTGCATATGGCGATGGCAAAAAAACAGAAATTGAAGGCTTTTTTATTTTAAACGATTCATATAAACATCCGTTGAATCATATCACACGCAAATCATCAAAATCTAAACGGTATCTTTAGAATTTCAATAAAAGCCACATCACTGTTCATATCGGTAAATATTATTCCATCGTCTTTCAAATCGTGATCGATACACTATGATCGTGATGATCGTGATCGTGAATCGTGATCGATAATCGTGTTCACAATCGCTATGTCGTATGTACTCCCGATACGTGTACCACATTCCCGATACGTGTAACTGTACCAAATCAACAGTTAAAAGGATTTTGAGCCGATAGGTGTTACGGCCTTGGCAAGATCGATGGAGACAGCGATCTGTTAGATCTGATCCTCCTTCATGCCGAAGTGCATATCGTCCTTCATGCCACATCCGATCGATGCAGCCGTGCAGCGATCGGTGCAGTCGTTTGTGCGGCACACAGCGCAGCGATCGGTGCAGCCGTTTGTGCGGCACACGGTGCAGCGATCGGTGCAAACGTGGACTCCCACACTGCCACATCCTGCTGATACTTGCTCCCGCATGACGTTTCCGCATGACGGATGTTTATATAAATCGTTTAAAAGAAAAAAAGGCTTCAATTTCCGATATTTAGCCTTTTCATTTGGGCCTCCCAATTGAAGCCCCGCCCATAGGGCAGGTACCGTTGCTCGACGTAAGAAGACGTCACAATGAACGTCGTGCGAACGCGAATGTTATGCGGGAGTCCAAACCCGAGAATGCTGGAGACTAAAGCTGAAATTGGGAAAACTAAATAGCCTATTTTACTCCTGGGGATCCCAGGATTACCCACTGAAAATATATTTGCGATCGGTTCAGCAGTTTTTACGGTACCTTCTAACGGACAGACAGACAGACATTTGGTGAATTATAGTAAGATGCATGAGTTCCGGTCGGGATTCAGTTCTGTTGGAATAAAGGAGCTTTGAACAAGCTAAGAAGTGTCTCGCCCTCTTGTTGTCCGCAACTCCTACATTGGTGACCCCGACTGCTCCCGAACGTTTTCGGGGGCTTCAAACGAACATGGCGACAAGCGCAGTTTCGATTAAGCTGCCGGAGTTTTGGGAACGACAAGCTGCTGTTTGGTTCGCTCAAGCTGAGGCCCAGTTCGCCATTCAGAGAATTTCTGCCGACGACACAAAGTATTATTATGTCGTGTCTGCGCTCAGCAGCTCCACTGCGACCAGGGTGGTGAGCCTTCTCCAGGATCCTCCGGAGGGCGGCAAGTACTAGACGCTAAAAGCGCTGCTGCTCGAAACCTTCGAGCTCACTGAGGCTGAGTGCGCTCGCCAACTTCTTTCTCTACCCGGGCTGGGTGACTCAAAGCCGTCGGAGCTGATGGACCACATGTTGTCTCTCCTGGGCAGCCACCGGCCATGTTTCCTCTTCAGGGAGCTGTTCCTGCAGCAGCTGCCAGGACAGGTATGGTCAGCCTTGGCCAACTCGCCCGTTAAGAATTTCCGCGCCCTGGCCAGGGAAGCAGACAAGTTTTTCTCTGCCAGACACTAATGTAGTGCAGCGGCATTGGACCCTGGCCCCGTCAAGCCTGCGCCACTGGCGGACACCGTGGCGGCCGCCATTATGGCCCAGCGGCGGAAGGCCCCAGCCTTGTGCTTTTACCACGCAAAGTTTGGGCCCAAGGCCAAGGCCACCCTGCAGCTTCAGCGAGTCGGGAAACGGGGTGGCCGGTGCTCGTTAACTGCCATGAGCGTCGGCCGTTCGGGCAGTTTGCTGTTCATTTCGGACACCGACTCCGGACGTCGTTTCCTCTGCTACACAGGTGCCCAGGTGAGCGTTCTACCTGCATCGGCATTGGACCGGGAGGCCGGGCGTCACGACCCTGCCCTGGAAGCTGCCAACGGCAGTGCTATTCAGACCTTTGGCAAATGGACCGTGGCACTGTGCTTTGGCGGGCAGCGGTTTACATGGGATTTTGTCATGGCAAAGGTGTCCACCCCCTTGCTGGGCGCTGATTTACTCTGCGCCAACGGCCTATTGGTGGATGTGAAAAATCAGCGGCTCATTAATGTGGAGACATTCAGTTCTCTTCCATGCTCGCCGAGCGGGTCCGCCTCAACGAGGCTTGCGTGCACGCTCTCGACCTCTGATGAGTTTGCCCGCCTCCTCACCGAGTTCCCGGCCCACCTTTTCGGCCGTTGCCATCAAGCACGGTGTGGAGCATCACATTCCGAACACCAGCCCACCTGTCGGGCTCGACACCTCGACCTGGCGAAACTCGCTATCGCAAAGGCGGAGTTCGACACGTTGGAGCGTCTTGGCATCGTGTGACGTTCCGACAGCCCGTGGGCCTCGCCTCTCCACATTGCGCCGAAGCCGGGTGCCGGGTGGCGGTTGGTGCCTGTGCGGGGATTATCGCCGCCTTAACGACGCCACTACCCCCGACCGCTACCCAATCCCGCACATCCAGGATTTTTCTGCCCGCTTGGCCGGTAAAGTTTTTTTTTCTAAGGTGGACCTCGTTCGTGGTTACCACCAGGTCCCCGTCTGGCCGCAGGACATTCCTAAGACCGCGGTGATTACACCGTTCGGGCTTTTCGAATTCCTCCGTATGCCTTTTGGGCTCAATAACGCAGCCCAGGCTTTCCAGCACCTGATGGACAGCGTGTTGCGGGATTTGCCATTTCTGTTCGTCTACCTGGACGATATCCTCATCGCCAGCGCTTCCAGGACGGAGCACATGCTTCACCTCCGAGCGCTCTTTGAACGCCTCAGTCAGCATGGCCTGATCATTAACCCGGCCAAGTGCTTGTTCAGGGTGGCCTCAATTGACTTTCTTGGCCACCGCATCACGAGGGAGGGGGCCGTCCCACTGCCGTCTAAAGTGGAGGCTGTGAAGGGTTTTCCACGCCCCCTCACCGTCGAAGCCTTGCAGGAGTTTTTGGGCATGGTGAACTTTTACCATCGTTTCGTGCCCCGGGTGGCCCAAGCTGATGCGGCCCCTTTATGAGGCCCTCAAGGGCAAGCCTACCAAATGCACCATTGACTGGACAGAGGAGATGGCCAAGTCGTTCATGGACGCTAAACTGGCCCTTGCTAGCGCAACTATGCTGGCACATCCGTCGCCCGATGCACCGATTGCCCTCACCACGGATGCTTCGGACTACGCGGTTGGTGCCGTGCACAAGCAGTGGGTTCACGGGGCGTGGCAGCCGCTTGCTTTTTTTAGCCGGCAGCTCCGCCCTAACGAACGAAAGTACAGTACCTTCGATGGTGAGCTCCTAGGCCTCTACCTAGCTGTCCAACACTTCCGTTACCTGTTGGAAGCCCGCCCGTTCACGGCATTTGTGGACCACAAGCCCGTGGTTTTTGCCCTGGTCAAGGTCTCGGAGCCGTGGTCTGCCCGTCAACAATGCCAGCTCTCCTTCGTTTCCGAGTTCACGACGGACATCCAACATGTTGCTGGGAAGGACAATACCGTCGCCGATTGTCTCTCCCGGTCCATAGCTGGCGCTTTTCACCTTGGCATCGACTAAGCCCGCATGGGGGCCGAACAGAGCTCCGACCCGGATGTCCAGGCCTGCAGGGCGGCGGTCACGGGGCTGCGACTGTCCGATGTGCCGTTCGAGGACACGGGCACCACACTACTGTGCGACATATCTTTGGTACAGCCTCGCCCCGTCGTACCCACCAGCTGGAGACGGCTTGTGTTCGAGGCCGTCCACAGTCTTTCTCACCCGGGAAGGAAGGCGTCGCAAAAGTTAGTGGCGGCGAAGTTCGTTTGGCACAGGCTCAGGAAGGATGTGCGTGACTGGGCCAACACCTGCGTCGAGTGCCAACGCTCGAAGGTGCATCGCCATACCCAGGCCCCATTGGCGCCATTCCCAGTGCCAGAGCGACGCTTTGACCATGTTAACGTGGAACTGGTAGGACCCCTCCCCCCCTCGCGGGGATTCACCCACCTCCTCACGATGATCGATAGGACCACCAGGTGGCAAGAGGCCGTCCCGCTCACATCTACAACGTCCGCCGATGTGGCCCGGGCGTTCATCGGCACTTGGGTTGCCCTTTTTGGCGCTCCCTCAGACATCTCTTCAGACAGGGGGCCCCAGTTCACTTCAGAGCTCTGGGGTGCTGTTGCCCAGGGGCTTGGAGTAAAGCTCCATCGCACCACTGCATATCATCCTCAGGCTAATGGATTGTGTGAGAGGTTCCATCTCTCTATGAAAGCTGCTCTCAGGGCCATCCTCCGGGATGACAGTTGGGCCGACAGACTCCCGTGGGTCATGTTGGGCCTCAGGACAGCCCCTAAGGAAGACCTCCAGTCCTCATCCGCTGAGCTCGTCTATGGCCAGCCGCTGCGGGTTCCCGGGGAGTTCATGCCAGACACCACAAGCCCCTGGTCCGCTGCCCGTCAGCGGTCAGTTCTCCGGGAGTATGCCAAGATGTTTGCACCAGTGCCCACGTCTCAACATGGTTTGCCTCGGGCCCACGTCCCGCCAGATCTACGTACAGCGGAGTACGTCTTTGTTTGCCAGGATGCACACCGGGGACCGCTTCGGCCGCCTTACGGACGGGCCTTTCCGCGTTCTGGAGGCCGGGGACAAGTCCTTCGTGGTCGACATCGGCAGCAAACCGGACCACCTTTTGGTGGACCACCTCAAGCCGGCTCACTTGGACCTAGGCCAGCCCCCTCAGTTGGCTCAACCCCCACGGCGGGGCCGTCCCCCGTCGGGTAAGTCCCCGGTTGGCCCGCCTACCGCCAAGCCGCTAAGAGTCCCTGCTCGGGTCCTCAGTCGTTTCGGCCGGGTGGTTAAGGCCCCCCGAAAACTGACATTGCCCATGCGAGTGAATTCTGGGGGGGCGCATGTGGCCGTTGGCGCAGAGGAAATCAGCGCCCAGCAAGAGATCAATGCCGTCGGAGCTGATGCACCACATGTTGTCTCTCCTGGGCAGCCACCGGCCATGTTTCCTCTTCAGGGAGCTGTTCCTGGAGTCCAATGACGTCATCGTTAACAACACCTATTCCCCATATGGAGTTCTTTACAATGAGCCATGTTTCAAGTTTTTCCATTAAGCGGTTTGGTAGATATAGAGGTGTAACGTTTTTCCAAGATGGCGCCAGTACCACGTGACCTATGACGTCATAATTATCAGCAAAAAAATTCCACAGGTGGAGGGGCTCCGACGGTAAATTTTCATGTCAATGGGACCAACGGTTGCCGAGAAAATGAATTTTTAAAATGCAGACACGTACGGCACACGGCACACGTATGGCACATGGCACACGTACGCAGTAGATTGCTTAACCTCACTTTTCGCTTCGCGAGCGCAGGGTAAAGATGATATAAACACTGAAATGAAAACGACCACATTAAGGTATCCCAATGTCGCTGTTCCCAAACCTCATCATGGGACCTTGCATATCCCAAACAGCCAAGCCTTGTTCTCTTCAGCCATACACATGCATCTGGATTCATATGACGTCATCAGCACGGATGGTAAAAGGAAATTTAAAAAGAGTAAAATATGAAAAGCAAACCGATGGAATTGAAGGATTAACGATTCATTCCATTGGAGATGTTCACAACCCTGTTGTTGTGGAAAAGTGTAATGTCGTTCTCCATAATTATTACCCTGCGCTCGCGAAGCGAAAAGCGCGGTTAAGCAATCGCGTTTTGAACGTGTGCCGTACATGTGCCGTACATGTGCCGGACGTGTGCCGTACGTGTCTGCATTTTAAAAAATCATTTTCTCGGCAACCGTTGGTCCGATTGACATGAAAATTTACCGTAGGAGCGCCTCCTCCTGTAGAATTTTTTTACTGATACTTATGACGTCATAGGTCACGTGGTACGGACGCCATCTTGGAAAAACGTTACACCTCTATATCTCCCAAACCGCTTAATGGAAAAACTTGAAACATGGCTCATTGTCAAGTACTCCCCATGGGGAATAAGATATGTTAATGATGATGCCATCAGTGCCTCCATTATAACGTCATAATTCGACAAGTACAACACTTGATCTGATCAGTATGAAAAAAAAAATTCCCTCTGCAATTGTTAGTCCGATAAACACGAAATTTTCAGAATATGAGCGGCTCCTCCTGTAGAATTGTTCTAATGATAATTATGAAGTCATTGGTCACGTGGTACAAGCGCCATCTTGGAAAAATCGAAAAATGTTGCACCAAAAATCGAAAAATGTTGCACCTCCATATCTCCAAAACCGCTATATGGAAAAAATTGAAACATGGCTCATTGTAAAGAACTCCATATGGGGAATAGGTGTTGTTCGTGATGACGTCATCGGTGCCATAATTATGACGTCATAATTCGAGAGGGACAACGCTTAGTCTGATCAGTTTGAAATGTATTGAGCGTGAGATATGCAACAATTATATTAGAGAATATAAATTTATGATGTCATCGCTCACGTGGTCTGGCAGCCATATTGGATCAAAGAAAAAATAACGTTCAAAAACAGAGAGTTGGCTCACTCCAAGTTGACTGTGCAGGATAAGTATTCTATGAATACCATGTAGTTAGTGTTGGAAATCACAACTTTGTAATACTTTAATAGCCATTTCTGCCATTGATTACATTGGAAAAGCTTTATGATGTCACTTTAAAAAATCATGCTGCTGGTTGCATCATTTTCTGGAAGCGAAGCTGTGCCGTTGATGCAGTGCCCCCTGTTTGCAGTAAGCTGGTACCGTACTCATTTTGCGGACCTCGGAAGGATGATAGGCTGAGTGAACCCAGCTGGTGTTCATTTAACGGCTCTCGTCATGGGCTCAAACTCAATACCCTAAGATTTTAAGGCAGCCATCTTAACCGCTAAGCGAACACCTGGTTTCCAAGCTCCGTCTGTCTCTGCTGGCAATTACTTTGATGTGATGATCACATGTGCAGAATGGAGAAAGACTTCAAAACTCGAATAACCCCTAACCCTAACCGACCAACCTTTTAAAAACTGTTTTGTAAAATATTTGAAATAAATCTGTACCTGTTTATAAGTTAAGGGTTCGAAGTTACAGCAGACATTAATATAAGACATGTGATTAAAATCTGCTCTTTGAGGGCGTGATGGGAGGCAGGACTGGGACCGCATGGTTATCCAGGTATTGTCCTTTTCTGTGCCTCTCATTGACAAACACACGTTAGTGACTGATCCACCATTCCCTCCTATTTATCCCAAAGCCACATGGCAGAGGCACTGTCCCGCGCGGCATGCGAGCGATGCCAAGCTGGATTCACCTCGACACAGAGGATCGTGAGCAGTGAAGGCCAGTTGTACCACGAGGGGTGCTTTGTCTGTGCCCAGTGCTTCCAACCCTTTCCTGATGGACTCTTCTACGAGGTTGGTCCAGCAATCATGGCACGTTTCTGTCCTGCATGATGTGTTTTTGTCACTAAGATAGAGGGCATTTGGCAATGTTGCCTTTTAATATGTAGGATATGGATGCCCTTCACAAGTAACCCCGACAACAGGTGACCCTCATCCACAAATTGAGCACTGATATCGCACATAGAGGAGCGTCCTCTCCGAGTCTGGTTGAAACCCCGGTTGGATCATACCAAATACTTTAAAAATGGTACTTGCAGCTTCCTTACTTGACGCTCATCTCTCTATAATGCAAGCAATCTCTGTGTGTCTGTGTGTCTGTCTGTGTGTATGTCTGTGACCGCTGTTTCTCGACAACCACTGGTCCGATCTAAGTAAAACTTGCCAGGTATGTTGCTGGGGACCTGAGGATGTGCCTTTTCAAGGTTTGCTATTAATCGGACAAGTGGTTACCAAGTTATGGCCATTTATTTAGCAAACACATACGTTTTGTACGTGAACGAAGGAACAGCGAAGGACGAGAGCGAAGGACGGCGAAGGACGAGAGCGAAGACCGAAGGAACGATGAAAGTTGTAATTTTTTTTTTGCACGTACGGTCAAGCTACAGCGAAGGAACCGCGTGTGTGTTTGTTGTTCTCTTCTCTTTGTGCTTTTCCTTGCGATGAAATTGCAAAATGGCAAAATATGTTGGCGCTAATTGAAGAATTGGCCATTAAAACTAATTTGCGATTAATCGTAACTGCGATATGCGAACTTCCGGACAGTGAGGCCTTATTTTTGGTACGTACGTCAACGTACGTATGTCCACGTACTTACCTCCCCGCACGTACGGGTACGCACTAGTAATTTAAAAGGATGGAACACAGACCAAAAATGCTGGGAAGGCAATGGCAAACCACCCAGTATAACCATTCCCAAGAAACTGATTTGGCAGCACCAACGCTCTGTACAGAATATGGTGCATCAAATAAAATAAACTCAGATTGCTCTCCTTGAAGGGCATGTGTGAGTTTCCTTGGTTTTTCCAAGCAATCCAAAAGCTATGTCATTTATTCTGAGATTCAGTGGGCCTTGTTTGGGATATACTGTGCATTTATTCTTTCATCCAAGGTCTAGGCACATGGAAGAGCTAGGATACATAGCAGAAGACGACACAACATAGCAAAGGGAATAGCAGGAGAAAGGGGAAACACCAATATCAGAGTGGAGGGAGACGGTGGACTGAGAAGGAGAAGCAAGGGATGCAGGTAACGATGAGGGTTAGGGAAGAACACAAGGAGTGGACAAGATGGATACATCAACAAAATGGTTGGGAGGGTTGGGTGTTGTTTAACGGGTGTCGAAGAGATCATGGCTTTGGATGGGGGATGACTTGAGATGGTGGTGAACAGCTGTCTTGAAGACCTGGAGAGAAGAATAAGGCTGAAAAGAGTGTGGAAGGTGGTTCACAGGTGGGGAAAAAGAGGAATAAATGAGTGGAGGTGAGCAGTAGTTCTGGATTTAGGCAGTTTCACTAGAAGTAGGTTGCTGGTGGACCGTGTGTGTCCTGCAGATACTTGGGGGGAGGGACAGCGCACGGAGAGGGCAGAGGGTGCAAGTAAAGACAGAGAGACCAGTGACCTCTCTGCGATGGCGAAGTGATAGGCCCATCGACTCAGCTCCATCGTGAGAGATTCCAATGATATTGAAGGCCTTGGTTTCCACAGTGTCAAGGTGAGCAGGATGGGAGGCAGGGGAGCCAGCCCAGCAGTACTCCATCAAGCTGCAGATGAAAGCCTCGTCAGTGGATTGGAGCTCAGGTTTGCCAAGGAAGGACTTTCCATGACGGAGGATGCTCAGTCAGCACCTGGCTCTGCAGGCAAACATTGAAATGTGGCTTGGCCAAGAGAGATCATAGCTGAGAGTAAGACCCTTAAGAGTTTGAGTGATCCAACCTCTTCGAGATGGTTGTTGAGAAAGTAGATGGGAGGGTTTGTGGTACAGTCCTTTTGGAAAGAGAGACTGAGGGTGTGGAATTTCTCAGGATTAAAAGACATATTCCAAGTGTTTGACCAGATTGGCAGATTGTGATTTTGTCAACGTCTGCAGTGAAGGAAAAGGCTGGAGGGATGACACGGCAGAGTATAGTCATCAGCAAAGACATAAGGAGGATTCTCGGGAGAGTCAGTTAGACCATTGATGAATATTAGGAAGAGGATAGGACCAAGAACACTGCCTTGCGGTACTCCAGCCTTGACAGGGAGAGGGGAAGAAAGGGTCCCGTTGAGAGCCACACGTTGGCTATGAGAGTAGAGGAAGTCAGTAAGCCAAGAGTGGAGTTGGCCTTGGGTTCCAAAAGGAGTTGAGTTGGCCAGACAGTCTGGAGAGCAAGGCAGGATGCCAGAAAATTAGGGTTGTTGATTCTATCCACAGCGAGACCGAGCTGTTCCAGAAGCTTGAAATCCAAATCCTTGACACTCCTGCCTTCAGTCAGATTTGAACCTACAACCTCCATATAATAGCAGTCCTGTCTTCACCATGATGCACCATACCGATTATTTTTATTTATTTATTTTTCAACAGATATGGATGCCCATGAAATAAATGGACGCAAAGGGAACTAGAAAATAGAATTTGACGTGGATGCATTGATATATACGACCCTACCCAAGTTAAATGTCATCCCACTCTTACGTTTGATCTCAATTAAAGGTTACATGAAAAATTATAAGGTCACGTGAGAGAGAACATGAGAGATAAGTCGAAGAGAGACATCACATGTCCCAAACTCAAGGTATGGTCTGCAAAATGATTTTGAAAGGGCACATAACCTTTGACCTTGCATCTCTTGCACCCAAAATTTAACGAGTTAATTGTTGTATGACATTCCATACTTTTGCCAAGTTTGGTTGAAATCCCTTCAAATTATTTTCAAAATTATTTTTCAATTAAAGAGCACATGCCCTTTGAACTTTGATCTTTTGTACCCATCATTCTTATGAGTTCATATTTGTATTACAATGTACTAGTGGGGTCACCCTTGGGAATCCCACCGGAATGGAGGTGTATCGTTGCGGATCGGTGCAGCCGTTTGTGTAGTACCCAGGACAATAACGTTAGGTGGGAGTCCAAACCTGAAAATGCTGGAGACCAAAGCTGAAATTGGAAAAACAATATGGCCTATTTTACTCCAGGGGGTCCCAGGATTACCCACCCAAAATATCGTTGCGATCGGTTCAGCCGTTTTTGCGGTTCCTGGGAACGGACGGACGGACAGACGGACGGACATTTGGTGAATTATAGTAAGATAATTGTACCCACTTTGGTTGATATCCCTTTAGTACTGTAGTTCAAAAGTTATGCTTCCTGAAGCAGTTCACAAGTTATCCATAGACACCGTCTTTTTCACCCGAGAGAGTAGAGGAGTTTTCTGGCAACCATCGACCTTGATTCTGCAACTCGACCGGACGGCATCAGTGCACGTGTCCGGAAATCCTGCTCTGCTGCTCTTGCTTTCTTTCTTCGCTCTGCTGCTCTTGCTTATCCTCTTTCTACTCTTTTGCCTGAGTACCTTGGTCATCATTCAATTGCTTGGAAGTCAGCAACATCACTGCATTACATAAACATCCACATAACTATAAACCTATCCGCTTACTTCCAATCACCAGCAACAAGATCATGGAATCCATCATCGCAGTTGATGTCAAATCCTTCCTTTAGGCTAACGGCTTGATCTCAGAACATCGGTTTGGATCCAGACCCGGTCGCTCTACCCTGGAATGCTGCTTCTGCTCTCCGAACAATGGATGGAGATCCTCAATCTCAGACATGTCTTATTCCTAATTTTTGGAATAGTCTTCTTCCTAATCTTCAACAACGATCTCCCTGACTCTTGGGAAAATCCCCTTTATCTATTTGCTGATGAGTCCACCCTCTGTCGTAACATCGGTCATCCTTCAGATAGGCAGGTAGCAGCCTCTTCCTTCACTGCATACCTTGATAGAATCACAAGCTCATCAACCACTTGGAATATATCTTTCAATCCTGATAGATCTCGCACTCCTCACCCTATATTTCTGAAAATACTGTCTGGCGAACCCTCTCATCTCCTTCCTCAACAATCCTCTTGAATAGTTGTCATTCAAAGGTTTGGGCCTCAGTATCAGCCACTATCTTTCTTGGGCAAACCACATATCAAAGTTTGTCTCCAAAGCTATTTGCCAACTGGGTATCTTCCATTCTGCAAAACCTTTCCTTGGCACATCTGAACTTTTATTAAGCTACAAGGCCTTCATCCACACCTTGACGGAGTACTGCTCTCTCCTCTGCGCTGGCAGCCTTGCCTCACACCTTGCCCAGCTTGATGCCGAGGAAACCAAGGCCTTCAAGATCATTGGAACCTCCTACGATGAAGCTGTCTCTGGGCCTATAATTTTCAAATCAGAGACAAGTCGGTGGTTTCTCTGTCTTCTACCGGCTCCTTTCTTTCACCCTCTATTTATTCCATACTAGGAGTTTGCGGCTGCATCCATCGCCAGTGTGCTCCCCTTGCTCTCATTCTTCCCCACTTCACTTATTTATCGGTGAAACAGACAGACGGACAACTCCAAAAACATAACCTCCGGTGTGCAATCTGACATGGGCAGAGGGGAAGATGCACCACAGCATATAAAGAGTAATTCTCTGGGTAGATTTGGTTGTGTTGTTCATTTTAATTTCTTCCTCTGCAGTTTGAAGACCGGAAATACTGTGAGCATGACTTCCACATCCTGTTCGCTCCATGCTGTGGCCACTGTGGTATGTGAACCTTTGAGGTTGTTATTTTTTTTCTACTAAAGTTCTCCATAAGTGGGTTTCACCTAATAAACCAAAGAGATTGAGAGATCTCGCGAGATCTTGGAGACGGCGGCAGGGATTTTCGAAGCTCCACACGGTCTCCACGTTTTTCGAAGTTAAGTGTGTTCACAATTGTATTTTGTCGAAACTGTATTTATCTTTCGGTGTGTGAAGTTATTGTGTGCAACTTTGGTTGTTTCTCGGTGTTTATCTTTCATAAATTGATCGTCTGTTTGCCGTGTCGCGAGCAAGGCCTTGTACAGTGTGCACTGTACAACTTTGAGGCTTTGTTTTTCTCTCAGTGGTCCGTCGTTTGTGATCCAATAACTTTCGTTCTCTGTATTCCCAGTCTTTTCACCCATAGCCTACTTCCTTGTGTAAATCTCAACTCAAAAAAAAAAAACAAAAAAAAAAAACATTTCCTTCTCTGTTCTCATTCGTTTATTCATTCTTATTCGTTCGTTCGTTCTTCGACCACGTGTTTCTCCCCCATTTCCCCAGATAGTTTTCACTCATTAACCTTCAATGTTTACACTTTCCCCTCAAGTTATGTATTCCGTCATATTTTATAACACCTTTTTCTTCTTCTTCTTTAAAAGGCTGCTTTCGACTTGCTCACCAAATCAATTCATCCCAAAAAAAATATCCATCTCCTATAGTGCCTTTTTTCTACATTCCCTAAACTCTCCTGCACTCCATCCTCCATCCAGCGTCCTTAAACGTATTTTTAACTCGAAGGTCACAAGAAACTCATTTTGCAATAAATGTTCGTTTCCCATAAATCGTACACTTTCAAAAATCCAATCTCACCCCTCCCCTCCAAATCTTCCCCATAACCCCTCCCCTCCAAATCTTCCCCATCACCCCTCCCCTCCAAATCTTCCCCATCACCCATCCCTTTCAAATCTCCCCCCTTGCCCCCTCCCTCCTAAACTACCCCCTCACCCCTCCCCGCCAAGACGCCCCCTCGCCCCTCCCCTCCTAGACTCCTGCCTCACCCCTCCCCTCCAAATCTCCCCCATATCCCATCCCTTTCAAATCCCTCCCCTTGTCCCTTCCCTCCCAAACTCCCCCCTCACCCCTCCCCTTCAAATCTCCCCACCCTCATTGCTTCTCAATTTCCCCCCTCTCACTCCCCCTCCTCAAAGCGTCCTCCCCGCTTCTTCCCCCTTCAAACTCTCACCTCCATCTCCCCCAACCTTCTGCCTCGCTCTTCCCCCTCCTCAAATAACACCTCATTGTGGCTCACCCAATCACCATCAAACCTTTTGTCCGCCCCATCCTTCCCTTTCTCCGAGCTATTCTGAAATCTCTGACACACCTTCAACAGCTCTCCCTACCTCTTCCACCTCTTCCACATCTTACCCTACCCCTCCTCCCCCCTGTTCTGTATCTGATGCTCCCCCTTCCTCTTCATTAACGGTATGGACCTCAAACATCCGGGGCCTTCGTTCAAACTTAACTGATCTCTCCATACAGGTTGCTTCTGTCAAACCAGACGTGATCTGCTTAACAGAAACTTTCCTCCTTTATGATGTCTCTGATTCCATAGTATCTCTCCCGGGCTACTCCCTCCTCCGGTATGATAGACCTGAGCCTCGTCCTGGAGGCGGGGTTGCTATCTTTATCAAAAACTCTCTTCCTCACTCGCCCTGCACTGCACTCTCTCCACCTCACCCCCAGGAATACCTCTGGCTACGGCTTCCCCTTCGCTCCCACCTCTTGTTCATATGTGTGTTGTACCGTCCACCAAACAGTGATGACTCCATCTACATCTCGCTGTCTGATGATATGGACCAACTTCTATCCACTCATCCCAACTCTCTCTTCCTCATATGTGGTGATTTCAACTGTCATCATGCCAGTTGGCTGGGTGTGGGTACCTCTCTCACCAGCCATGGCTCCTCAGCAAAGGACTTCTGCGACTCACTGGGACTGACACAATCTGTCAATTTCCCGACCCGGATCTCAGTCAACGGAACATCTTCTCTTCTGGACTTGGTTATGACTAACTTCCCTGAAAATGTCTGCTGCTCTTCTTCTGCTCCGATCGGATCATCTGATCATGTCCTTGTTAAAGTGGACATCTCTCTGACCATCCTCAGGGAGCCTGCTCAGCGTCGACGAGTCTGGCATTTCACTCAGGCCAACTGGCACGGTCTACAAGCAGCCATCAATCATCTGGACTGGTCTCCCATCTCTACCACCTCTGACATCAACTCATCCTGGGAATTCTTCCAAAGTAAATTGCTCTCTCTCATGCACAGATTTATCCCATCTCGTCTTCAGTTGTCATACCCTTCCTCCCGTCCATGGTACACGGAATCTTGTGGTGAGGCTGTTGCCCAGAAACAACTTGCCTTCGTCTCCTGGAAAGCAAATCCAACGGAAGGAAATCTCATTTCCTTTCACAAAGCCCGAAACAAGTGTGTGTCCACCCTCAGGAGAGCCAGGAAAAAATATCTCTCCGTTCTCAAGACCGAACTCTCTTATCTGTCTCCCTCTTCCAAATCCTGGTGGCGTCTGGTTAAATCCGTTTCTGGTGTTTGTTCCCCCTCCATCCCCTCCCTTACCTCAAACGGCTACACAGCTGACTCCGCACGTGAAAAAGCTGAATGCCTCAACTCTGTGTTTGCCTCTAAATCTTGTGTCCCAAACCCATTCCTCTCTGTACCCACCATACCCAGTCGTACCCTGCTGCTCCTGGACTCCGTGTCCTTTCCTCCTGACAAGGTGGAAAAGTTTCTGTCAACCCTCGACTCTGATTCTGCAACTGGACCCGACGGCATCAGCCCACGGGTCCTAAAATCCTGCTCTGCTGCTCTATCTCACCCTCTCTCTGTTCTCTTCACCCTCTCTTTTGCTCAAGGTCAACTGCCATCTGCTTGGAAATCAGCCAACATCACCGCTTTGCACAAAAAAGGTGCAAAAACAGATCCTAGCAACTACAGACCAATCAGCCTTCTCCCAATTATCAGCAAAGTCATGGAATCCATCATTGCTTCTGATATGAAATCTTTCCTCTTCTCCAATGGCTTGATCTCTGATCATCAATTTGGTTTCAGACCAGGTCACTCTACTCTGGACATGCTGCTTCTGCTGTCTCAACAATGGATGGAGGTCCTCAATGCCAAACAGGAAATTAGAGCTGTCTCCCTCGACATATCACGTGCCTTCGACACGGTCTGGCACCCCGCTCTGCTCACCAAACTCTCCTCCTTTGGTATCCATGGAAATCTCCACGCATGGCTGGCGGACTTCCTCTCTAGTCGTCGTCAACGTGTGGCCCTGAATGGGTTTCTCTCATCTCCTCTTCCTGTTCAGGCTGGAGTTCCCCAAGGCAGTGTTCTGGGCCCCGTGCTTTTTCTGGTCTTCATCAATGATCTCTCTGACTCTCTCGAAAATCCTCTCTATCTCTTTGCTGATGACTCCACTCTCTGCCGCTCCATTCCTCTTCCCTCAGATCGGCAGTCTGCTGCCTCCTCACTCTCTGAAGACCTGGACAAAATCACAGACTGGTCAAACAAGTGGAACATGTCTTTCAATCCTGACAAATCTCACACTCTTACTATGTCTCTCCGAAAAGATCGACTGGACAACCCTCCCATCTACTTTCTCAACAATCCTCTCCAAGAAGTTCTGTCGCTCAAGATTTTGGGTCTCACTATCTGCCATGATCTTTCTTGGGAAAACCACATTTCCAAGCTGGCCTCCAAAGCCAGTCGCCGACTGGGCATCCTCCGTCGTGCGAAGTCCTTCCTCGGCACACCTGAGCTCCTCACCACATACAAGGCTTTCATCCGCAGCTCAATGGAATACTGTTCTCCCCTATGGGCCGGTGCTCCTGCCTCACACCTAGCTCGGCTAAACGCTGTTGAAACCAAAGCTTTCAGAATTATTGGAATCTCCCGCGATGAAGCTATCTCTGAGGGCCTTTCACTCACTCACCGCAGGCAGGTAGGTGGTCTTTCTGTCTTCTACCGACTCCTCTCCGGCCTTGCACCCCCAGCTCTCTCTGTGCTCTGTCCCCCAAATATTCCTACAGGTCGCACAAGATCTGCCAGCAACCCTCTGATGGTTAAACTGCCGAAATCTCGGCTCTCCGCTCACCTTCACTCTTTCATTCCTCTTTTCTCCCGCCTCTGGAACAAACTCCCTCACTCCCTTCAATCCCACTCCTCCCTCCAGGTCTTTAAAACAGCTGTTCACCACCATCTCTTATCTTCCCCCATCCAAAACCTTGATCTTTTCTACCCCCGCTAATTCACCCCAGATCCACCTTGTTTGAAATTCCAACTTCTTTCCTGGAAGTCCTGGCAGTGTCCATATGTTTTATACCTCTCCTACTGCCCCCTTCCCACGCCCCCCCCCCCCAAAGCCCTCGCCCTCTCTCAGATCTCTCGATGTCTCCATGTCTCTCGGTCCCTGCTCTCAAATGTTGTGTTTGTGTCCTTCCCCCTCTCTCCCCATCTTGTCTACCGCTCCCTATGTTATATGTTTTATGTGTCGGTTTGTCTTTCTGTGTGATTAATGTTCGCTCTTTCACGAGCCTCGATCTTGTATACAAAAAAAAGAAAAGAAAAAAAGAGTATTGACTCACGAAGTGCAGTATTCAATGGAAATGTTAGGCTTTAAAAAAATTATTTATTATTATTATTATTATTATTTTTATTTTTTTTGTATACAAGATCGAGGCTCGTGAAAGAGCTAACATTTATCACACAAAAAAAAATCAAACAGACACATAAAACATATAATAAGGGGAGCGGTAGACAAGATGGGGAGAGAGGGCGAAGCACACAAGAACAACATTTGAGAGCAGGGACATCGGGAGATCTGTGGGAGGGAGGGGCTTGGGGGGAGGAGGCGTGGGAAAGAGGAGGGG
Source organism: Myxine glutinosa (assembly GCF_964187855.1). NCBI lineage: Eukaryota > Metazoa > Chordata > Myxini > Myxiniformes > Myxinidae > Myxine > Myxine glutinosa. Next base: position 104,705,676 of record NC_136269.1, on the reverse strand, counting down.
TCGGGGGGGGGGGTGGGGGGGGGGGGAGAAGTATAAAACACATGGACACAAAATCACAACACAACCAAATCTACCCAGGAGCTATTGTATTTGGCACTACTAGATTTTCCTGATACCATCAGTGAGTTTGGTATATGCCATCTATGCAGGAGAGTTCATTGTTGGACGAGTCATTAAGGCCATGAATAACAGCTGGCACCCAGATTGCTTTCGTTGTGACATCTGCTCCGTTGCACTCGCCGATATAGGCTTCGTCAAAAATGCAGACAGGTATGAATCCATGTTTTCGAACCCAAATGTTAATTCCGAATGCACGTCTAACTGATATGCCTAACAATGCCCCTCATTTTGATCTCACTCCAACTCTTGCACCTTTTTCTGCCTTCACCACATTTTGTTTTACCATTACAAGGCACTTATGTCGGCCTTGCCATACTGCGGAGCGAGCCACAGGCCTTGGGCATTCCCTCTGCCACAAGTGCCATCTTATAATCGAAGAAGAACCTCTGATGTTTCGCAGCGACCCATACCATGCTGATCACTTCAACTGCCACAACTGCGGGTACCTCGACAAACCCTCCGTCTAAATGTACCTGATGTGTGTATATATACTCGTAGATAGCATACAACTGCAATGTGCTTTTCCGGTTTTCTTACCTCTTTATACAGAAGTCGAGGCTTTTGGGGGAGCTTGATAACAGAGGGCGACAGGTTGATAGACCGACAGAGAGGAAGAGGTAAACAGTTGGAAGTAAGGCACACAAACAGATTGCATTATAAGAAGGGCAGTGACAGGGAGGGCAAGATATTTGAGACTCAGTGAGAGTAGTAGAGATTTGGAATTGGTATTGGAGAAACCAAGAGATGACAATGAGCAGCAGTCTTGAAAGATTAGGGAAGAGCACGACATAACAGACACGGAGAGGAAGATCATGAGAGAAAGGTGTGTTGAAGGTGTGCATTTAGCTTAGATTTAGGGAGGGTAACCAGGTGTGGGTTCATGGAAGAACATGTGCAACCTGGTGGGGCTTATGATGAATGGGGTGGAAAAAGGTTGGAAGAGAAGTGATAGAACACTTTTGCTGCTTTCGATCAAAAACCATGCTTGCTATTATTATATTGCTTCTCAGGTTTATGGAAGAGCTTACGACCACTGGACCTGTAGCTTATCTGAGCCCTGGCCTAATGTTGTCGTTCAAATTTGGTAGCATTCTGACTGGTGTGTCTGTAGAAGAAGATTTTTGAAGGAATTTGTGTGATTTTCCCAAAAAGTTGAATAAGTCGACCATTTTGACACACTTCCAGTCATGTGATCGGCATGGGCTCCGCAATTTAACATTAGGACCTTGTACTATTGTTGTAACCCTAATTTGGTAGCATTCTGACTGGTGGGTCCAGAGAAAAAGATTTTTGAAGGAATTTGCTAAGTCCGCCATTTTAACACACTTCCAGTCACATGACCGGAACGAGCTTTACAATCCACGTTATCATCAGGAGTGAATCTTGCTGCCAAATTTCGGGTGGATCAGCCCAGCGGTTTGGCCGAAAAAGACGAAATACCAGATGGATCGATGGGCGGTGCATGATGACAACTCCTTATCTGGAAAGCAAATTCCAGACAAGCTGAAAAATACAGATGTATCATGAAAAGATAATTATGGTAATAGATGTGTCTATAACTATCTGATATCCTATGTTTATAAATCTATCTCTTTCTATCATCGACCACTGTGATCCTTGTCCCTGTTATGCAGGAAGGAGCTAACGAGTGAGGCCCGAGTGCTCAAAGGGGAACTGTTTTGTCTCCCCTGCCATGACAAGCTGGGGGTACCTATCTGCGGAGCCTGCCGCAGACCTATCGAAGGAAGAGTGGTGAATGCCATGGGAAAGCAATGGCACGTTGAGGTACTGCTGAGCCAGCGGGATTTCACCAGACCCGCCATCACTTCCCTAACTCGAATAAGCATTTATTATTCTGTGTATTCAAATGGCTATCTATATTATAATAGGCTACTAAAGCGCGGCGTTACGCGCGCTGCTTGTGAGCAAGGAGGAAGCGGACAAGCGGTAACATATAAACGTCTTTATTGTAAGACTACACTGTAACACTGAACTTCTCCGGGCTGGTCGCCCGGGGTATATCATGAGGCCACGCCTACCCCTCGGGCGTGGCCACCGCCCACTTGGTGCGTGGAATGATGTCACCACGCCAGTGGGCTTTTGTGTCCGCCACACGCGCCCCCCCAGAATTCCCGCGCACCTGGAGGGCCAGTTTGCGGGGCAGACGAATGACCCGGCCGAAGCGCCCCCTGGCGATCGGCGGCGTCCGGGGTGCAGGGATACCAGGTGGGATGCCCCTGGCTGCTCCTGGGATGGGTGCAGGACCGGGGGGCGCCGTGGCGGCGGGGCTGGGCGGTGCCGGGGGTCCGCCCGCAGGAGGGCGGCCCCGACGTGGGGGTCGCGCCACTGGCGGTGGATGGTCCACATCGAGGTGGGCCGGCTTGAGGCGGTCTACCGAAACGCGGTCAGGAGTACCGCCGATGTCCAGTGTGAAGTGCTTCGCCCCGGTCTCCAGCACGCGGAAAGGCCCGTCGTACGGGGGCCGCAGTGGTGTCCGATGGGCATCGTGGCGGACGAAGACGTACTCCGCCGTGCGAAGCTCCGGGGCGACGTGCGTCGGTGGGTGCCCGTGGCATGCCGTTGGCACCGGGGCGAACCTCTGGGCGGTCTCTTGCAGAGCGGAGCGCTGCTGTGCCGCGGACCATGGTGCCGTGGAGTCGGGGAGGAACTCGCCCGGCACCCGCAGCGGTTGCCCGAAGACCAATTCCGCCGCGGATGCGCGCAGGTCCTCCTTGGGCGCCGTCCGGAGGCCCAGCAGGACCCAGGGGAGCCTGTCGACCCAGCCGCCGTCGCGGAGGGTGGCCCGGAGCGCGGCCTTCAATGAGCGGTGAAATCGCTCACACAGGCCGTTAGCCTGGGGGTGGTAGGCCGTGGTTCGGTGCAGCCAGACCCCGAGCCCCTGCGCAACCGCCCCCCAGAGCTCCGAGGTGAACTGGGGGCCGCGGTCGGATGAGATGTCTGAGGGGGCGCCGAACCGGGCGACCCAGGTGGCGATGAAAGCCTGCGCGACATCGGCCGCCGTTGTCGACGCCAAGGGCACGGCCTCCGGCCACCGGGTGGTGCGGTCCACCATGGTGAGGACGTAGGTGAAACCCCGTGAGGGGGGCAGAGGTCCCACCAGGTCCACGTGGACGTGGTCAAACCGGCGTTCCGGCACCGTGAACGGGGCCAACGGGGCCTGGGTGTGCCGGTGCACCTTGGCGCGCTGGCACGCGAGGCACGTCCTGGCCCAGCCGCGGACGGCCTTCCGGAGGCCATGCCAGACGAACTTGTCGGCGATCAGCCTTTGGGAGGCCCTCGCGCCCGGGTGGGACAGGCCGTGGATGGCGTCAAACACCTGGCGCTGCCAGCCCGCGGGCACGATGGGGCGAGGACGCCCGAGGGAGACGTCGCACAAGAGGGCCGCGCCCGCGCCGTCGAACGGCACCTCGGTGACGCGGAGGCCCGTGACGGCGGTCCGCAAGGCCTGGACGTCGGGGTCAGCGGCCTGGTCCGCTGCCATCCGGGCATAGTCGATGCCGAGGTGGACTGCGTGGGCGACGGCCCGGGAAAGGCAATCCGCCACCGGGTTGTCCTTCCCCGCGACGTGCTGGATGTCCGTCGTGTACTCGGACACGGCCGAGAGGTGACGCTGCTGCCGGGCCGACCACGGCTCGGTGACCTTGCCCATCGCGAAGATCAGCGGCTTGTGGTCGACGAAGGCAGTGAACGCCCGGCCCTCGAGCAGATGGCGGAAGTGCCTGACCGCCAAGTGAAGTCCGAGCAACTCGCGGTCGAAGGTACTGTAACGGCGTTCGGGCGGGCGAAGCTGCCGGCTAAAGAACGCCAGCGGTTGCCAAGCTCCACGCACCCATTGCTCGTGCACCGCGCCCACCGCGTAGTCCGAGGCATCGGTGGTGAGGGCGATCGGTGCATCGGGCGCCGGGTGCGCGAGCATGGTGGCGTTAGCCAAGGCGAGCTTCGCGCCCGTGAACGCCGTGTCCATCTGCTCGGTCCAGGTAACGTCGCCTTTGCCCGGCTTACCTCGGAGAGCTTCGTGCAGGGGGCGCAGGAGCTGGGCGATACGGGGCAGGAACCGATGGTAAAAGTTCACCATGCCCAGGAACTCCTGCAGCCCTCTGATCGTGCGGGGGCGCGGAAACCCCTTCACCGCCTCCACCTTGGCCGGCAGGGGGACGGCTCCGTGCCTGGTGACACGGTGCCCCAGAAAATCGATTGTGGCGGCGCCGAACCGGCACTTTGCGGGGTTCACAATCAGGCCATGCTGGCCCAGGCGTTCGAAGAGCGTGCGGAGGTGGCGTAGGTGCTCTTCGCGGGACGTGCTGGCGACGAGGATATCGTCCAGGTAGACGTAGACAAAATCCAAGTCGCGCAGGACGCTGTCCATCAGTCGCTGGAACGCCTGAGCCGCATTCTTCAGACCGAAGGGCATGCGCAGGAACTCGAAGAGTCCGAATGGCGTGATGACCGCCGTCTTCGGGACGTCCTCCGGCCTGACGGGGACCTGATGGTAGCCGCGTATGAGGTCCACCTTCGAGAAGAAGGACCTGCCCGCCAAACGGGCGGAAAAGTCCTGAATGTGGGGGACGGGGTAGCGGTCGGGAGTCGTGGCGTCATTGAGACGGCGATAGTCCCCGCACGGTCGCCATCCCCCGCCGGGCTTCGGCACGATGTGCAGCGGCGACGCCCAAGCGCTCTCTGAGCGCCGAACGATGCCGAGTCGCTCCAGGGTAGCGAACGCCGCTTTTGCCACCGCCAGCTTCGTCGGCTCGAGGCGGCGTGCCCGGGCGTAGACCGGTGGCCCGACGGTGGGGATGTGATGGGCCACCCCGTGCTTGACGGCCCCCGCCGAGAAGGTGGGCCGCGTGAGGGCCGGGAAGCCGGCGAGGAGGCGGGTGAATGCGTCCGCTGCCGGAAGCGTACAGACCAACGTGGCCGGAACCGAATCGTTCGGCAAGCCGCTTGGCAAGCCGCTCGTTGAGCTGGGCAACGCACATGCGAGCGAGCTGAACGTCTCGGCCTGGACAAGCCGTCTGTGCTTGACGTCGACCAGGAGCCCATTAGCGCACAGGAAGTCCGCGCCAAGCAGTGCCATGGGCACGTCGGCGGTGACGAACGTCCATCGGAAAACCTGCCCTCCAAACCGCAGAGAGAGGCAGCGTTTTCCGTACGTACGGATGGGCGTCCCGTTCGCGGCAAGCAGCGCGGGGCCCCCACCCGCGGCGTGCTTGTCTGACGTGCCGGCGGGAATGACACTCACCTGTGCTCCCGTGTCGCACAGGTAACGGCGCCCGGAGAAGGTGTCCGTTATGAACAGCAGGCTGCTCGAACGGCCGGCGCTCATCGCCACAATTGAGCGCCGGCCCGGGCGTTTCCCGACCCGTTGAAGGAGCACGGCGGATGACACCGCCGAGCTTCGTGGCCGAACTTGGCGTGGAACCAGCACCAGGTGGTGGAGCTGGGGGAGCGCGGCTGGCTCCGCCAGGCCGGTGGAGTCGACGGGTTTCCCCGCGGTGGCGGTTTTCACCGCGGCGGTGGGCGGGGCGTGGCGGCGTTCACGAGGTGCGTATCAGCATGCTGCTGAAACTCAGCGTGCTGTAGAAGATGATGCTGTGGAACAGCAGCGTCGAAGGCCGTGACGGCCACGCCAACGCTCGCCCGCGTGTCAGAAGCGGCGAAGTACTTGTCCGCCTCGGCCGCCAATGCTCGGGGTTCCGTTAGCCCGGTCCCGGCCAACGCGAGGCGAACCTGCGCTGGAAGTTGGCGACGGAAAAGCGCCCGGAATAGCGAACCGGGGGCTTCGTCGCCCAACAGTGACAGCATATGGTCCATTCGGACCGACGGGCACGTCTCACCGAGCTCGGGGAGATCCAGGAGGCGGTCGGCCCGTGCGTCGTCCGTGAGGCTGAACGTGGCTAGGAGTAGCCGCTTGAGTGCCTCGTACTTGTGGCCGTCCGGTGGGTGGCGAAGGACGGACACAACTCGAGCGGCCGTGTCGGGCCCGAGGGAGGCGACGACATGGCAGTAGCGCAGGTCGTCGTTGGTGAGGCGCCGAAGCTGAAATTGGGCTTCGGCTTGAACGAACCAGACCTCGGCCTGGGCCTCCCAAAATTCGGGAAGTTTAATCGCCATTGACTTGTCGTTGGCCATTGCAATGGCGTCGCGTGTGGAAGGATCGCTACGGCAGATCCAACGTCGAGGGTCACCAGTAAAGCGCGGCGTTACGCGCGCTGCTTGTGAGCAAGGAGGAAGCGGACAAGCGGTAACATATAAACGTCTTTATTGTAAGACTACACTGTAACACTGAACTTCTCCGGGCTGGTCGCCCGGGGTATATCATGAGGCCACGCCTACCCCTCGGGCGTGGCCACCGCCCACTTGGTGCGTGGAATGATGTCACCACGCCAGTGGGCTTTTGTGTCCGCCACACTACGGTGATTCTGTCTGTCTGTCTGTCTGTCTGGCCGGGGGTGTGGCTTACTCCGTTTACAGAGTAGCTCCACCCATTCTTGGAGATGCTTTATGTAAACAAATATCCACCATTTTATTACCTTAAATAGCTTTGAGGCCTGTTTAGTTAGGCCCGTGCTGTCTTTCTCTCTCACACAGGTTTATTTCAACTCAAATTCGATATATCATTTCATTTTTAACAGTCGCTAACATCGTTTTAGACTCGGTTGAAAAAAAAACGGGAAGAAAATCCCATGAAAGTTTCTGTTTATAGAACAAAATGATTTCTCAAAGGCCTGTGAAATATAGCCCATTCATTGAATCACCCTCACGATTTTATCGAATTCACCATCTGATTTAATTTTTATCGATGGTTTTCGACTCGGTGTCAGAAATAATTGAGAACATTCACGCACACACGGGAAAATGCAGAGATATATTTATAAAAGTCGTGCCACGATGATACACGAAAATACACCGCCTAAAATAACAGTCGGGGAAAATGTCGACCTATATTAAAAATTCGCTTTTTATTTTCCGTTAAGATATATTACTTTTACTTTGATGACAGCCGTCACAAAAACGACATATATTTCTTCGTTCTTATTTCATTCAACATTATTATCCGGAAGTAAAATATGTTTCAGGAAATTACCGAGAGATATTTATTCATTTTTTAAAAATTAGTTATGTGCGCATACACTTTAAATAGGTTTATTTGAAATCTTTAATTTTCACAATGTAATTTACTTGCCATTTGTCATTTGATGATTACGAGACACTTCCTCTTGAGGATCGTGACAATTCTTGCGTTGCGTGGAAACTTCCATTTCCAAAATGAATGCGACGGTCGATGAAGAACGCAGACTTTAACTGGATGCAGCAAGAAAACGAATGATACGGGCGAACGAGTCCGTCGACGAACCTCAATGCAGACCTGAACAGGATGCAGCAAGAAAAAGAACGAGACAGGAGAACCGCACAGGATGCTGCTGCAACAACGATGAGGAGGGTTGGAGAGGAGCGAGGGGTTGGAGAGGAGTTAGGAGTTGGAGAGTGAGGAGATCGGGGTTGGAGAGTGAGGAGCTAGGGGTTGGAGAGTGAGGAGCTAGGGGTTGGAGAGGAGCGAGAGGTTGGAGAGCGAGGCGTGAGGAGTTGGAGAGTGAGGAGCGAGGGGTTGGAAAGCGAGGAGCGAGGGGTTGGAGAGTGAGGAGCGAGGGGTTGGAGAGTGAGGAGCGAGGGGTTGGAGAGTGAGGAGCGAGGGGTTGGAGAGTGAGGAGCGAGGGGTTGGAGAGTGAGGAGCGAGGGGTTGGAGAGTGAGGAGCGAGGGGTTGGAGAGCGAGGGGCGAGGGGTTGGAGAGCGAGGAGCGAGGGGTTGGAGAGCGAGGAGCGAGGGGTTGGAGAGCGAGGAGCGAGGGGTTGGATAGTGAGGAGCGATGGGATGAGGAGCGAGGAGTTGGAGAGCGAGGAGTGAGGGGTTGGCGAGCGAGGAGCGAGGGGTTGGAGGGCGAGGAGCGAGGGGTTGGAGGGCGAGGAGCGAGGGGTTGGAGAGCGAGGAGCGAGGGGTTGGAGAGGAGCGAGGGGTTGGAGAGGAGCGGGGAGTTGGAGAGGAGCGGGGAGTTGGAGAGGAGCGAGGGGTTGGAGAGGAGCGAGGGGTTGGAGAGGAGCGAGGGGTTGGAGAGGAGCGAGGGGTTGGAGAGGAGTTAGGGTTTGGAGAGTGAGGAGCTAGGGTTTGGAGAGTGAGGAGCTTGGGGTTGGAGAGTGAGGAGCTAGGGGTTGGGGAGTGAGGAGCTAGGGGTTGGGGAGTGAGGGGCTAGGGGTTGGGGAGTGAGGAGCTAGGGGTTGGAGCGTGAGGGGCTAGGGGTTGGAGAGGAGCGAGAAATTGGAGATGAGTGAGGGGTTGGAGAGTGAGGCGCGAGGAGTTGGAGAGCGAGCAGCGAGGCTTGGATAGCGAGGAGTTGGAGAGTGAGGAGCATGGGGTTGGAGAGTGAGGAGCTAGGGGTTGGAGAGTGAGGAGCGAGGGGTTGGAGAGTGAAGAGCGAGGAGTTGGAGAGGAGCGAGAAATTGGAGAGGAGCGAGGGGTTGGAGAGTGAGGAGCGAGGGGTTGGAGCATGAGGAGCGAGGAGTTGGAGAGTGAGGAGCGAGGAGTTGGAGAGTGAGGGGCAAGGGGTTGGAGGGTGAGGAGCGAGGGGTTGGAGAGCGAGGAGCAAGGGGTTGGAGAGCGAGGAACGAGGAGTTGGAGAGCGAGGAGATAGGTGTTGGAGAGTGAGGAGCAAGGAGTTGGAGAGTGAGGGCCGATTGGAGCGGAGAGTGAGGAGTGATTGGAGAGGAGAATGAGGAGCGATTGGAGAGGAGTGTGAGGAGCGATTGGAGGGGAGTGTGAGGAGCGATTGGAGGGGAGTGTGAGGAGAGATTGGAGAGGAGTGTGAGGAGCAATTGGAGGGGAGTGTGAGAGATTGGAGAGGAGTGTGAGGGATTGGAGAGGAGCGTGAGGGATTGGAGAGGAGTGAGGAGTGTATTGTTGGGGAGTGTGAGGGATTGGAGAGGAGTGTGAGAGATTGGAGAGGAGTGTGAGGGATTGGAGAGGAGCATGAGGGATTGGAGAGGAGCATGAGGGATTGGAGAGGAGTGTGAGGAGTGTATTGGAGGGGAGTGTGAGGAGGTATTGGAATGGAGTGTGAGGAGGTATTGGAGGAGAGTGTGAGGAGGAGTGGGATTGGAGAAGCGTGAGGGTGGAGAGGAGTGAGGGGTCACATATTATGTGAAATAAATAAATTGTGTTCATTACACCATTTCTGGATCTGATGAATTGCCAGTAACCATTTTGTAAAATGTAATGTGCAGCATCGAAATCAAGATGTCCAAATGTCACAAACGTTCATGCCCGTGGGATTCCCACGGGTGACCCCACTAGTTCAATAATAAAACAGCAAATGTAGCTCCATTGGAAAACGAATTACCTTTTTTACTCCCACTCCCATGCTGTGAAAAATGGTCTCCGCCATTCAAGAGTCAGGGTGATGAATTGACATAACTTCCACAATAACCTTTGCACATTATCATGAAAGGCAACTATTTATTATATATCCACAAGGGCTGGAGGAGGGATGCGGGATCAAATGAGAAAAATTAAATTTACAAAGGGCATGCATGCACCGTATAGGGTAAGGGGCCTTCCCTTCATGGCCATGTTCTTTCCAAAGTGTTGGAACTGCCAAAGCAGTCACAAGACAGGGAATACCATAAGTAATTTGCCATTGCTGTTCCCAGGAGTAATCAGGGCAGGAATTTGAAATGTGGGTATGGTGTCTGCACATAATGGCTTCCTCCTTTTCATAGATACCTTGTAGTAAGGGAATTTTATGAGATATTTCACAAATCTGTTAACTAAATTGTTACCAAAAAATTTCTTCACCAATATGTTTGTAAAGGTGTGTAATAACATGTGTTAAAATGTTGAAGGTCAACTCCCGTGGGAAACCCAGAAAAAAAGCTGTTGAATTCGGGTACCGAAAAATTATTTTCGAGAATTTTTTTTTTTTTAAATCGGCCCTTAAGTAACTTATGAGGGGTCAAATAAGGGTTTTTCATGATTCTGAGTTGATTGTTAACATTTATATTTTCACTTTTACATTTACACACAAAGTAGCTTTTATTTCACATACATATATAATACTCAAGAGTTATTTCTCATTCACAATGTCAGAAGTTTCAACAGTCATTGTCTATGTCTTCTTCAGACTCAACAACATCATGACTGTAGTTTCTGCATGTAATGCCATTACAGACTCCACAGGCCGAGATGCACGTGACCCCATTCTTCTTGCAGCTGCATCGCCGGTTGCTGCAATCTCCATGACAATTACAGCTCGTGAACTGCAATAGCTCCTCAGGAGCCGTGGGGTCCAGTGTTGGAACTGGCTCATACCCATGCACACCTATTGTCCATCCATAGTCACTGGGGTTCAGAGACATGCTCTGTAGAAGGATCCAGTCCCGGGTCTGCAGGTAGGCACGGAGTGAATGTTGTGCAGCTGCACCCTCTGTTGGAGGTAGAGTCTCTGGTTTGATCACTCCTGCCGCTGCCTTCCTTGAGAACATGTTGTACCGAATTTCACCCAATGTCATTAGCATGGATTCTCTTCATCCAGCCATTCCAGTTGGAGTGTGGGAACTCAGGATCGTTGGCTTTGATCACCCACCCCGCTGCCCAGAGTGTGTCACCTGGAGTGAGGAGTGGCTGATCATGAGCCAGGGAGGAGGAAAGCTCAGCGAGGGGGAGAAACATGATCGCGTTCGTTCCTATCTGTTTCCTGTTCGTAAATGGAATAATCTTTACTTCAGTTCCTCTCAGGATCTTAGCTTTGTCGAGTGCCTTCAACTTCACCCGGGGGAAAGCTGCTGTTGTCTGTGGATCTGGCAACGGTGGTGCCGGAGAGGTGACTTCGATCCAACCCATTGAGTGAAAGGGAGTGTTTCCGTGAATAGAGACAATGTTTAAATCTATATTGTCTCCAACAAATTGAGTGACTGCATTGTTTGTTTCCCCAACCTCCATAAAGACCACCTGATCATTACTTGACAATTCACTTTCACTGGCTGGCACTTTGGCTGTCATCACTGATTGATCCTCAAGCGCAGCATCAACCGCAACCTCATCATTGATCTGTTCATCGGTTTCCTCCACAATGGTGTCAAGAGTGCCAGAAGTATCTGGAACATCATCTCCACTCCTACTATTAAGGAAGCAGTATTTGTAGTTTTGTGTCTCCGTGTAAGACTCAGTGTATCCCAGCCGGTGGAACTTGTTGAGCATCCATTTTGACCCAAATCTATGATCAAGTTGTATGGCAAGCCCCATTTGGTGTGGCAATACTCCAGACCGAGGTCGACAGGCCTTAATAAAATTCTGCCCCCAAACGGCAACTCTTTCGTCTGTCTTGACAATCGGTCTCAAGAACATCTGAAGGCTTGCAGGAACAAGTGTCAGCTGACTATCGATGTCAGTCATACTGTGTGTGGTGGGGTATGACTTTGGACCTAAATCAATCAAGGCAATATCATTGGATATGAACTTGAGTGCCGTCTTTATGATCTGACTCTTCTCATCTCCATGGTCAAGATTAGCATGATGCGCTCGCAGAATATTGTCGGTGCCATCTTTGAGACAGAGTACATCTGCCCTTCTTTCCTGTGTTGTGAAATACAAGGTGTCTTCGTATTTCTCTAGAAGTTTTATCTTTAGCCAATGCTTTGAATAAGAAAGGCTCTTCTCTGGTGACTGATCAAACTCCTGCAGCTTTTCATGGACTTGGTCCATGTTCATTACCCCATGCTCTAATTCTGAGTCTAACCATTCGCAGAATTCAATAAAAACTGCCTCTCGCTCCTCATCAATACTCCTCTGTCCTCTCTTCCTTTTTCCTTCCTCATCAGTCTTGGACAAACTGTCACCTCTCGCAAACATAAGTTTGCATCGCAAATGGTACAGTGTTTCTTCTGCTACCAAGTCGTTGATCCCTTCCAGGCGTCCAGTGACTTCAGTGCCCCAGTCATCCCCGCGACTCCGTGCTGTCTTCAGCAAGCTTGCCTTCAGTGTATTTGCAGTCAAATTATCTGGCACTCTGTATTTCTTTCTAGCTTGTGCTGGATTATTTTTGTAGAGCTGGGCTGCTTGGTTGCAAAGAATGCATACATCCTTATACAGGAGGTCAACTGACTGTGATCTTCTAGAACTGCAGCCAGTTGATGAACTGAACTCACAAGTAGTGCGTCTTCTCTTCAACTTTGATGACTCTTTCTCTGCCTTTGATGCTTGAGCTGACTTCTTGGTGGTTGCAACAAAGTGGTTGTACAGATCATTTTTACACTTCTGGTGGTACCTCAGTTTTCCTTCCTTTTGAGCCTCCTTCATACGTTCCACAACAGTAACATTTTCGACAGTTTCTGCTTGTTTCAATAAAGTTGAGTATCCCTTTGGAGTTGCCTGTATGAGCCTTTCAGCTGGTGTATCCGAGCGTGCACAGATGAAGCAATTGAGCACAGGTGGAGTAACGTCTTCATCCATATTGCTAGACTCCATGTCCTGCAAAGTAGAAAATGAGATATATTTAGAAATTATTTTTCCACAAAGGAGTGTCTGTGGTGAAATATAAATGTTAACAATCAACTCAGAATCATGAAAAACCCTTATTTGACCCCTCATAAGTTACTTAAGGGCCGATTAAAAAAAATAAAAATTCTCGAAAATAATTTTTCGGTAACCGAATTCAACAGCTTTTTTTCTGGGTTTCCCACGGGAGTTGACCTTCAACATTTTAACACATGTTATTACACACCTTTACAAACATATTGGTGAAGAAATTTTTTGGTAACAATTTAGTTAACAGATTTTCATATGTTTCCCTTACTATTGGTATCTTTAATGCCTGCCAGTGAATGGTGGCAGACGTTACAGCAGGCGATGGAAAGCTATTAATTGATGCTATTCCCTGTTTGTGAAACACCAGGATGACAATTTATAGTTGGGTGGGGAAACCAAACTCAGACTAGACAGCTCAAAGATGAGCACACTACCTCTAAGGTATCATGCCAGCCCAAGGTGAGTACAGCAATGGAGGTAAAATAAATTGCACCATATTTGCAAATGTCATGAATACAATTATATAACGTTTACCCAGGGTGTATTAGCTGGTGTTTGTTGTACTTTATCCTCTGATATTGTTTAACAATAGACTGATACCTCTAAAGGTGTTTTTATTACTTGTTGTGAATGCCCTTCATGGTCATTGGCATTGGTTTATTGCCCAATGGGTATAAAGAAAATAAATGGAATGAATATATATATGATCAGCTCTCATGGCTTTGAGATTTGCACTGCACATTTAGGATACCAGGGGCCCGTTGGTCCATTGGACCAAATTTTCATTGGACTTCACCGCCTTGTAGCATACCTGCCTTCCAGACTCAGGGGTCTTTTGGGCCCTCCGAGTCTTTTGGGTGTTCAGGGACTTTTGGGTCTTCAGAGTCTTTTGGGTCCTCTGGGTCTTTTGGGTTATCTGGGTCTTTTGTGTCTCGGGGACTTTTGGGTCTTCTGCGTCTCTTTTGTCCTCGGGGACTTTTGGGTTATCTGGGTCTTTTGGGTCTTCAGGAACATTTGGGTCTTCGGGGACCTTTGGGTCATCTGGGTCTTTTGGGTCCTCTGGGTCTTTGGGGTCTTAAGAATGTTGAGGGTCTTCACGGGTCTTGAAAGGTCGAAGGGGTCTCAGCAGTCTAAATAGTTAAAAGGTACATTTCAATCGTACATAATATGTAATTAATTAATAGACTATGTAATTAATACAGTAAAAATATGACACACACACACACACACACACACACACACACACACACACACACACACACACACACACACACACACACACACACACACACACACACACACACACACACACATCCATTTATAGTATATCCACTTTTTAAGATGTTTTACCAAATTTTTATAAACTAGCAATAATAATATTAATGGTATATTCTTTATCTTACACTTTCTGCAGCACTTTGTGTGTGCCAAGTGCGAGAAACCTTTTCTGGGCCATCGGCACTACGAAAGGAAGGGTTTGGCTTATTGTGAAATTCATTATAACCAGGTAAGTTCACCTGACCTGATGCTACTCTGATGTCTTCTGGTGAAGAAGCAAATGTTAAAATATGTTTAAGAGTATTTGGCATTGCATGCTCTTGGCCTTCCTTATGAGTTGCTTCTGATTTTTCTTTCTCCCCTCTCCCATTTTTCAGGTTTTTCTTTTTTTAATTGATTAATTATTTTAATTTGCTTTTTCTATTTCTTTATATAATTACCATATAATGAATACTTCATTATCTTCTCTTTTTTTTCTGTCATCCACCCCCATCTATCTGCAGCTGTACGGAGACATTTGTTTCCATTGCAACCATGTTATTGATGGTGATGGTATGTCAAGAATTACATTGAACGTCACTCATTCATCATCCTGCTTATGAGTGTCAGATATGTATTTTGTCAAAATGGTCTATACACAAACACAAGGGAGGGGAAGTGTCGGGGGGAGGTTGAGATAAATGTAATGGAAAAGGAATAAAATGGAGAAGAAGGGAAGAGGTTTGGAGGTGACAGGGTGAAGAAAGGTAAAGGAATGCATGGAACAAATTAATGGTGGAAGATGAATAATGTTCATTGTTTATGTTTCTTTGTTTTTTCCCCCACAGTTGTGTCTGCATTGAGCAAGGCTTGGTGTGTGGGATGCTTCTGCTGTAGCACCTGCAATGCACATCTAAATCTTAAGTGAGTCTCCACTGAAAACCCCCAAAAATCCTACTGATCCTAAATCTAGGACTTATAAGCTTAGTCTAGCAACAATTTATCGCAAATCCAGCAACAGTTGATCCCAAACTGTGAGGGTGGGGAGATGACTTGCAATTTTCACCTGTGCAATAGACTTTCTTAAAAAGTAATGGTGATGCAGAAGAAAAATGCACATTAAGTCTACCAATAAATTTTTGAAAGAAAATGGAATAAATTCCACTAAGTTTGGGAAGGCGTTTTTTTAATTCATGGAAGAGGTTAACACTGCCACGACCATTTACCGAAGGAAGGCTTTTGTGCTGGGATCAATAACTTGGTTGACTGTTGGACAAAGTGCATTGAAGTTGTGTCATCTGATCAAAATTGAGTTATTTAGATTTTATTAAACTATCAAGAACATTGATGTTTAAAACTATGGCAAAAATTAATCCGGGAGTGTGCCACGGCCATTTAGGGCCAAATTGACCCATTTCATTATTTGAGGTCAAACATGATCGTGCGACAACTACTTGCACAGCTCAGTGTAGTCCTGTGGCAACTGTAGTCCCTTTGTAAGTTAATTTCCAATCTGTATATGGAATAGAGATACTTAAATTAAATTGGTTTCTTCCCGCCAAATCATTCACCAAGCTCCGCCCCTCTCCCCACCGAGGGGAGCACCTGACGTCCAATGCTCGATTTTCCAGAGCACAGTTATTTTTACGGCGTAGCCCATATGGCAAAGCCGTCTAGAACAGTTTTTCTGTCCGTATGTATGTATGTATGTATGTATGTATGTATGTACGTATGTATGTATGTCCCCTCAAACGTATACCAATCAGAGCTGAGGATCTAGTCACATGATAGGGTGATGTGATTACGTCTGATGTCATTACGGTATCGTCGAACCTGTCATATATCACAATTGCCATGCTCTACGTTTATGGTTTTCATTCAGTGTGAAACATAAACAAACCGATTGTTAAAATGATCATCAAATATCGAAAGCATCGGCGTTACGTCTTCCAACAACACGGTATGTATAGGCCTTAGGCTTCATGCTTCACCTTCAGGCTGCTTCGGACAAATTAAGGCCAGGTTTCTTAATACAGTCGTATAGTTTCAGTAGTATTGTTTTGGTAATAATAATAATATAGTAAATATAACCATAATACTTTCATCCCAACGTCGTGAATGGAAAGTTAATGGATTGAAGCGGTGTATGGTTCATGAATCAATGATCAGTGGTGTAACCACGGAAGTAAGGAATTAGCCTCGGTTTTTTAAATATAATATCATTTTCGTAATAATGATAACATAACGTTAATATTATAATAAATGTAATTGTAACACTAATCCCTTCATAGTGACTGCAAAGTTACTAGAGGTTAAAATATATCTTCTATATATTAAAGTAGCAGCAGTTTTGTGTCACGCTACATCATAACATCATTACGTCATTACGTCTATCTTCAACTAAAGAACCAAACAAGCCCGGCTTTGCCGCTGGTAGACTTTCGGTCTTGTTTCTTTATATACGTCAATTTGATGAAGAATTACATTCTTTTAATGGGACGATGTCCAAGCGTGTGTTATAATAACGTGGTAGAGCAAATTTGGGGACAATTGGTCACGGGGTCTGGAATTGTGTAACACAAAAAAAGAGCATGTGACACAACACGTGGCAGGGGCAACCCCTGTTATACAAATAGGTGTATATGTCGATGCTCTTCGAGATTTAAGTCGATTTAGGATTGGCCATAGCACCTGCTTTTAATGATACAACTGTATCCTTCTAGAACCAAGTTTGTGGAGCTCGATCTGAAGCCGGTGTGTAAGAGGTGCTACCGCCAACTGCCCAGAGAGTTGAAGAGCCGTCTTGCCACCCGAGACCGCGCCGGGCACAACCGCAGTGTTCATCAGCAGGCGTTTCGCCGTGATAGTTCGACATCACCATCCTCCGCCTCGCAATAAATGTTCCGGTGCACTGGGCTTGCTTCTTCTCGCTTCATCGGTTCCTCTTCTCCTAGTCCTTCCAATTACATGGTTCATTGTCATTTCCACGGTGGACAGACCTTGGGAAGTGCAAACGTCCTCTGCTCTGCGGATTCTTGTTGGCATTGCTCACCTGCATTATTAAGTACGCAAAACGGTATAATTTTTGAAATCAACTAAATTCTTCCTTCCTTTACCTCCCCTCATACATATATATATATATATATATATCTATATCTATATATATCTATATCTATATATATATATATCTATATATATATATATATATATATATATATATATATATATATATATATATATATATATATATATATATATATATATATGTTGGAACCCATCTGTGGATCGGTCCCATCGGCCGATGGGTCTGACCCATCTGTGGATGCACGAGAAATGACAATGCAGACCCATTGGCCGATGGGTCTGCGCCATCTGCGGATGTGTTGTTCACCTTGAAGGAATGTGTTGACAGAATGGTGCTCTTCAATCAGGTACACAGTCATTGGAATTACATGTGGATTGTATTACAAAATGTATTGGAATTACATTGGAATTACAAAATGTATTGACAAAATGTATAAATAGATGGGTAGAAATAGATAATAAAACATTTAAAAATCATCTCTGTTAAATTCCTACCACATGTAATTCCAATGACTGTCTACCTGATTGAAGAGCACCATTCTGTCAACACATTCCTTCAAGGTGAACAACACATCCGCAGATGGCGCAGACCCATCGGCCGATGGGTCTGCATTGTCATTTCTCGTGCATCCACAGATGGGTCAGACCCATCGGCCGATGGGACCGATCCACAGATGGGTTCCAACATATATATATATATATATATATATATATATATATATATATATATATATATATATATATATATATATATATATATATATATATATATATATATATATATAATATTTATATGTCTCCCAATGCCCCATACATTCCCTTTTCCTTTTCTTCACTCTCTCCCATATTCCAATACAGTATTGTTTTCCTCATTTTTGTCACATCCATTCTCTGCACTTCTGTAATTCTTCCTTTTCCCCTTCCCTTGGGTCCATCAGCATATGTCAGGAATATAGGTGAGGGATCAATCTAAATTGAGGAAAAAAATCATTCTCACAATGGAAAAGTTGAGGTGAAATAAGACATAAAAGAGAGGAGGTGGTTTTGAGTCAGAAGTCCTACCACATTAATTTGTACATAATATTTAGATATAATGAAGATGATGATGATAGCCATCCAAACACTGACCATGGTATAATATAATTTTGTTACCTTTTCCTTCCACCACCTTACCTCATATTTGGAATGGCCTCCTTAATTGTTTCTTTGAACCTGTAGTTTATTTTGTTCTTAAAACCAGCGGTACAACAGCAGGGTGAGGTCAATGCATCTTTTTCTCAACTATAATAGTCAAATTTGGTTTCCACGTTGTTCTGTACGAATTATATTTATCACCTTGATTTGAGAATCGCACTCACCACCTCACCGAACTGATCACGTGCGTATCAGGTAACACAGGCCTGCAGATGATTGTACTATACCCAGTCCAAAAGTTGATCATTACTGGATTTCAACTACTTTTACACCTCCATGCTGTCTTGGGCTTGATTATACAAGATGTAATAAAGTATGCAATGATATATTTCGTTTGTGGGATTTGACAAAGTCCTGGAGAACACTCTATACTGAGCCTGGATCATTTTAACGCTTGTGGGGTTAACCATATCGAGTTCGATGCTAATGGCGGCATTATTAAAGCACAGTTAGACATGCTCAGACAAACTGTTGGTCATTTTAAGGATCTCAGTGCCTTTCGTGAAGAGAAGGTGACTAATCACAGCACACTGACATTGCACATACTTATCACATTCAGTCCAATACCAGGTCCTGCCAGCTGGTTCTCGGGTAGCAGGTAGACATTGCAGAGGTACAGACAGCAAAAGTGGCTGAAAAGTAATAAATGAATTCTGGATCATCTTGGCAAAGTTGGAGAAGGTCACAGACACTAGAACTACCTTTAGATGCCATTTTTCACCACAAAGCGGGGGTTGGCCTTTTTGGCCACCTTGGTCCCCTTTTTGAAGCAATGTTTGCCCTTCTTCCCCAACCCTGTTAGTCGCCTCTTGTGACACAGGGAATTACCAGTGAACTGGTACTCAATTTGCCGACCTCAGAAGGATAACAGGCCGAGTCAACCCCCCTGGCATTAATTCAGCGATCGACCGGGATTCAAACCCAGGATCCCAAGCCAGCACCCTAACCGCTAAGCCAACACCAGGCTAGGTCACAGACACTAGAAAAGCCAATATAAGCCAATTTCCTGTATGGAGTTAAAGGACGCTGTCCAGTACGGACCAGACAAAATCTTCTGCATATGTATACTCTCAGG
The DNA here is from genome assembly GCF_964187855.1 of Myxine glutinosa. Lineage (NCBI taxonomy): Eukaryota > Metazoa > Chordata > Myxini > Myxiniformes > Myxinidae > Myxine > Myxine glutinosa. Next base: position 104,686,354 of record NC_136269.1, on the reverse strand, counting down.
TGTTGTCTTTGTGCCAAGTTTGAACAAAATTGGTCCATGCATGTCGAGAAATGGTTGAGGACACGTTTTAGTAACAAATTGGGCGCCAGTCAGCCATCTTGGATCTGATCTAGAAATAAAAGCCTTCATGTGTAACCCATCATTCATTTTCTGTGTGCCAAGTTTGAACAAGATCAGTAAATGCTTGTCCGAGGAGTGGTTGAGGACGTGTTCAACAACGGGTTTTGCACAACTAAAATGGCCACCAGTCGGCCATCTTTGATAGCATCACGAAGCAAAATGATGTGCATATGTATACCATCACGTATTGTCTTTGTGCCAAGTATGAACAAAATAGGTCCATACATCTCTGAGATATGGTTGTGGATGCACTCATGCACGGACAAATGGACGGACGGACAGACGAGACCCAATCCATAAGCCCCCGTTTTTGACTAAGTCCGACAGGGTCTAATAATACGTGCCAGTTGTTACCATCGCAAGGAGAAATGCCAATGGTTTCGATGGTAGAGCAAACCAGGTCGCTGTACTCATCTGATAGGTATGTCAACCTGGTCGGAGGTTTGAAATCTTACCTACTTAAAGGATTAACGGTTAAGATGGCTGCCTTGAGATCTCACGGTCTTGAGTTTCAAGCCCCTGTCAGGCATTGAATTAACACCAGGGAGATTGAATCAGCCCGTCATCCTTCCGAGTTCGGCAAAATGAGTACCAGCTTCCTGGTAACAGGGAGAACTGCATCAGCAGCACAACTGCGCCTCCAGAAAATGATGCAGCCAAGCAAGCACAGTTTTGCTGTGGACAAAATCCACCACCACCAGGTGGAACCACCACCACCACCCTACCTGTGAAACACCAGGATGACAGCTTATAGCCGTATCCGGATTCTACCCTTGTAGCATAAACAGTAAATTGAAATCACCGAAGTGACTTTTGCAGCAAGCTTGCAAATCGAATGCCCTTTCGTTTCCATGGGGACAACGAAGGCATTGTGACGTCATATACTCACCATATTGTGATGCAATAGCTTTAGCCTTCTTTCATAAGGAAACAACCAATTGAAATTGTTGAGAAAAGGAATTTTTGTCGTTTTCAGGAAATCTCGTCTATTGCCACAATAATAATAATCACAAAGACTCCATGCCATTTTGAACTAGTCGTAGGTTCTGGACATTTCCTCACAATGTTTTCACAATCTTGAGTAATTATATATAACACCAGTGGATTTTTGTAATATCCTATCCTGAGCCATTGCAATTGATCACATATATAAATATATAAACTAGGCGTTGCCAGGTAACAATGAGTCGCTTCCTGATGGGAATATGATATATGCAATCTGGGTCCATCATCTAGAGGGAATTTTAGAAGCAGATCCAGGTACAGTGGAGCGGTGGCGTATCGAGGAAAAATGACGCTCGGGGTGAGATGTCAAATTGCCGCCCATCACAACTGCCCAAAAGTCTGAATGGTGTGTGTGTGTGTGTGTGTGTGTGTGTGTGTGTGTGTGTGTGTGTGTGTGTGTGTGTGTGTGTGTGTGTGTGTGTGTGTGTGTCCGTGTGAGTGTGTCCCCGTGTGTGTCCCCATGTGTGCCTGTGTGTGCGTGTGTCCCTGTGTGTGCGTATGTCTCTGTGTGTGTGTGTGTGTCCCTGTATGTGTGTGCGTGTGTGTGTGTGCGTGCGTGTGTGTGTGTGTGTTTTAGATCTAATGCTCAAAGGCCAAGGCTGCATAAAATCATAAATTTTCATTTTGTATTTATAAAAACTATTTTCGTTATTTTGAGCATACGGAAGAAGAAGAAGAAGAAGAAGATGTCTGAATACAAACGGCCGTGGACAGGCTTTGCATTTTGAGATGCTTTCTGGTTTAGCAGTTGCAACGTATCGCAATCATCATTCACTCTGCACATCACCCTCAATATACAGTACATCAAACTCATTATACTGCACATCACACTCATACTGCACACCACACTCATACTGCACACCACACTCTATATACTGTACATCACACACCATATACTGCATATCACACTCCATATACTGCATATCACACTCCATATACTGCATATCACACTATATACTGCATATCACACTCTATACTGCATATCACACTCCATATACTGTATATCACACTATATACTGCATATCACACTCTATACTGCATATCACACTCCATATACTGTATATCACACTATATACTGCATATCACACTCTATACTGCATATCACACGATATACTGCATATCACACTCTATACTGCATATCACACTCCATATACTGTATATCACACTATATACTGCATATCACACTCCATATACTGCATATCACACTCATACTGCACACCACACTCATACTGCACACCACACTCTATATACTGCACAACACACCATATACTGCACATCACACTCCATATACTGCATATCACACTCCATATACTGCATATCACACTCCATATACTGCATATCACACTCTATATAATGCATGTCACACTATATATTGTTACGGACGCGGTTAAAGATGTTATTTACCGAGCGGTTGGTATTACCACGACCGAACAGTTATTCCCCGACTAATACCCGATTTGCCCCAAACTTTGGCCGGATCGCGCCACCGCTATTCAATCGGGAAAACTCTAAAGCGACCGAATGCAAAGAGGAAAACGAAGGCAAAGAAAGGTTTGGAAATACTACTAAATTTATTTACTATTCATACACATAAGCAAAAAGACAGCAGTCACGTTTATTTACAAGCACATGAGACGCAGGTGACACAGTGAAAATACTAGCTTATACAGACTTATTGTTACTACCCAGGGACAAGACAAAGGACAGACTACGAGCACACTTACACGGGGAATGATGATAGGGATGGCAGGTGGGTGGCTGGTGGATGGCTGGCGGGATAGGGAGGTCCAACTAGTTCTGCAGCTGATCGACTCGTGGGCAGCCGCCGCTCCTTCGCGGCCCTGCTCCAAACTGCCGTCCAGGCCTCACGCTGCTGTGGCTGCAGTTTCGGCGGCTCCAGCTGCAGCAAATGCAGTTTCAGTGGCTCGAGCTGCAGCAAGTGCAGTTTCGGTAGCTCGAGCTGCAGTGAGTGCAGTTTCGGTGGCTCGAGCTGCAGTTCAACCCTGGACTTCTTCTCGTCTCTCTGTCGTCAAAGCTCATCTCCCTTGTCTCTCCTGGGAAACGCCCTGCCGTGGGTTATATAGGCCCCACCCCTCAACCTTCGCGAACCTCCTCGATGTTTCTTTCCACACCCTCTCCAAGTCCAACCCCTTGGTCGTGGTTGGTTGAGTGGGGCTGACTCACTCCTCCCCTCTATGACGAGGTGGGGACCCGCCTTTCTTCCCCAACCCTGCCTCGTGGTCAATGGCGGCAATTGGAGCGGAGGTAGTCTCCAATCGACGAAAAGGGGGAATGGAGGTTTTGGGAATGGGAATGAAGGGAATCTATCTCTTTCACTTGGTGCAATGGAGTACTTCTATTAATGGGAGACACAGCCTTACCCTAAAACACAGAATAAGATATAACTATCGAACAGGGGTATTCTATGATTGGCTGACGTGTATGCTTGTGGACTAATTATGGGACGCCCTTTTGACCTTTACACAGCTCCGGAGGCAGGAGGCGCAGAATAACCAATAATAATAATAAAGCACACAATAAAAAGAAAAAACACAATCCTCATATCCGCAACACTGCACCCTCCTCCTCTTAGGTACGTGCCGGGCCTACAACTTTTTTTTAGTGTGACACGTAGGTGTAGTTCCCTCTACTTTTAACCTGACCCTGAGTGCGACAGTTTTAAACATAAATAAATGTGTCCCGCTGCTCCATTGCACCCTGCCTAACAGACTTACGCCCACAGTTAACCGAATTGCGGAATGGTCTTCAAACTACACACTGACGGTGGGGAGCATTATTTACAATGACTCTGCTTTTATTTACAAGACTAACCCAGGACCTGTAATTGTTCTTTCTGGGGGGGAGACAGTCTGCTCTGCATCAATGCACCATTAAAGCACCCAAAAACGCACCAATACACACCCAAGCACCAATCGGTGCAGTCACCATTGTTCAAGAAAATAAAACCAACAACCCCTAACCCTGCAGGTGATCTCTTGCTCTTCGGCTCCCTCTGCTGGTTATTATTATTTGTTCTTCCAGATGTTGTCATTCTTTCATTTTCTTACTGGCGGCCTATTTGCAATAAAATGTGCCCAACGTGTCCATTTTATTTTCTTTATTTATGGCCCACAGGGCCGACTACGTGTGGTTCACCTGTGGGGCATCGGTGCCCTGTGGCCAAGGTCCGCCAGCAAGATTTCGGGCCCTCATGGCCGGTTCCAGCAGAGGGGCCATGCCCCAACCCATGGGGTCCATCAGTGGTGCTCGGCCACAGGCATGTGGTCCATAATGTGGTGCATCGATGCAGACAGCTGGTTCTGGGAATTTCGGGCGCACAATGGCCGACCCACGCACGCTCCCCTCGGCGCCCAATGACGCACAGGTCATGTGGGAGACAAAAGAGACAAATGAGCGAGGGGTAAGGTCACAAGGGTACACATCAATAAGGCAATGCAAGGCGAAATGCGTACGGAGGGCGAAATGAGAAAGCTCGTCCCTACCGTACGTCACCCCCCTGTCACCTACACTACCCTTGCCCTTACCCCATATGTACAAAAATCTACACATTACCAATCCGTCGCTACCGTCACGTCTTCCCCTTATTTCCCTTATACCAAATTCGTCTTCACTCCCCCACTATCCAAAATTTGCCATCACCCAATTCGTCATCAATCCTCATAAGGAGGAAGAGATGGAACAACAAAGCACAATGTCACACCCACGTCATGATGCGTCTCACAATCCAAACATTTGCATCAAAAATAATAAAACAACCTGGCATGGTGTGGAGTACCTGTCACCTCAGGTGAGTGGATGCAGATGGTGCGAGGAGACTCCAATCCTAACTATCCTCTAAATGACATTAACACACTTTACACTACCCGGGGTCTCTCCCTGCCAATCCATTGGCCACTTACACTATGGGTTCTAAAAACCAATTCCCATTGACCAAACTGTGGTGCTTCTCAATTTGGGGTCTCACTCCCCCGATTCATCTCCCGGTGCCCTTGCACAATTTATGGGCTGTGACGTGTAGCTCTCCCAGCAGGTCTACCCACCTGCACACCTCCACCACTGCAGTTGCCACCCGAGCTTACCTAGCTCCTCACCCTAACCTAACTAACTGGGGAAGGCCCCTCCTGGCTCTGTCACCCCTTGGTGCCCTCTGGCACTGGGCTACCCGGGTCCGTCCTCCGGCTCCTCGGGCCCCATCCACAACAACTACCGGCTCCCAGAGCCCACCTGCGGCCTCACCTGGCCGACATCCTCACAGTGGTGGAGCGCCCAAACCAACTACACACACTAACAGGCTACACGCCCAGCCATTTCCACAACACTAATGCACCCATCCAAATACCATTCTTTCACCTCGCACCACAGATGCCAATATCCAACCACAATTTACCTATACCCTCTACCTAACACTTACACTACCCGCCCCGGGTATTCGTGATGGGGGTCCACTCTTCCCCCATTCACACCTTCGCACCATCCACTCCACTCCACAATTTCCACCATACTCACTCCACGACCATCCATTCCAATACCCCATATATTCCACACTCCATGTATTCCACACAACCATTCTCCATACCTGTTGTTGCACACCTGTGCACTCACACCTGGTGCCACCTGCACCCTCCTCCTCTTCCTGGACCATTTGGTCAACACAACACGCAATCACCACTACTCCCTCATACACTGCTCCATACACCTGTTCAGTTGCACACCTGTGCAATCACACCTGTTCAATCACACCTGTTCAATCCTCAAACACACGGCATCATCTCAGCTAACTACTCACCCTCTGAAACTTGCGCTTCCCAGTCGTCCCTTTAAACTATTGCGCTCCCACGTCATTATCATCCACACTAATCTACCTGCGTCCCCACTACAGGTATCCTTGTCACTAACTAAACCTTAACGTTACCTAATGTCATCTTCGCTAGATCCCTACACACGATATATCCTAACCCTCCCGGGCTAGTTTTCACTGCCATCAACCCCATAATCTAGTGCTCCTTTGCCCCCCCCCCCCCCCCCCGTTGTGAGGGATGACAGAGTTGCCATCCCACCACATCGGGGAGGTCCCACTATCAATTTTGCTCGTCCAAATTCCAACCAATTCAAAAATTTTCCATTTACTGCCAATTCTACCCACTATTATAAATTTCGTATCAAATCACTATCACTATCACTATCACCATCATTATCACAGTCCGCTATATCCTAGCCTCGGTGCGTCGTGACATCATTAAACTCGGTTCGTAAAGCCGAGCAATGAATTCGGGTGGTTTGGTCACCTGCAGGTTGAATCCGTCCGGCTTTCGGCTCAAGGGAGGTGGTTTGGTTGGGCCGAGGTTCCACGCACCATCTCGGCGCGGCACCTTGCGGTCCCGGGCCTGATGGCTCAATCTCCCCCGGTCGGAACCCCGTCCCCGCGAGGGGGCACCGTTCCGCTTCCTCCCACTCGCCCTTGAACCGGACCGGTCGCCTGGCCCGACAAGGCCCGGACTCGACCGTGCGGGGCGGGCCAAGCCCGAATCGGCAACGACGCTTCGAAGAGAAATGACGCAGCTTCGATCCGCGCCGGGCCTCGCATCCAACAAAGGGCTCCTCGCACCGAGTGCTCGCATCGGCTATCCGTCGCCCTAACCGCTAACCCGGTTACCGTCGATGCTTCACCTGCATGCTCACACGCATACGCTACCCCTTTTACCCTCACAAAACCCGGCGTTCCAACGCCGTCCGTACATTCCACCAACGCTCTCCCTGTTACACACCACACCTCTCGCGCACACTCTTGCGCACACCTCGGTCCACACCTCTCCTCCGTTACGTCCTCCGTAACACTCACCATGGGCGTGCACTCTGGCATCCACCCACTAACGCGCTCAGATGGGCTCTCCCACACTCGCGCTACCACCAACTCAGGTGTGCTTCCTCGCACACCCTCAACCATTCCAAGCGTGCATTCTCGCACCCGCTCCACCACCAACTCACTCTCCGGGTCACTCTCACCCTCGCACGTACACTCCGTACACCCCGACGTGCATTCTTGCTCGCACTCGGTTTCACTCCCACACTTTATAACACACCCACTCGCCGACGCACACTTTTTTTCCACACGCGTGCCATTTCCACTCACACGTGACCCTTCACCAACGCCCGGGTGCCATATCGATCCCAATCGCGCGACAATTCTTTTGTCGCCAAACATCCTCCTGCAAAATCTACCCGCACAATATACAGCACGACTCACCTGGGGGATCCTTTTCTCCACGCGAACCTGCAAACTTCCATTTGGATTAGCGAGTACATCATCATGATTTGAGCAGGGACTTTGTACATAATCCATTTCTTCCTCCCGCTGCGAGTGGTTTTCTAAGTCCCCGGTCTCTTCAATTTCAATGCCCACTTCCACTTTTTTTTTACTCACCTCGACGACCGTTGGCTTTAATAAAATTCCCTCTACCTCATCGGTCGCCGGCTTTTCCAAACCCCGTGTCGCGATTTCTACCCCGGTCCGGTTACCCGTGCTTTCCTCCGCCTCGCTCAACCAGCGCTTTTCGACCCGCGTTACCTCCCTGTGCACCCGTGGGACCCTTTCGCCCAACCTGCGGTCTCTGTCCCTCTGCTCCATTCTCTCCATATCGGCCTTCATTCCGTTCGTTATTTCTTCAATTTGGTTTCCCAATCGCTCACTGTTCCTGTCCAAAAGGGCCTTCATTTCAGCCATAATTAATTGCATGTCTTCCACCGTTGGTACAAAGGGCGCGGCTCTATTTGGTGCCGCTGTAACCGCGTGCGCAAAGGCGCCATTTTGCGCGCCTGAAACCTCGTGTGCGAGAGCGCCATTTTGTGCATCTGATACCCCCTCAACCACATTGCCAATGTTCTCCTCCTCTCTTTCATCCACATACATTTCCCCGAGGTCCTGGGTCGATTCCACCCTGTCTATCTCTCCCACCGGCATCCCGTCGCCTTGACCAGCCATGGCGCGATTTCAAAATTCGGGTTTTGCTTTAAAACACAATTTTCCAACAGCTTGTAATTTTGAGCGCGTTAAGCGCGCTTCGGGCCTCGTATCCCACTCCTCGACACCAATTGTTACGGATGCGGTTAAAGATGTTATTTTGACCGAGCGGTTGGTATTACCACGACCGAACAGTGCTTCCTTGATTAATACCCGATTTGCCCCAAACTTTGGCCGGATCGCGCCACTGCTATTCAATCGGGAAAACTCTAAAGCGACCGAATGCAAAGAGGAAAACGAAGGCAAAGAAAGGTTTGGAAATACTACTAAATTTATTTACTATTCATACACATAAGCAAAAAGACAGCAGTCACGTTTATTTACAAGCACATGAGACGCAGGTGACACAGTGAAAATACTAGCTTATACAGACTTATTGTTACTACCCAGGGACAAGACAAAGGACAGACTACGAGCACACTTACACGGGGAATGATGATAGGGATGGCAGGTGGGTGGCTGGTGGATGGCTGGCGGGATAGGGAGGTCCAACTAGTTCTGCAGCTGATCGACTCGTGGGCAGCCGCCGCTCCTTCGCGGCCCTGCTCCAAACTGCCGTCCAGGCCTCACGCTGCTGTGGCTGCAGTTTCGGCGGCTCCAGCTGCAGCAAATGCAGTTTCAGTGGCTCGAGCTGCAGCAAGTGCAGTTTCGGTGGCTCGAGCTGCAGTGAGTGCAGTTTCGGTGGCTCGAGCTGCAGTTCAACCCTGGACTTCTTCTCGTCTCTCTGTCGTCAAAGCTCATCTCCCTTGTCTCTCCTGGGAAACGCCCTGCCGTGGGTTATATAGGCCCCACCCCTCAACCTTCGCGAACCTCCTCGATGTTTCTTTCCACACCCTCTCCAAGCCCAACCCCTTGGTCGTGGTTGGTTGAGTGGGGCTGACTCACTCCTCCCCTCTATGACGAGGTGGGGACCCGCCTTTCTTCCCCAACCCTGCCTCGTGGTCAATGGCGGCAATTGGAGTGGAGGTAGTCTCCAATCGACGAAAAGGGGGAATGGAGGTTTTGGGAATGGGAATGAAGGGAATCTATCTCTTTCACTTGGTGCAATGGAGTACTTCTATTAATGGGAGACACAGCCTTACCCTAAAACACAGAATAAGATATAACTATCGAACAGGGGTATTCTATGATTGGCTGACGTGTATGCTTGTGGACTAATTATGGGACGCCCTTTTGACCTTTACACAGCTCCGGAGGCAGGAGGTGCAGAATAACCAATAATAATAATAAAGCACACAATAAAAAGAAAAAACACAATCTTCATATCCGCAACAATATACTGCATATCACACTATATACTGCACATCACACACCATATACTGCATATCACACTCCATATACTGCATATCACACTCTATATAATGCATATCACACTACATATACTGCATATCACACTCTATATTGTCTCAAAGTCTCATTGGGTTTCATACTCTCATTGGGTTTCATACTCTCACAGGTGTGACTCCACAATCTCGTTTTAGGGAATTGTAAAAGGAGAACATTTTCCATCCTGTACAAAAGAGAAACTTCATGCAAGGCTTGACACAACTGGTGACTGATTTTCACATAGCAACCTGTATTGGAGAGCTTCGGTTGTGCTATTTACGGTCAAGACTCGCCAACTGATGTGAGTGATGCACGATAGAGTATTTGGCTTGGCTTTGTCCCCAGGAGAACAGTCCATGCCACCTACAAGAGACATCCTAAACCAACATGTCTTGCGGGCCACTATCAAGCCTCCATACACAGACGGGGCTCCTTGTCCAGTCGATCACGGCTGGCTAGGTACAGGTGATGAATTGTCAGTTCTGTGGGAGGTACAAGATCCAGCCCCAGAAATGATGCTACAGGTAGCCAACTACGCATGTAAAATGTCAAAATGCAAAACGGGACAGTGTTCATGTTGCTCTTCTACCCTGTCCAGTGTCCATGTTCATGTTGCTCCTCTACCCTGTCCATGTTCATGTTGCTCCTCTACCCTGTCCATGTTCATGTTGCTCCTCTACCCTGTCCATATTCATGTTGCTCCTCTACCCCGTCCATGTTCATGTTGCTCCTCTACCCTGTCCATGTTCATGTTGCTCCTCTACCCTGTCCATGTTCATGTTGCTCCTCTACCCTGTCCATGTTCATGTTGCTCTTCTACCCTGTCCATGTCCATGTTGCTCCTCTACCCTGTCCATGTTCATGTTGCTCTTCTACCCCGTCCATGTTCATGTTGCTCCTCTACCCTGTCCAACACCGATATTTGTAAGTGCCAGAATTGTGAGAAAAGCTCTAAAACACCCAGCGGGGAATTTTTTGCAGGTGGGAATGTACAGGATGAGCATGATGATGAAAAGACTAATCTGCTGATGACCTGTGTGCACAGCTGCAAAGAAGATGATGATGTTTATCTGTGTTTTAATGATGAAGTACCTAATTACTATGGTCACCTAGCCCCAATTAGTCCGAGTATGATGTCAGCATTCGATTCAGGTGAGGTCAACAGGTGATTGTATCAGTGTATCACTGTGTGTAATTTCAAATCTCTAGGTCTATTGATGTGGAAAATGAAGCCTTGTCAACATAATTTGTACTTATATCAACAATTTGATCACTCGCACTGTTGAAGTGCCCAGATGCATCTTTTGTAACATCTAAACTGGTTAGTACATGACCATGATATTTCCTTCAGTGTAAGATAGCACTACTTCCTGCTGTCATTACTCATTTAGTACATCTGTATCAATATTTGAAGCAGATACAGCCTCGTACAAACGAAGAAAACTCTCGAAAATCACTATTTTTATGCCCGCGGCGACTTCGTCGGCTTCATGTTTTCAGGCTGTCCGTCCGTCCGTCCGTCCGTGATAGGTTTTCGTTACCGCGATAACTTGAGAACGGCTAAAGCAGGGGTTCCCAACCTATTTTGTGTGTATGGCCCCATTGGCTCCCAGAGCACATCCCCAGCACCCCCCTTCCTTTCGCGAGGGTCGAGTGGCGGAGCGCGTGTAAGCAGGCTAGAGGGGTCTGGGGGAATGCCCCCCAGAAAAGTTTTGATTTCGAGATGCTCTGTGGTGCATTCTGAGGTGTTTTTTCCTTTAATTGGCGATTTTGTTTGTATGAGAATTGGTAAATTATTACACAGAAAATGAGGAATTCCAAGTAGCCAACATGAACATTTAGTTCCATCGTTTTTTTCTGTTACTTACTGGCTCCCAACTACATCGTTTTTGGAAGAAGCAAACAAAGCAACGTCGCTCGAATGATGCATGCTTGATATGAGATTTTAATATTATCAGTAGCAACACTATGGAGTATGGACAGCATAAAATAGAACTGTCACACAAGAAAACAGCATGAAAAGGTTCCAAGTCAAGAATATGTGAAAACTAAAAAACTCTGTTGTGTCTGTATTTAACGCAGTGTGTTATAATCTCACAAAAAGAAACTCAATTTCGCTTGGTTCCTTTCGCTTGTGGTGCCAGTATCTTCACTTTTGCTTGGAATCCGGATTTGGAACCAAGCATGGCAGGAGCACCATCAGTACAGACACCGCATACATTCTCCCACTGAATTCCTCCCGCATCGAAGAACAACTTCATTTTTTCCATGATGTCATTAGCTTTTGTCGTTGTTTCCAGGGCACTGCAGAACAAGAATTCTTCCTTGATATCATCTCCCTTGACATAGCGAACAAATGCCAGTAGCTGGGAGCAGGAACTAACATCGGTCGATTCATCAAGTTGAAAAGAAAACAAGCCGAAAGGCACCACCTTAATCTCATTGATGATCTGTTGTTTTACATCTTCCGACATGTCACGGATACGACGCTGCACTGTGTTATTCGATAAAGACACCTGTTCAACTTTGCGAGCCTCTGCCTTGCTGAGAACCCATTCGACAATGAAGAGGGTACAAGGCTTGACGAGTGTCTCCCCAATCGAGTGGGGTTTTTTCTTCTTTGCAATTTCAAGAGAAACTTCATAAGAAGCCTGGACAGTTGCTACATTTTGTTGTTGAAAAGCTCCTCTCTCATCCAACTTCTGTCGCTTTAAATTTCTTTCATGCCGCTTGAAAAATTCGGGATCCTGCTTTGCATATTCTGCATGATTCGTCTTGAGGTGCAATTTCAACTTGGATGGCCTCATGGATTCAGTACTCAAAACCTTGTGACACAGCACACATTGTGGTTTCTCTTGGCCAGACATGGTAATGGACGTGAATCCAAGCTTTATGTATACGTCAAGATACTTTCTTTTTTTAATTCCCAGAAGCCATAACCTCAAATCTCCATTAGGAAAAAAAAAACCAATATCAAAGTCAAAGCAATATTAATTTTTTTTTATTTAAATTTTTAGTATGGTTCAAATTACCCCATGGCCCCCCACCATGGCCCCCAGGTTGGGATCCACGGGGCTAAAGGGATCTTAGTCAAACTTGGTGCAGGTATGTATAATGAGGTAAAGATGAACTGATTAGATTTTGGGTTCACGAGGTCAAAGGGCAAAGGTCAGAAAACATGTTAGGTAAAAATACTGTTACCGCAATAACTTGTTAACCAGTGATGGGATTCTGACCAAATTTGGTATACTTATGTAGAATGATGTAAAGATGAACTGATTCGATTTTGGGGTCAATAGGTCGAAGATCAAAGGTCAAAGTCTGTAATAGGTTTATAGACCTGAGCCTCGTCCTGGAGGTGGGGTTGCTATCTTTATAAAAAAAACTCTCTTCCTCACTCGCCCTGCACTGCCCTCTCTCCACCTCACCCTCAGGAATACCTTTGGCTACGGCTTCCCCTTCGCTCCCACCTTTTGTTCATATGTGTGTTGTACCGTCCACCAAACAGTGATGACTCCATCTACATCTCGCTGTCTGATAATATGGACCAACTTCTATCTACCCATCCCAACTCTCTCTTCCTCATATGTGGTGATTTCAATTGTCACCATGCCAGTTGGCTGGGTGTGGGTACGTCTCTCACCAGCCATGGCTCTTCAGCAAAGGACTTCTGCGACTCACTGGGACTGACACAATCTGTCAATTTCCCGACCCGGATCTCAGTCAACGGAGCATCTTCTCTTCTGGACTTGGTTATGACTAACTTCCCTGAAAATGTCTGCTGCTCTTCTTCTGCTCCAATCGGCTCATCTGATCATGTGCTTGTTAAAGTGGATATCTCTCTGACCATTCTCAGAGAGCCTCCTCAGCGTCGACGAGTCTGGCATTTCACTCAGGCCAACTGGCACGGTCTTCAAGCAGCCATCAATCATCTGGACTGGTCTCCCATCTCTACCGCCTCTGACATCAACTCATCCTGGGAATTCTTCCAAAGTAAATTGCTCTCTCTCATGCACAGATTTATCCCATCTCGTCTTCAGTTGTCATACCCTTCCTCCCATCCATGGTACACGGAATCTTGTGGTGAGGCTATTGCCCAGAAACAACTTGCTTTCGTCTCCTGGAAAGCAAATCCAACGGAAGGAAATCTCATTTCCTTTCACAAAGCCCGAAACAAGTGTGTGTCCACCCTCAGGAGAGCCAGGAAACAATATCTCTCCGTTCTCAGGACCGAACTCTCTTATCTGTCTCCCTCTTCCAAATCCTGGTGGCGTCTGGTCAAATCTGTTTCTGGTGTTTGTTCCCCCTCCATCCCCTCCCTCACCTCAAATGGCCACACGGCTGACTCCGCACGTGAAAAAGCTGAATGCCTCAACTCTGTGTTTGCCTCTAAATCTTGTGTCCCAAACCCATCCCTCTCTGTACCCACCGTACCCAGTCGTACCCAGCTGCTACTGGACTCTGTGTCCTTTCCTCCTGACAAGGTGGAAAAGTTTCTGTCAACCCTCCACTCTGATTCTGCAACTGGACCTGACGGCATCAGCCCACGGGTCCTAAAATCCTGTTCTTCCGCTCTTTCACTCCCTCTTTCTGTTCTCTTCACCCTCTCTTTTGCTCAAGGTCATCTTCCATCTGCTTGGAAATCTGCCAACATCACCGCTTTGCACAAAAAAGGTGCAAAAACAGATCCCAGCAACTACAGACCAATCAGCCTTCTCCCAATTATCAGCAAAGTCATGCAATCCATCATTGCTTCAGATATGAAATCTTTCCTCTTATCCAATGGCTTGATCTCTGATCATCAATTTGGTTTCAGACCTGGACACTCTACTCTGGACATGCTGCTTCTGCTTTCTCAACAATGGATGGAGGTCCTCAATGCCAAACAGGAAATTAGAGCAGTCTCCCTTGACATATCACGTGCCTTCGATACGGTCTGGCACCCCGCTCTGCTCACCAAACTCTCCTCTTTTGGTATCCATGGAAATCTCCACGCATGGCTAGCGGACTTCCTCTCTAGTCGTAGTCAACGTGTGGCCCTGAATGGGTTTCTCTCATCTCCTCTTCCTGTTCAGGCTGGAGTTCCCCAAGGCAGTGTTCTGGGCCCTGTGCTTTTTCTAGTCTTCATCAATGATCTCTCTGACTCTCTTGAAAATCCTCTCTATCTCTTTGCTGATGACACTACTCTCTGTCGCTCCATTCTTCATCCCGCAAATCGGCAGTCTGCAGCCTCCTCACTCTCTGCAGACCTGGACAAAATCACAGACTGGGCAAACAAGTGGAACATGTCTTTCAATCCTGACAAATCTCACACTCTTACGATGTCTCTCCGAAAAGACCGACTGTACAACCCTCCCATCCACTTTCTGAATAATCCTCTCCAAGAAGTTCTGTCACTCAAGCTTTTGGGTCTCACTATCTGCCATGATCTTTCCTGGGAAAACCACATTTCAAATCTGGCCTCCAAAGCCAGTCGCCAACTGGGCATCCTCCGTCGTGCGAAGTCCTTCCTTGGCACACCTGAGCTCCTCACCATATACAAGGCTTTCATCCGCAGCTCAATGGAGTACTGCTCTCCCCTCTGGGCTGGTGCTCCTGCCTCACACCTAGCTCGTCTTCACGCTGTTGAAACCAAAGCATTCAGAATCATTGGAATCTCCCGCGATGAACCTAACTCCAAGGGCCTCTCACTCACTCACCGCAGGCAGGTTGGTGGTCTTTCCGTCTTCTACCGACTCCTCTCTGGCCTTGCCCCCCCAGCTCTCTCTGGGCTCTGTCCCGCAAATATTCCTACAGGTCGCACAAGATCTGCCTGCAACCCTCTTATGGTTAAACTGCCAAAATCAAGACTCTCTACTCACCTTCACTCCTTCATTCCTCTTTTCTCCCGCCTCTGGAACAAACTCCCTCACTCTCTTCAATCGCACTCCACCCTCCAGGTTTTTAAAACAGCTGTTCACCACCATCTCTTATCTTCCCCCATCCAAAACCTTGATCTTTTCTACCCCCGCTAATTTCACTCCAATTCCACTTTTTTGAAATACCAACTTCTGTCCTGGAAGTCCTTGGTGTCCTTGTGTTTTATACTTCTCCCTCCCCCCCCCCCCCCGCCCCTTCCCACGCCTCCTCCCCCCAAGCCCTCTCCCTTCCACGCATCTCCCTGCTCTCAAATGTTGTGTTTGTGTGCTTCCCCTTCTCTCCCCATCTTGTCTTCCGCTCCCTCTTTTTATATATTTTGTTTGTCTGGTTGATTTGTTTGTGAAGTAAATGTTAGCTCTTTCACGAGCCTCGATTCAGTATAGAAAAAAAACAAAAAAAAAAAAAAACTTGAGAACGGTTGAAGTGATGTAATTCAAACTTCGTACAGGTATGTATAATGAGGTAAAGATGAACTGATTAGATTTTGGGTTCATGAGGTCAAAGGGCAAAGGTCAGAAAACAAGTTAGGTAAAAATACTGTTACCGCAATGACTTGTTAACCAGTGATGGGATTCTGCCCAAATTTGGTATACTTATGTAGAATGATGTAAAGATGAACTGATTCGATTTTTGGGTCAATAGGTCGAAGGTCAAAGGTCAAAGTCTGTAATAGGTTTATAACTTGAGAACGGTTGAAGTGATCTAATTCAAACTTAGTACAGATATGTATAATGATGCAAAGATGAACTGATTAGATTTTGGGGTCAAAAGGTCAAAGGTCAAAGTCTGTAATAGGTTTATAACTTGAGAACGGTTGAACTGATCTAATTCAAACTTAGTACAGGCATGTACAATGATGTAAAGATGAACTGATTAGATTTGGGGTCAAAGGTCAAAGGTCAAATCGGTAATAGGTCTAAAACTTGAGAACGGCTGAAGTGATCTAATTCAAACTTGGTACAGGTATGTATAATGATGAAAAGATTAAGTGATTGGATTATTGGATCAAAGGTCAAATCTGTAATAGGTCTATAACTTGAGAAAGGCTGAAGTGATCTAATTTAAACTTGGTACAGGTATGCATAATATTGTAAAGATTACATGATTAGATTTTGGAGTCAAAGGTCAAATCTATAATAATAGGTCTATAACTTGAGAAAGGCTGAAGTGATCTAATTCAAACTTGGTACAGGTATGTATAATGATGTAAAGATTAAGTGATTGGATTATAGGGTCAAAGGTCAAATCTGTAATAGGTCTATAACTTGAGAAAGGCTGAAGTGATCTAATTCAAACTTGGTACAGGTATGTATAATATTGTAAAGATTATGTGATTAGATTTTGGAGTCAAAGGTCAAATCTATAATAGGTCTATAACTTGAGAACGGCTGAAGTGATCCAATTAAAACTTAGTACAGGTATGTATAATGATGTAAAGATGAACTGATTAGATTTTGGGGTCAAAGGTGAAAGGTCAAATCTGTAATAGGTCTATAACTTGAGAAAGGCTGAAGTTATCTAATTCAAACTTGGTACAGGTATGTATAATATTGTAAAGATTACGTGATTAGATTTTGGGGTCAAAGGTCATAGGTCAAATATGTAATCGGTCTATAACTTGAGAACGGTGAAGTGATCGAATTCAAATTTGGTACGGATATGTATAATGATGTAAAGATTAAATGATTAGAATTTGGAGTCAAGAGGTCAAAGGTCAAAGTCTATAATAGGTCTATAACTCTAGAATGGCCGAAGTGATCTAATTCAAACTTCGTACAGGTATGTATAATGATGTGACGATTAAATGATTAGATTTTGGGTTAAAGAGGTCAAAGTTTAAAGGTCAGAGGTCATGTTAGTTAAAAATGTGAGAACTTGTGAATAGCTGAAGGGATTTAAATTAAATCTTGGTACAGGTATGTATAATGATGTAAACATGAACTGGTGAAATTTCGGGGTCAATAGGTCAAAGGTCATAGGTCATGTCATGTAAAAATGTGCTAACTTGGGCATAGCTGAATGGATTTAAATCAAACTTGATACAAGTATTATAATGATGTAATAATGTGGGCGGAGGCATATCAGTCGACGTCGTGATGTCGAAGAGTGCCGTTCTAGTTTTGAATGATTCACCTTGTTGCAGTTTTTACAACTTTTACAGTAAAGTGTTCGCATGGTCAATACTTCTGATTGGTGAGCTATGTTCCTGATGGCCACTGGAGAGTGTAAGCTTGGAGGTGCATATTCGAGGAGCTATCGGTGCATGAAAATGGGAAAAATGCCAAAAAGTCACTTTTCTAATCTTGCTGCCCAACTTTGACTGCTCACCGTGTTTTCCTGGGCCGAGATATCGTGGAGAACTTTTTTCCCCACACTCCACCATATATTTGTCTACTAGCAG